>NC_092793.1:15869689-16183167 GCF_918797505.1 Bemisia tabaci | reverse complement strand
TAGTACTGTTTGCGACGATTGACGAATTATTCGGCCCAAAATCGAAGCAAAAAATCGTATACATCTGATAAAGCAGTTTCGTAATGGAGCTATGGCTCCAGCCCAAAGCTCCGACCTCCGGAGCCTAGACGAATCTGTTTTTCCAGGCTCCGAGCGCCGGATTCCTGCTAAATGTTACTTTTACTCAGCTTCGGTTGCCGGAGCCGGAGCCAAGCCAAATATATAGTCTCAGAAGCTCCGGTCCGGAGCCGGCTCCGACCATGGAGCCTAATTTTAGCTCCGGACCGACGCTGGCTCCGGCCATGGAGCCACATTTTAGCTGTAGACCGGAGCTAGCTCCGACTGCAGAGCCTAATTTTAGCTCCGAGTTCGGAGCTAGCTACAACCTGGAGCCCAATCTGGGGCTCCGGGCCGGAGTTAGCTCCAACCGTTGAGCTAAATTTTAGCTCCGGGCCGAAGCTAGCCTCTACCTGGAGCCCGATCCGTGGCTCCGGCCCGGAGCTAGCTCCGACCGTGGAGCCTAATCTTGGCTCCAGGCCGGAGCTATCTGCGGCCTGGAGCTCGAGCCAGAGCTCCGGCCCGAAGCTAGCTCCAACCATGGAGCCTAATCCTGGCTCCGGGCCGGAGCTAGCTCCACCCTGGGAGCCCGATTCGGAGCTAGCTCCGGACCCCTGCTTAGATCGTTTTGATTTTATGATGTGACCAATTTAGATTCACAAAACATGCACCTTGGTATTGACAAGTTTATTTATGAATAGAAGAAGTGTATATTTTTGGTGATTCTTTACCACGGAGTAATAATTGAAAACTAATCAGCAGAATTTTCTCAGGTCACTTTTATAGGGCCGAACATTCCAGTGCATCCACATGTCTACAGTAATGGGCATATTTGCTTATCAATACTCACAGAGGACTGGTCACCAGCGCTGTCGGTGCAGTCTGTCTGCCTGTCCATCATCTCAATGCTCAGCAGCTGCAAGGAGAAGGTATGCTTTTCTTTAAAATATTTACGAATACATTTGTTTGCACCCATGAGATACTGTCAACCGAGCCAAGGTTGCCAAAATGGGAAGGCCCTGCAAAAGGATTTTAAAAGTAAGCAGGCCCCAAAAACAGATTTAAAAATGAGGAGAATCCTTAAATGGGTTTTACAAGTGGAAAGGATATGGTGCATTATCGTCAAGATTGCATGTTTTCCGCCAAATTGAGGTGAAAATTGCTAGCTTTGCTAAATTACTTTCCCTAACAATCTTCATTTATCAATGTGGGGACTAAAACTTAGAACTAACATTTAGTCGAAGCAGATTAGATTGCAGCTGGTACTGCAAATACTTAGTAGTCACCTGATGAAACGTTTTTGGAGAAATCTCACCTAAAACATTAGAGACTGCCCAAATAATGACAACTTTTAAACTTGGCTGATGTAAAACTTGATTTAAAGCTAGGTTCTCGTTGCATGATCAAAATGGCTAAATAATGTTTAGTCGCAAAAAAAGCACAATATTGCTATTACAGTTTCTCTTGCTGGTATATACTAACCAAACTGGTGGTATGAAAAAGGTGGTTCTGTGACAAATGGATTCCTATCAAATTGGTAACTGACGATCAATATCCATCAATATACATTTCTTGCCTGTTGATACTTGATTGACGTGATTTGATTTAATTTGATTATGCAATGAGAAGGTTAGAAAGGGTAAGTTGGTATGAACACATTGATTATCACAGAAAAAAAAAATAAAAAACTAAATTTAAAAATGAAAAAAAAAATAAATAAATTCTGAATTGGTAAGCAAATTTTTATTGTTTTTCTTTCTAGAAAAGGCCATCAGACAATGCATTCTATGTGAAAACTTGCAGCAAAAATCCTAAGAAGACAAAATGGTGGTATCATGGTATGTTTCATTTTTTTTTCTTACTGATTATGCCCATTTTTAGTATTTTTTTCCTTAAGCCATGGAAGCCTCTAGTTGTGAATTGTAATGGAACCTAAACTGAACCTTTGGCAGTGGCTGAGAAACGTTCAATAAACATCAGGAGGTATGTTGCAATTGTTTGCTAGAGCAAAAAAGAGAGATGCTTCCTTTAGAAAATGACTTAAAGTTCAGGATAAGTGCCGATGGAAAGACTAAAATTCACTCTAAATTCACAATCTGAACAAAAAATGAGGGTATTCTTAAGATTCTTGTTCTTTAAAGAAGACTATAGCGAGTACCCCATATCATACAAATGAATCTTTTCAACCTGACAACTTTGCGCATTATCTAAAATGGCCGCCACATTCAAGGATAATTGATCTAAATTCACCTTAAGAACCCATACACTTCACTACCTAATTTTTATTGTACTTTCTAAAGGAACAATCAAGGATTATTTGAATCCATGCTGTTAGCAATAGTCTCAATTTTCTTCCATGTCATTTTAACTTCATTTCAAGTGTCACCTAGAAAACTCCATTCAGAATCCTTGCAGATTCAAGCATATGATGTCGCACATGTTGTTTGTGTCTGTGAATTTAATGACCAAAAACCAAGAACTTCAGGATCAATTTAAAGATTAAAAGAAATTTCTTTCCCGCAAGAAAAATGTAGAATTTTTGTGAAGTTTCCTCTCATAGCCCTAAGACATTTGACCCGATGCCTCCTCCGTATCTAAGGTCAAACTATGAATACACACATGCGACTTGATCTGAGAAAAAGGACCCCATCCTCTGGGAAAAAAAATTTTCTCTCAATTTTTTTCAAAAACTTAGACTAAGTTTACTACAACCTAAGAATCTTTGCCTTGAAACTTCAGTTCTCATGTCCTCTTCAATTTTTGAACTTTCAAGATCAAACTTACATCAAAATTTCTGGATTTTCTTCCGTCATGTATTTTCAAAATGTTAAGGGCAATTTCCCCCCTAAGATGAGGTTTCTTTTCACAGATACGGTCACATATCTTGATTAGGGTGTTTCAAAATATTCCCTCATTTTCCCCATAGAATATTATATATTGGACTTTTTAGTTGGAAATTTTTGAGAAAGTATGTGTGAAATAAAAAAAAATCTTAAATTTTTTCGGAGTAGCTATGATTAGTCACCCTTTCAAAAAGTTACATGTGATAGGAAAGCTGCCTCTTATAAATAATCTTCATCATTTTTTAGTTTGTACTATGAGACAAATGGAAATATGAATGAAATATGATCAATCAACACCAATGTTTAATTTACAGAATACTTTTGTAGCTCATTCAGTAGTTTTCAGTCATAATTTATGCCAGTATCATCATTGTCATATTGGAGTGAAATGTTTTTCTTTGGTCAAATTTTAATATGCTTTCCTTTTCTTTTTCTTTGTTGTAGACGACACTGTGTGAAACTGGAAGAAACGATGCAAATTCTAGTGGTCTGTGATTGTATTCTAGTACGTTAAGGATAATGAGTGAATTTTACTGACTTATTACGATGTGTACATACCTGCATGCTTGTAAATATTATTAATTTTCGTATAATTTTATGTGAAGTTGTTATCTCGTTCCAAATTTTTTATTTTCCCTGTAATCATCGATCAAAACCATATCCTTCCCTTCATAATGTTCTTCACAATGACTTTTGAAGATACTGGATCGGTTTTCTTTTGCCCCTCCCCCTATCCCTAGGTTTGTCCCCATCATGATTTCTATATTCCCCATTTTGACATTTCCGAGCCTCTAAAATTGACTGGGTCTAAGTTCCCTCGGAAGAACCGCTTTTGCTTCTCACTCGTTTTAATTTTCGTCCATCACAGCTGTTAAGCGATTGGAACAGTTTATTAATTACGTCCTATGTTATTTTCCCCTCAAAAATATGTTTCCAGCTGATTTTGTACTTGTAATTTGACGTTAATTGCCATTGTGTTTTATTGTTATTGTGTAATATAGTGTTGAGTGAAATTAACGTTAGTCAAATTAACGTTTCGATTTTGCGACTCTGATGACTTTTGTATCCCCTCTGTGTGCCCATGGTTCTTTAAAAATGTCAATCCCAAGGTGAAGCTTTATCGTTCCCATTTATCCTGCCTCAGTTTTTCCCCCCTAATTTTATCTCTATTACATGTTTACTAATTTTTCCCTATTGTTCATGTCTCGCATGAAGGGAGTAAAATTTTATTAAAACCACGCCTTACCAATTTTTTTATTGCTGTTGACTTTTTTCCCCGAAATGGGACTCCCAATTTTGATTTTGTTTCCCCAAAATCGACCAGTTAGCTTGCTTCTCCACCCAACTTTTTGTTGGCATACATTCTCCTCTTATAAAATCTTTTTTATTTTGGAGCAACCTCCTTTTCTGTTTTATTGTCCACTTGTCTAAGGGAATAAAATTACCAACAATAATAAAAGTTCAATTATTCACTGTAAACTCCAAAGGCATCAAAACCCTCCATCTGCGTAAGCGATCCAATAAATATTGACAAAATTTTGAATTCTGCCTTCTTTTTTTCCCTCTTCATTTCCGTTTCAATCAACTCGCATCATTAAATATGGCAAAACTTAAGATAGATTTACAATGAAATATATGGAAACAAAATCAAAACTGAAACTAATAAAGAAAAATGAGGCAACAAACTGTGCCCTGGATGAATAAGAAAGGAAAAAGAATTGGAAAATTCAATTAATCGGAATTTCAGTCTTGAAGAAGGGACCACGCAAGGTTCTAAAACGAGTCAGCATTTTCTTTGATTTTTTTCTCTCAAATTTGAGCTTTTTAATATTCTGATTTTCCTTCTTATAGATTTACAAACTGAAGAATGTAATCAAATGATCAAATTTTGATCAAGAGGTGGATTTCGTTTTTTTTCTTTTTTATAAAATTTATTCTTAAAAATGTATCAGGACAGGAGGTGAATAGTCTTGCATCTGTAAAAAAATTTATTTACATCAAGTAAGGAAGGGAGGTCTGCAGTTGTAATGGCGTCACAATCTCATAGAATCTGAAACTGAGAGAAATCGTATGTTTCCTTGAAGTTGAATGCTTTAAAGTTGACTTCATGTGACTATTACAACAATATAAAATAACCATTTTTTATTATTACACCCCTAGTTGAGACTGCATACCTACCCATATGTTGAAGGGTACATTACTTTTACTGGTAAAGCACAATTAATTTCCCATGCTTCAAGGGATGGTACTTAATTGGTTAAAATTCGCGCACCCTTTTTTTTTCAAAGTGTCACACATACCTATCAATTTTTCCTGTCATTACTAAATCACCCTTGGAAAATCTCTGCAAATATTTTATACACCAAAAGGCGTAACAAATATAACTGGTGCAAATCTCTAGGTTATGGAAAGAGAGTAAACATAAGTCATTGAATGATCGTGAAACTATTTAATTCTCTCGCTTTTGAAATCTTAGGAAGACGCCGCCTTCTGGACGTGCAAGTAACAATGGCTTCTTATCAAAAATTAAAGGGATCTGTGTTCTTGGAGTTGCATGTACTGTGTAGTTCCTCATGATCAAAGTCAAAGCAGCTCTCGCCTCCATTAGTGCAAATCTCATTCCTGAAATAATAGAGAGCAGAGCATAAAGAAAAAAACAAGTTTATTGTATTATACTGCTAAAACGCGTATGTATTAGGTGGAAATGTTGATTTAAAATTGATTAACAGGCGCTTTTTAGTCGTGCGGCGAAGCCGTATAGACTCTAGGTTTCGCCGGAGGCTAAAAAGTGTCCACACTTTTAGGCTAAGTCCAAGAGGAGAATTTTCGAGGAACCAAGTAACATATGAGGTATTGATATCGGTCCATTTTGGCCCAATGGAGATGTTACATGTGCGAGGAATTTGCAATTTAACTGTTGATTCTTGTATAAAAGTTCGCGAGGAACACAATGGTGCCACTGGTTTTCTCTGAAATCATCTCCCAAGCTCAAAAAAAGCTCTCAAGTTGAGGCCAAAATGGAGGGGATATCCCACCTTACCCTGAGAGTCCACGTCTACATGAAGACAAACTCTCCATGCAAAGATAGGGAGCAAATACATTAGCAGGGTTGCCGTGTTTTCAGTTTTGGAGTCCCCAGATAAATTGGTAGCCCTGTCAATGTATTAGCTCCCTATCTTTGCATGGAGAGCTGGTCTTGATCTAGACTTGGACTCTCAGGGTAGGGTGGGATATTCCCTCCATTTTGGCCTCAACTAGAGTGCTTTTTTTTGAGCTTGGGAGATGATTTCAGTGAAAACCAGTGGCACCATCATGTTTCTCGTGACCTTTTACCCAAGATTCAACAGTCAAATCGCAAATTCCTCACACATGCAACATCTCCATTATGCCAAGTGGAATTTCTGATCATTTAGCCATGGTTTGGTAGCGTTTAGCAATCAACTGTGACCGTAATGTAAAGAACCCACACAGGTGCCTTTCGGCGGAATGTCGCCCTATGGCATTCTTTATCATCAAGTCACTGTTGAACATTTACTGTTAAGAAGCGTTTAGCAACCAAGTATAGCCAAAATTTCCAGAACTCATACCTCAGATGTTCAAAGAGTGTTAACATGTGTCGCCAAATGGAATTTCTGATCATTTAGCCATGGTTTGGTAGCGTTTAGCAATCAACTGTGACCGTAATGTAAAGAACCCACACAGGTGCCTTTCGGCGGAATGTCGCCCTATGGCATTCTTTATCATCAAGTCACTGTTGAACATTTACTGTTAAGTAGCGTTTAGCAACCAAGTATAGCCAAAATTTCCAGAACTCATACCTCAGATGTTCAAAGAGTGTTAACATGTGTCGCCAAATGGAATTTCTGATCATTTAGCCATGGTTTGGTAGCGTTTAGCAATCAACTGTGACCGTAATGTAAAGAACCCACACAGGTGCCTTTCGGCGGAATGTCGCCCTATGGCATTCTTTATCATCAAGTCACTGTTGAACATTTACTGTTAAGTAGCGTTTAGCAACCAAGTATAGCCAAAATTTCCAGAACTCATACCTCAGATGTTCAAAGAGTGTTAACATGTGTCGCCAAATGGAATTTCTGATCATTTAGCCATGGTTTGGTAGCGTTTAGCAATCAACTGTGACCGTAATGTAAAGAACCCACACAGGTGCCTTTCGGCGGAATGTCGCCCTATGGCATTCTTTATCATCAAGTCACTGTTGAACATTTACTGTTAAGTAGCGTTTAGCAACCAAGTATAGCCAAAATTTCCAGAACTCATACCTCAGATGTTCAAAGAGTGTTAACATGTGTCGCCAAATGGAATTTCTGATCATTTAGCCATGGTTTGGTAGCGTTTAGCAATCAACTGTGACCGTAATGTAAAGAACCCACACAGGTGCCTTTCGGCGGAATGTCGCCCTATGGCATTCTTTATCATCAAGTCACTGTTGAACATTTACTGTTAAGTAGCGTTTAGCAACCAAGTATAGCCAAAATTTCCAGAACTCATACCTCAGATGTTCAAAGAGTGTTAACATGTGTCGCCAAATGGAATTTCTGATCATTTAGCCATGGTTTGGTAGCGTTTAGCAATCAACTGTGACCGTAATGTAAAGAACCCACACAGGTGCCTTTCGGCGGAATGTCGCCCTATGGCATTCTTTATCATCAAGTCACTGTTGAACATTTACTGTTAAGTAGCGTTTAGCAACCAAGTATAGCCAAAATTTCCAGAACTCATACTTCAGATGTTCAAAGAGTGTTAACATGTGTCGCCAAATGGAATTTCTGATCATTTAGCCATGGTTTGGTAGCGTTTAGCAATCAACTGTGACCGTAATGTAAAGAACCCACACAGGTGCCTTTCGGCGGAATGTCGCCCTATGGCATTCTTTATCATCAAGTCACTGTTGAACATTTACTGTTAAGTAGCGTTTAGCAACCAAGTATAGCCAAAATTTCCAGAACTCATACCTCAGATGTTCAAAGAGTGTTAACATGTGTCGCCAAATGGAATTTCTGATCATTTAGCCATGGTTTGGTAGCGTTTAGCAATCAACTGTGACCGTAATGTAAAGAACCCACACAGGTGCCTTTCGGCGGAATGTCGCCCTATGGCATTCTTTATCATCGAGTCACAGTTTAATAGCGTAAATAAGCAACCAACGGTGGCCAAAATGTCAAGACTCCAAACTGGTGCTTTTTGGCTGAATTTCGCCCAATAGGATCTTTGATGATTTATCAGTAATGGTTGATGTTTATGTTGAATAATTATTACTGTCTGAAAGTGAATCCTGTGGGAGAATATTATAGGGTTGGTTCAAACAAGTTTTAGAATTTTTTTCCTTAGCGCTAATGGACCCTAAGGGACAACTTCAATTCATCGAACTAAAAGTTTTCAATGTTCATAACCATTTTTTAACTGTCAGAACTCTCTAGACCACATTATATTCATGATGAATTTAAAGAATATCGCTGTCAAAAGTTGAGTTCTCCTTCAATTTAGCACTTTTTGTCATTACCTTAAAGACCATACGGAAAGTGCTAAATCTACGGAAAACTCAACTTTTCACAGCGATATTCTTCAAATTTATCATGAATATAATGTGGTCTAGTGAGTTCTGACATTTAAAAATGGGTATGAACATTTAAGGCTTTATTTTCCTTGAATTTAAGTGGTTTTTCAGGGTCTACAGTAAGAAAAAACAGTCTAAAACACGTTAAAAGTTACTTGAACCTACCCTATAATGTTGAGCTATGACTTCAACTTTCATGAACCCTTACTTGTGCCTTTCAGCTTGATTTCGTTAAATGGAATTATTTATGATTGAAGTCGTGGTTGAGTTTACTATGCTGATAAAATATCATTGGAAACTTTAGGTTTCACCATCATAGTCTTCTAAAAATAACCATCAGCATTACTGCACCAACCAAAATCTAGCCCAAAAAAAAAATAATTCGGCTGAAAAAGTGGGAGAAGTTGGGATGTGCAGTCTCAAAATAAAAATACCTAGCTGTGATTGGACATAGCTTTGCTTTCATTGAGACTTTCAAATTTTATGAATAAAAAATAGTAAGCGTTTAGCAAAAACAGTTAGTTTTGTCCTTACCTGTAGACCATACAAAAAGAGCTAAATTGAAGGAGAACTTAGCTTTTGACAGCGATGCTCTTCAAATTTTTCATATACCTATACAATGTGTTCTAGTGAGTTTGGATGGTAACAAATGGTCAGGAACATTTAAAGCTTTATTTTCCATGAATGTAAGTTGTCGTTCAGGATAGATTCTGACGACTAGATCCTTACTAGAGTAAGGAAAGAAAGTCTAAAATTGTTAAAAGTCACAGTAAAACGCGAAAAAAGAAAAAATTCGGAAAAGGAAGTCAAATTTACATAATTATTAAATTAACATAAAAATTTCGTAAAAAGTATTGGAAATTACGAACAAATGTATTTACGTAAAAACTGTATTAAAAAGAAAGTTAATTTTAATTAAGAAAAATAATCTTGGTAAATCAATTTCTCACGTAAATTTGACTCAAAATTCATTTAAAAAACAGGGCTGGATTTACCTACTTGCCGCCCATGGGCCGGATTTACCTACTTGCTGCCTATGGGCCACCTGTATTTTGCCGCCCCCTTCTCATTCGTTTCGAAACATCAATAAAAAACAACTTAATCGGCCCGAAACAGTAACAGAGAAACAACTTAAAACGGGACTAAGGCCGCAAATAATAAAAAGAAACACATAAAATATAATAAGAAACCCGGGACGTTTCGCAGGGATCACACCCGCATCTTCAACCGGCAAAACAAGAAAAATTAAAAGAAAGGACACTATGCCCCTCACTACTAGCGAAAGTTCGCACGGAACTTTGCGCGAAAGTTAAGTTCCGTAAACCTATCTAAGTATGTGTGAACAAGGCCTTCCATTTGTAAGAAATGAAGGTACATAAAAATTATGCAAGAACAAACATAAGTGTGGTTTAATAATTTTAACTTCCGCTGACGCGCCGCGCTGACCGCACTGTGTTTGGCACAATGCGTGAAGTATTCGTACAGGCTTGTAGGCGTTATGCGTATCACGCCGACCGCCGCACAGTGGATTGAGTCAATTAGAGGGGTTGGACATGAAATTTTTGACAAAAACTGCAAATGTTGATGTTTATTTCGTCACATTTTAAAGTTCAAGGGGTGATACTGGAAGAAAATATCACGAGAAAACCAGTGGAACAGCTTGCAGAACATTAGGTTCTTGTATAAACGGAGTTCTGAGCGTTTTAAGTTCCCAAATTTTTTCCGACCTCTCTCATTGACTCGATTCACCGTGCGCCGCGCTGAGGGCTTCTCCTTTTTATCTCAAGTCCCCATCATCACTGCTGCACCGCTCCATGCCAAATTGCGTGTTTAGTTTCTCTCTTAACTCGACTAATTAAAAGTGCTGTCTCTTGTGTCACCGAAAGACGCTTTCTCGTTTGTAATTTTTTTTTTCTGAATCCGATTTTTTTTAAACCTACATTTTAAAAAAATGCAAAATTTGCCGCCCCCTGCGTTAAGAAATGAGAGATGCTGTTCTTTATTACCCAATGCATCTGACGAGTTTTTCAATTCAAAAAGGAACGTATGACACTCCACAAATAAATCACGTTTGAAGTGCAAACCGGAAAAAACACGATTTGTCAAAAGTATTCATTAAGTATTGCACTTTCCACAGAAGCATGTTGCACAAAAATGTCACTGTAACGACTTCCGGATATGGTTGCGACCAACTTAAGGCTCAAAATTTTGATTTGTTCGCTCCCTAAAAAAAATGGTCCATCTCTGTAACTGTGCTCACCGAAACTGACATAGAGGCCGGGCCGGGCCGGCCAGGGTCACAGGCCGTCCGTGGTCCGGGGGGGGAAGGACATTGTTCAGGGTTGAAATCCCTCCTCTTATTTAATTGTTTTTTTAAATAAACCTATGCTAGGACACTATCCCTGAATAACAAACAGACCAATTTGGCTGCAATGCACCGAGCCCTGCACGTGTGAACTTGAGTCATTCGTTTTTACGACTTTTCCGAGGGTCGGTGGCCGCTAGCCTAGCGGGACCGCTGTGAGGCTCGGTCGCGATTGCAGCCTTGGGCCCCCCTTTGAGACCCGCTCGAATGAGGCTCAATTTGGCTTCGGGTGCGATTATTCTATCGTCTAGCGACTGGCCACTACGCGGCCCAACCCCTCGAAGACGCTCCGCGCCACCTGACTATCGATATTTTAGACCAAAATATTGTATCGATATTTCAACGTTTATTTATCGTCCGTATCGATACATTTATCTCCAGAAATATCGAATCGATTTTTCTTTTTTTCTTCTGCTGAGTTGTGTATTTTACACCTCGGAAAATCGGAAATTATGGTCAATTTTTCATAGTTCGAATTTCGGATTTCGCTGGCCAGGTTGTACAGACCTACGTCACAGGGTAAACAAACCTCAAGATGCAAATACCTCCTTTTTTTTCTCTATGTAGGTATAGGACTTTTCGCGTGGCTGCTCGACGGTTTGTTAATCTGTGGAGGTTAAGCTACATTCACGCGTCGCAAGCAACCTGGCGCGTCTGCTTCTTGCTACTGCGAGCGCGCCTTCATTTCCTCCCGCACGCAACAAGGACAACCGCGATGATAAAGAATTCCATTCGGCGAAATCGAGCCGAGAGCAGGCACCACGAGTATATACATATGGGTTATTTTAGTGATGGGTGGGATTTTATTTAAAATTCCTATGAATCCTAGGTTTAGTATTTACTGTAGTAAACAATTATCAATTATTCCATCACTTCTTCGGATTATTTATTTTTAATCAATCTATATTCATGTGAAGTGTAGCTCATCTGCATTTTTCTTTCCCTGGAACCTAAATGTATATTATGAATTTGAATCCATCAGAAACTAAGTCAGTCAAAATCAAATTTAACTACATACGAAGTGAAAACGATTTGTACTTCGCAAATCAAAGTGATAGTTAAAGCAACCAAACTGTGTCAGAAATGTTCCCAAATTACTGGGTAAGGCTTTTATCAGCTCATCATCTGATCCAATAATTTTAATTTTGGCATTTCATTCGGCATGTCGCCGCACGACTTCTATGATACTCAAAGTCTCACATATATAATTTGAAAGGGGGGGTCTGGGGGGGCGGCGCCCCCTCAGCAGGTAGCTTTTGCTACTTGTTGTACTTGGATGACGTCATTGAGGAGGGGCTGAGCCCTGCAGCCTATATGAGGATCCCCTTAGGGAAATACCGCACTTCACTCGATTTTCTCCAAAAAATGCTTGCCGAAAATTTATGGGAAAAAAATCCTGATGGAGTGAATAAATAGGTGTCATAGAATTTCGTCAGTTGTTTATCACTTCGATTATAAATATATATTTAAAAAAATATTCAGCACAGTTTATCAAGCCATTTTCTCTGACAAGAAAAAAATGAAATTCATACATCAAATGACGTATGTCAGTACGTGGCATCGGCTTTTCATGATAAACTTAATGCATATTTTTTGAAGACAATTCTATTACAAAAAACCTCTTCCAGACCCGCTTTAGGTACATGGCGTTGAAACATCTCAAGAAAGGTTTATCCACAAAAAAAGGACCATACATAGTGACTCAGAATTAGTTTTCACTCAGCATTGACAGATCGTCAAGAAGAAATTTGCGATCATTATAGGGGAGGGGGGAGGGGGGGGGGGGGGGAGGCAATGAAATTTTAGACCAAACCGGAATTGTGACGGTTTGAAGCCAGTCGTTCCAGAAACGTGCGTTGAGAAACAACTATTCAGAAGCCTAAATCCATCATGTTGAGGACATGAAATTATGGCTGTGAACTTCAAGCTTCTTTTCAGCCCAAGGACTAAGACCGCTCACAACTTATTCCTTAGTACACAGATAGCATTAGGTACCTATATTACCATATATTATATTACTTACCATATCCCTGATAAAAATTGGCAGTAGAATGTGTGTTCCAAAATACTATAGACCTAAAGCCGGCTATACAATTTCTTATAGCCTTTCATAGCCGATGGCGATTAAGGGCAGAGAGCGCGGAACGCGCATTGGCGCCTACATAAACCTAACAGGGATACTTCACGCATTGCGCAATGCGTGAAGTATCCCTGTTAGGTTTGTAAGCGCCAGTGCGTCGCCGCTCCGTTTGTGTTAGGCTCTAATATTTAATCTCACGGAGTCAGCGGTTTTCAACTCATGATTTTGAAATGTTTGCACACTCTGTATGGATTATTCTCATTTTAATTGATGAAAAAAAATATGTTTTAAAGGAAAATATAATGTGTGTTTTGTAAATATTAAGGTAGTTCCGTATCAAACTTAATGATTTCCAAAGCACACGAATTTCTACACGATTTCCTATAGCCTTTTATAGCCAACGGCGATACCTAAAGTGTAAAGCACGGTGATAGGAACTATAGCCCCGACTGTATACTATTTTATAGCTTCGTATAGCCCGGCTATATGATTTGCTCCGCTTTCTACAGCCAGCTATATGATTTTCAATAGCCTTCTTTAGTCGGCTATAAGAAATCCTATGGTATTTTGAAACGCAGCTCCTATCGCCAATTTTTACCAGGGATGAATTTTAAAATTCGATTTTACGACCTGACTAAACTATATAGCTCCACTGAAATGCTTCTGTGGTCCCTTTTACCACTTGCAATCATATCTTACCTACTTTTTGTTCATCACATGGCAAAGAAATATAAATTCATTTAACTTACCAATACAAATCCTTGGACCATCACCAAACGGTAGATACGTTCCAGGGACAATTCTCGACCTATTTTCATCATTGAATCGATCGGGGTCGAACTTCTCAGGCTCAGGAAAATACTGAGGATCATGGTGCAATGCGTACACCGGAATCGCCACTCTCGTGCCTTCTTTGATTAGCACATGTGAGTTCGGTAATTCGTAAGCTTTTGTGCATGTTCTCTCTAGAAAACCAAGAGGTGGGTACTTTCTCAAAGTTTCTGGAAAGAGCAAATAAAACATAGACTCAAGTTAATTTATTATCAATCATGGCTATCAACAGTGTAGATTTGAAGAGAGTCGACGAAAACGAAGCGCCTTCAATATGAAAAGATACTTCCTAGCGTTGCCTAGGAGGTCGAATAGTTGCGTCATTTAATGATCAGTGTTGCAGCGTGAGTAAGAGGGTAAAAGCGATTGCTTTGGATGATTCTTACTGACTAAAATTTCGATGCAGAAAAGACTCAACTCTTTATTTTTAGGTACTGTATCTTGGACATCATCAGCACTCGGAAAATAATTACGTTTATATTATAACTGAAAAAATAGGGGAAGCAGTGTGCTTCTCTTTCCTTACATGGGCGCTACGCCGCTAATGTAACATTTTAGGATCTCATTAGGTTTTGAAGAGAAAATTATGTGAGAAAATAATAATCGCCCCGCGTGTGTGCCCCAGTTGTGAAATGCTCCCGCCAGCTAAATCATGATTTTTACCGAGCCTTCGAATATTTAAACCAGAGCAAAGATGCTCGGTGCATTCTGTGATCAGTCCTTTATGGTTTTTATCAGAGCTGAATGGGTTATTGAGCCCATCCAGATAGATACCTACAAAGAAAGTGCTTCATTTAAGTCACGAATTTATGATTTCCTGATTTTATTACGCACCTTCGATGACGCACTCCATGTAACGCATCTGCTTCAGAGCGTCGTAGTCCAGTTTTCCACCTCGTGCTTCCAAGACCCGTTCGATTTCATCGTGAATTTTCTTTGCCACCTCCGGGTTCAGCGCCAACTCGTACAAGCAAGTAGCAAGCGTCGTGGATATCGTTTCAAAGCCCGCCACGAAAAAGACAAAAACTTGCGCTGCGACGATGTAGTCAGAGAAAACCAGTTCTGAAACGGTATATCGACGGTGAAACTACCAAACCACGTATCTCGGTTGCGGTGTTTAAAAATCTACGCTCGTACATTTTATTTTTTTAAAGTAGACCAAATAAATATCATTCCTTGAAATTTTCACAGAATTTTCTCCGCACGAAGAGGAAAAATCACAGAAATTTTCAAGACTGGATGTTCAGTAGTTATTCATTTAAAAAATAAAGTATGACAGGAAGTCTGCGACGTCACAAACCGAGATACGTGGTTTGGTAGTTTCACCGTCGATATCGGATTGCTCGCAATTAGCATCATTAATCTCGAGTGACAAAACTGCAATTTTATTCGTGTTACGGAAATTGAATTTAAATGGACCTAGTTTGACATAAATGTACCAAAACCACATTTGGAGAGGGAGCGTGTTGGGAGTGATGGTAAATTCAACAAGTCGTAATTTTGTAAATTTTCTCCGTCAAAAATGTAAATGGGAGAAAAAATATTTTGAACTTTAAATTAATCGTACAATTTTGTTTATAATGTGCAAATGAGTTGGAGCACCTTCAATTTCGTGTGACATTGTAAAAAACCCTGTGTTGTGAATAGTTGCTTGAGGCGCGTCCGCCGCCGCCGCGCACTGGCGCCTACAAACCTAAGGGGATACTTCAAGCATTGCGCAATGCGTGAAGTCTCCATTTAGGTTTGTAGGCGCCAGCGGGGCGATTATTGAAATGATATCGACTGTATGTCAGCGCTTTGTCGTGTCGCGCCATCGACTAAGCAATTGCTTAGTCGATGATGTCAGCGCTTTGTCGTGTCGCGCCATCGACTAAGCAATTGCTTAGTCGATGGCGCGACACGACAAAGCGCTGACATACAGTCGATATCATTTCAATAATCGCCCCGCAGTGCGGAGTGCGCGTTTTTCGCGTGTAGCACACCGCTCCGCTCCGTGTTAGGCTCCAACATTTAAACTCGCTGAATCAGCGTTTTTCAACTCATGATTTTGAAATGTTATTTGTAAACCCTGCGCATGGATTATTCTCATATAAATTGATGGAAAAAAAGTATTTATTAGAGGAGAATATAATATTTGTTTTGAAAATAATAGAGTGGTTGCGTGTCAAATTGAATGATTTCCATAAAACTTTAATTTTTTCTTCTATATTTTGTGTTTTTACAGTGCGGCAACGCGGTGTTCGCGCAACCAAGCGCTCCAAATTGAACGTATTTGACTCTAAAAGATCGATTTACAAATTGGTTAATAGCAAAGATTGCGTGCTTCTTGATTTTCCCCCTCTTTTATTCATTTTTGTACGGTTTCTTTCAACACAACAGCGTCTCATGGAGATTAATATCGATTCCATCGCTTGGGAAAAGTTTTACAAATATTTGCCACGTTTTAAACATGTAAGTGTTTTTAAAATGAAGTGATATTCATTTAAAAAAAAGGGGAAAAAAAGAAATAAAAAAGGAGGTTTATAAAAGGTTAATTTGATATCGAACATTTTAAGGACAGAAATGAAACCAAATAGGTAGTCACCAATGACAATTTGAAAAGATGAATCAAAAAAAGGAAGCAACATTTCATTTAAAAAATGAGTTAAACCACAAACACTTCCCTCTATGGCTCAGATTTCTTATTCCGATTGCGAATATAATTTTTTGGTACATACGGACCAAAATATTACGCTTAATTGGACCAAGTCACTGTTGCTTATTTTACGCGTGGACGTTAACTCCTGGACAAAACAGGTGCGCGGACAAAAAATCGTTGACGGCTATATCCTGAAATCAATTATTCTGAAGTGGAAGTGTCCATTTGTCAATTTTTGGGTACCTGCGATAATACCTCATTTACTTACTGCAGCGTGGCAATATTCCAAGTGGCACGGTGCAATGAAAATATCGAAATAAAGGAGGAGTTGCGTTTTGGGCCTTTTCCGGCCCCACCTGGATTTTGCTAAATGTTTCATATTTTCAAAGTACTAGTTTTAGGTAGACTCTGTGCCAAATATTAGACCGAACGGAGCCCATGCAAGGGCGCAGCAGCGCCTCAAACCCAAAATCCTGGAATCGAAAAACAATTATTTTCGTCGACTTTTTCGACTGTTATCACTCTTCCAGCACATGATTCTTATGTATTTTTTTGCGTACTTTTCGTTTCTGGCCTTTTTAAAGGCCTCCGATAAATTTTAAGGGGCCTTATGGCCCATTGTTGCCATTTTTGGCCCATTTTTAGGGTTTTTTTCCATTTAACACATTCAAAACTCAACTTAATCCAAAAACTGTGTACATTTTTGAAAAGTACGTAAAAAAATGAATAAAAAATGTTCAGTAAAATTTTTTCCTATGTTGCCAAATTTCCGAGAAAATTGGTCCCAAAGTGTCGAAAACGGCAAAAAATCGATAAATCGCCGCGTCTAAGGTTCAAGAAAGTGGAGTACATTTTTCATACTGTACCAGATAACAGCTCTTATCCATCCATACAACATACTAAAATATCATAGTTGTACCTGGATTCCCACGATGTGAAAATTGACCGAGATGTCGATTTTAGCGGCCTTTTTATACTTGAAGGCAGCTCTTTTGAATGTTTTTCGACCTTAGTCACCCTCTATGGGTGTGTACTATATGTATTTTTCTACGTACTTTTCATATCTGGCCATAAAAATGGCTTCCTGTGAGTTTTAAAAGGCCTAACGGTCCATTGTTGCCAATTTTCACCAATTTTTAGGGTTTTTTTCAAGTTTACGTGTGTGAAACTTAATTTAATCTAGAAACCGTGTACAATTTCGGAAAGAACGTAAAAAAATACATAGAAATGTGATTTGTACCTTTTCCCTACGTTGCCAAATTTTCGAGAAAAATCGTCCTGAAGCGTCAAAAATGCCAAAAATTGGATTAATCATCACGTCGGAGGTTCCAGGAAGTGAATTATGACATTCATGTGGATCGTGGGACACTTTCTCCACGCATTTTCTGTTCTTCGGTATATTTGGCCTGTAGCAAGCATCTTGAGAACCAAGGATTATCTCGAGGTTACAGGAATAAAGAGGTGAACTGGAGTGAAGGATAAAGTAAAAGCACCTTGAGGGCCCGTTTTGTCACGTTCATCTGCGCCATTACATGTTCCTTGAGATGCATTGCAATTTTCCATTTTCGATACGTTATTTGTAGTGAAAAAAAACTTGAAATTCACTTCCTGGAACCTCCGACGTGATGATTAATCCAATTTTTGGCATTTTTGACGCTTCAGGACGATTTTTCTCGAAAATTTGGCAACGTAGGGAAAAGGTACAAATCACATTTCTATGTATTTTTTTACGTTCTTTCCGAAATTGTACACGGTTTCTAGATTAAATTAAGTTTCACACACGTAAACTTGAAAAAACCCCTAAAAATTGGTGAAAATTGGCAACAATGGACCGTTAGGCCTTTTAAAACTCACAGGAAGCCATTTTTATGGCCAGATATGAAAAGTACGTAGAAAAATACATATAGTACACACCCATAGAGGGTGACTAAGGTCGAAAAACATTCAAAAGAGCTGCCTTCAAGTATAAAAAGGCCGCTAAAATCGACATCTCGGTCAATTTTCACATCGTGGGAATCCAGGTACAACTATGATATTTTAGTATGTTGTATGGATGGATAAGAGCTGTTATCTGGTACAGTATGAAAAATGTACTCCACTTTCTTGAACCTTAGACGCGGCGATTTATCGATTTTTTGCCGTTTTCGACACTTTGGGACCAATTTTCTCGGAAATTTGGCAACATAGGAAAAAATTTTACTGAACATTTTTTATTCATTTTTTTACGTACTTTTCAAAAATGTACACAGTTTTTGGATTAAGTTGAGTTTTGAATGTGTTAAATGGAAAAAAACCCCTAAAAATGGGCCAAAAATGGCAACAATGGGCCATAAGGCCCCTTAAAATTTATCGGAGGCCTTTAAAAAGGCCAGAAACGAAAAGTACGCAAAAAAATACACAAGAATCATGTGCTGGAAGAGTGATAACAGTCGAAAAAGTCGACGAAAATAATTGTTTTTCGATTCCAGGATTTTGGGTTTGAGGCGCTGCTGCGCCCTTGCATGGGCTCCGTTCGGTCTAATATTTGGCACAGAGTCTACCTAAAACTAGTACTTTGAAAATATGAAACATTTAGCAAAATCCAGGTGGGGCCGGAAAAGGCCCAAAACGCAACTCCTCCATTGCGGTTATAAAGGCAATAAAATTGCAATATTTTTACAGCATTTGGTCAGTACATGCCGATTTTGAACGATCAACAAAATGAGCTCCATGTGTCAGAGAGAGGCAACATGCATTGCCGAGAAAAATTGCAACTCATTTCAGTTTCATTGCAATAAAATTTTAATTAGAGACGTTCCTGCAATCGGTAGATAAGTAAGATACACAACATTCCGATGCAGTGGCAATAATTTTACCATGGCAATTAGAATTTATGGCGTTTCATGCTATACTTGGGATTGGGATTTCCTTGAAAAAGTATCCAGAAACCATCGATTGATGGTTCGACTAAGGGATCGTTTTCGAAAGTGCAGACGATCCACTTCGGCGCAAAGTGGATCGAATCAATGAGAGAGGTCGGACATCACATTTTTTACTAAAATTGAAAATGTTGATGTTCATTTCGTCACATTTTAAATTTCAAGGTATGCTTGCAGAAGAAAAGTTCACGAGGAAATCAATGTAGCCACTTTTCGAACCTCAGAGTTTTGTATTAACGGAGTTATAAACGCTTATAGAGCGTGTAAAGTTCCCGAATTTTGTCCAACCTCTCCTATTGACTCGATCCACTGTGCGGGGTACTCACCGGTATCCTTTTGAAGGGATTTCCGTTCTTCGTGCTGCAGGTTTATGAGAAGCTGCATAAAGTCGGTCCGCTTGTTCTCGTACTCTTCTCTATGTCTGATGGCCTCTCGTGTGACCTCCATAAAGAAGTCCTCTACCTCCTGGTTCATGCCTTTCCATCCGAGCCAAGGGACGATTTTGGGGCTGATGGAATTCAAGACGTGTCGAAGACGGAATTTCAGGAAGCCGGGGCTCATCTTGCGCGCCACCGCCCGAAACTCTGACTCGGAGCCCGAGATGGCGTTGCAGTTGAACCCGAAGGCGCAAGTCCCGATCACGTCGATCGCGAATTGCATCATCAATTGCTGCACCTCGATCTCGGCGGAAGAGTCCAGTTGGTCCTCCAGGTACCTGCCAGTGTAGAAGATTTGCCCATAGAGTACATAGAGTCGTAATGTAAATGGGAGAGCTGGCGCCATGTTCTGCTCGACGAATTCCGAGCCCGGTGTGCGCCGAGGTCGGGTCGCTTTTTCGATACATTTTCGATCCAAAATGGCGGTGTGGAATACGTGGTAATTCCTATCTCCTTTGTTGTTGTTGTTGTTGTCATCGGATGGCCGGGTACCCGTGTATCGCAAACAATCGATTATGTATCGAAAAAGTGACCCGGCGTCACACAGGAGTCTCGGAATTCGGGACATGGAAAATGCTTAAAAGTGGCGCCAGCTCTCCCAATTGCATTACGACTCTATGTACTCTATGAAGATTTGCCTCAGTCCAGTGGCGATTCTTGCAAGTTAGCAACACTAATTTTTCTCCATTTAAATCCATTGAATACTTATATCGATTTTTGGTGAGGCAGGCTGTCTCATTCCTAGAATCGATTCTTTGATATAGATTTAAATAAAGGAAAACCAGTGTTGTTAACTTGCAAGAAGCGCCCTGACAGTTCCCTGATCTGACACACTTGAGTAAAATTTCCTGACGAATGAAACATACAATATGATGGCAAAAAAGACATAATTTGAAATAGTTTCCAGGCAAAATTCGTTGTTCCAAACGTCAAATCCATTCTGGAAGGCTAATAGGAGTAAATTACAATTTTGCCCTGACACTTTCGTCATTTTCCCTGACATTGCCAGGTTTTTCCTGACTTTTTAATATTCCCTAAAATCTCCCGGTTTTCCCTGACTGTGGCAACACTGCCAATGACCCTCAGCCTACCCCAATCTGTAAATGATAATGATTTGAGTAAGGTTAGTTACCCGTTCAGGACATCGGTGCACTGCTCCATGAGCGGAAACATGGCTCTGAGTTTGCCGGATGTAAAAGTTGGGGCCAATTTAGTTCGGATGTTCTTCCAGCGCTGGCCCTTCAGGAGGAATATGTGAGAGGTGAGAGGATCAATTTCCTCGTAGACAACGGTTGCACGGTCGGTGAAGTGCGAGAAATCCTTGATTAGTACCGTGCGTATGAGTTCAGGGTCGCGGACGATCAGGAACGGAACGGCAGCCTGGAAAAAACCACCGAAGGGCTCCGGGGCAAGCTCATTGTACCGATCCTGGAGGGCTTCGGCTTTAGTCTTTCTTGTCTCAAAAATTATGTCCCCGGATATCCCTACGTACGGGACGGCCAGTTTCTGCCAGTATTCGTACCTCTTTTTAAAGTGGACGATCAGGTAAAAAATCAGAGTCAATAAAATGAAAATGAGGACCAAAGTTAGGTTCGAAATCATCGTAGCACAATTTGCAATTCTCTTGATATGAAAAAGAACCGGAGGAGACAACCCGTCAGGGACAAACGCCGGTTATTTTTAACTCTCCTGCAGAATTTCTATGCTTGTCTCTGTTCGATTACTGATTTTTTTTTCTTGAAACGTAAAACTAGAGAAGCATCTTATCATACTTAGGATAATTGAATTATTTAGCAATAGATTTAATAGTAATGCATTTTGGAATCGCACAAATCGGCACTTAATTCACTTTTTTTGTCGAATACAAAACGAAGATCATTAATTGACACATCACGGATATTAAATAGTCGGCACGTCGAAACGCGTTAAATTTCGACTCCCGGACTGATTGTGAGCAGTCATGCTGCGGTAAAAAGTCTGCTGAAAAAGGCGCTTGGTCCGATTTGATTACATTATCAATTATATAATGAGGCATGGATATAAACTAACACAAATACGTTATCACTTAAAAAAAGGTTCCAAGCCATTAAAAGTGTAGATTCCTCATTTTTGTTAGATAAAAGTATTTTGGAGAGTGATCCAGTATTTGCTATGTAAATGGGCTCTCACTTTTCATAAATTTTTATTTTTATTTTAGGTAAAGTAGTATTTTGAATAAACTGTTCACTGATATTTAAGACTGAGTATTTACATCAAAGTCAATGCACAAAAAAAGAACCTTAAATCGAGTAAGTGTCACGACTGAATAATCACAATGAAGCGCTGCAGTTCTGTGCTGTAGCGACTGATTTTCGGAAGGCGGAAGTTATGGAAATAGGATCATTAAGCATATGAAGTGCCCCTGACATCATTCTACCAGACTACTATTGAAAAGAATATAGTTTACGTCAATTCAGTTTGAAAAACAATACATATAATCTCTGTCAATAAACGAATGGGAATGTATCGGCACTTATCAGGTAGGTAAATAACTGATAGAGTCGAGGATGTACCTAAGACTGAAACAAAGAGCAATCCATTTGAGTTGTTCAACTGCATTAGTTTATTTACATTAGGAGTTCCATTTTTAGAGATGCTTCGTCATCAAAAATGATTCTTTTTGTGAACCTGGTGGTTGTTGCCTGTGGCGCTGAATCAAAAGTTTTTTTTTTTTTTTTTCTGCTGGTTTAATGGCTTCGTGTCTAGCACCTTCAGCCAACTTTAGACAATGTTTAGTGTCCGTAGACATCGTGGGATCTCCATGCTCCAGGCTTTTCCAATTTTCAGGGATTAGGGCCGAGGAGAATCGGTTTCAGCAGATATACTCGTCAATTCCGTGAAAATAAGACGCCACCACCGGGATTCGAACCCGGGACCGACATGAGAAATACGAGAACCGGCAATCTGGTGACTATGTTACGAAGTATTTCACAAGCACTATCAGCAATTATGATGGAAAAAAAGTAATGATCACAACTTGGGTAGAATTCAGACAACGAAGAAAATTTATTAACATAAAAAAGTTGAGAGTACAATTCAAATTAAAATAATGTCACACTTCAGAATGGTAATGAGCTACACAAGTTAAATTAAAATTAATTTCATTATGCGCCTTCATACGGCAACACAACATTCAATAATGAAAAGAACCCAGACATGAAAAATCATACAAAAATAAAAAAGAAGTGCAAAAATTAAGCACATGGCACCTAAGTTCCTATAGTATACTACTAGAGAGAATTTGAAAACAAGTCGGTCAAGTGGCAAAATTGATACTGAAGCTAATTTACACCATTGAAGAATAGTAATACAATCAATTTAAGTTCTGAAATAATATCTACTCGTTAAAAAAAATCACAGCCTGATGATACCTAAAATTCAGCGGTGACAATATGTGAAAAACAGTGGCGAGATAGGGGACAAATAAGAAACAATTAGGGCGCGACCATGAGGGTGCTCTTTAAAAAGCTTTGCCTAGAAAAGAATTCTGATGCCGTCATGAGATTCCGCCACTGGTAAGTATGGATAGACATGTTTTTTTCCTCACAGAGAGAAAAGCAAAACGTGAACAGAGTACAAACTATTAAATTATAAATGACTAGAATGACAAGAAATTGATTTAACGGTCAACGGTGGAGATTTTTGAAAGTTGGCAACACTGTTTTCCTTACATTTAAAGTTATTAAAAAAAAATCGATTTTAGGTGAGGCAATTTGCCTCGCCAAGAATCGATTGTTTTACATACATTTAAATGGCGGAAATACTATGTTGCCAACTTTCAAGAATTGCCACTGGCGGTCACGTCTCTGGTAAAATAAAGTCTCTAATAGTCATAAGAATACCACACAATTTGAAATTAAAGGAGCGTAGAGGGTGATGATGACAATGCCCTTCTATGCTGCAGAATATTACTATACCGCTGAGTTAATAAAATAATGATAAAAAATAGCATTTAAATTTCTCATATTAATGAGAAGTTCAGTCAAGAACGGAGGTTGGTCCTTCGCCAGGATAGTGGACCACTAGACAAGATGCGAATTTAAGCATTCTGAAGCATTTATTTTATTTATCTTTGTCTAACATTGTTTTTTCTTTTTCATGTAGAAAGCAATTTTTTTCATATCGAATGACATAATAACACGTACCCAAATGCTAAGGTACGTATGAGGTACAAAATTCCCTTCCAAATTTTATTTTGTTCTTTTATTTGCTTGCAGAATTAATCTAGAAAATGGTCTCAGTTCCTCCCTCATTCAATGTTGTTGAGTTCACTAAGGAAAAAACTGTGTCTGTCGTCCCCAGAGAGTGGATGTATAATGAGTCTTTATGCCATTGGCCGAATGTGAAAACAGGGATAACGCAACTGATAAAGAATCATACAGAACCATTTACGAAACCCTACTCGTGGATAACATGCGAGTGCCGTATATTAGCTGAAAAAATTGGTAAGTCGACAAATCAGTTTGTCTAGTACATGTGAGTATGAAGGATGACATAAGATTTATTTCCAGCAAAAAAAGAAAAAGAAAAATGTAGCAAGAAAATAAGTAACTGGTTTGAGTTGGGAACTTGGAAAAAATGCATACATCAAACAGTCTTAAAAGACTGCAATTGATTAGAGGTAGTGGCGATTCTTGGCAATACGTAACGCTATGCTTTTCTTCAATTCAAAGCATATTATTATTTACATCCCTCGTAAATACGGACACTAGGTGAGGCAGGCTGCCTTGGAATACCTAGATACGGAGGGTATGAGCTTATCGGCTCACGGAGGCCTAAAGGGGTCATTCCATACCAAATTAAAAACATTTTCACAACAGGGGCGGCCAACCCTCCCGCACGGGATATGCGAGGCAGCGTACTTGCTAACCTCAAAATTCAGAGAGGAACAAGCCAGCGATCAGAATTAAACACTTACGTGCTGTGCGAGCGGATTACTCGTGACAGGTTATGGGCCTACACATCACATTGTTCGGATTGTTCCTAAAATGTAGTGCTGTTTTGTTTTGTTCGGAATGAAACCTCGGTTTTACAATAATAACCTTGCTGAAGCCTTTTAGGCTGTCCTCGTGTATCGTGTGTCTAGTGATCACCGAAGAAAAGCTGCTTATATCGTCAAGTGACTTTTTTGAGTGATTTAGAAACCATGACTTCAGAAGTACGGATGCCACGTATTGAAAGGCTGAAGGGGTCCGACAATTGCAAGAACTGGGCGTTCGCCATGAAACTCTGGTTAACTGCTCATGACAGTCATCGTCCCAACATAAGCGCTCTAACGAGGTTCCGATCCTCAAAAAGAAAATCGAGGAGCTTAAGAGTGTCAAAGGCCTACTGAAGGTGGAACTCCAGGCAGCTAAACACACCATATAAAACTTAGAAGAAGCCCTAAACTGAGGAAGAACAATTAAAAAATGAAATTGGCGAATGAACTCCAAAACTGAACTCACTAACAATATAAAATAATTAAATTTGCTGCAGATGAATCACCCGTATTCCAATTCGATAAATTTATTTGATCATTACTCACAATCCGTACACCTATGTTTTCTCTACGATTTACAGATTTTTCAACATTGCCGGTGTTCCTCACTATATCTTAGCTGCAATGAATCGTATAAGAGATTGTAGTTGTTTGTGTTTATTGTAATGCGTTGAATTGAGCGTGTAATTTGTAAAATTTACGATCAACATAAGTGTTCGATTAAATGATTACTTATACCTTGCTAGACAGAATTAAATGCAAGTCATGATTTTCATATAATTCAACCGATTACAGTTTAATCAGAAACTGTACATGAGGAGTTGGAGAGTGTGGCTTTTCATCTCGTACCCCTGCCGCCGCCCCCCCCCCCCCCAGTTTTTTTGACTTCTTCCCGCCCGTTCCAAAATCACCATCCTATTACAACTGTTGAATTGGACCCGGGAGAGGGTGGATCTTTCATCAACCCTGAGAGACAGAGTCCGCGCACGGTCCTCGCCATGAAATAATTCTACGGGAGCTACTGCTACTCACCAGGCAGCATGTAAATTATCTTCTTTAAGAGCGTTTCCGAACCTCGGCGCGTGGAACACGTGTTTCTTTCGGACCAAGTTGATGAATTGAAATTTGTGGTCTGTGCTACAGTTCTTTCCCCTGACCAGTTTATCCAGTCCTAAACTGACCGATGGAAATGTTTTTATTGACAATTCGGTGAAAAAACCGGGAAAAATCAGCTACGGAGCTAAGCCCGAGCTTCATAGAACCACGTGGAAATGACGCGGTCCCACCCCAACGTAATACTCCGTTACTTGACGTGTACACACAACGCCTTCGCACATAAGTGCGAAGAGAATCCGTACGGCCGATGGGACCTGTGCTATAAAGTTTTGCTGAAAAACGCAGTCTTGTTATCAGAGAAAATGACAGCGAATGTATTTGCTCATATCCACTGTGCTATAATGTTTTGCTTAAAAACGCAGTCTTGTTATCAGAGAAAATGACAGCAAATGTATTTGCTCATATCCACCGTGCTATAAAGTTTTGCTTAAAAACGCAGTCTTGTTATCAGAGAAAATGACAGCGAATGTATTTGCTCATATCCAAGAAAGAAAGAGATTCGCCTCGGAAATTTTGTTCAGTCATTGGTCTTTTCTTAGAAATCGTTACATGCATTAGTTGCCAGAGGACAACCACGGCCCCGTTCTGGGCTTGTAAACTGGACCACGTCCAGTGCTCAGTGTGCCAAAGGCGAGACTCCAGACGAAGACGCCCACTATGCCACTCGAAGCTATTAAAGCTGTGTCATGTCCTAGCTAATGCTACCCTCTGGAATTGCGCCTGGACCCTCTGGAACTGCACTCCGTCAGAGTAGGAGGATACAAGAAGCTCAGCAACGAGTACGCCAGGTTCCACAATTTGTACCTCAAAATGGGCCGCGGATGAGACAAAGGACTCGAACAATTTTACAAGCTGCTGCTAACTCACAGTCTGCTGAACAAGAAGTTCTTGAGGCATTTGAGAGAGGAAATATTGCTAATGATGATCCTCGCATAGTGGAAGGTGTGGCTAACCTGTATGTAGAGTATCAGAGATTTTTTCCACAACCCATTGAATCTGTTGATACCTCAGACTCGGATGATGATGCACCAGCAACGAGTACGCCAGGTTCCACAATTTGTACCTCAAAATGGGCCGCGGATGAGACAAAGGACTCGAACAATTTTACAAGCTGCTGCTAACTCACAGTCTGCTGAACAAGAAGTTCTTGAAGCATTTGAGAGAGGAAATATTGCTAATGATGATCCTCGCATAGTGGAAGGTGTGGCTAACCTGTATGTAGAGTATCAGAGATTTTTTCCACAACCCATTGAATCTGTTGATACCTCAGACTCGGATGATGATGCACCAGCAACGAGTACGCCAGGTTCCACAATTTGTACCTCAAAATGGGCCGCGGATGAGACAAAGGACTCGAACAATTTTACAAGCTGCTGCTAACTCACAGTCTGCTGAACAAGAAGTTCTTGAAGCATTTGAGAGAGGAAATATTGCTAATGATGATCCTCGCATAGTGGAAGGTGTGGCTAACCTGTATGTAGAGTATCAGAGATTTTTTCCACAACCCATTGAATCTGTTGATACCTCAGACTCGGATGATGATGCACCAGCAACGAGTACGCCAGGTTCCACAATTTGTACCTCAAAATGGGCCGCGGATGAGACAAAGGACTCGAACAATTTTACAAGCTGCTGCTAACTCACAGTCTGCTGAACAAGAAGTTCTTGAAGCATTTGAGAGAGGAAATATTGCTAATGATGATCCTCGCATAGTGGAAGGTGTGGCTAACCTGTATGTAGAGTATCAGAGATTTTTTCCACAACCCATTGAATCTGTTGATACCTCAGACTCGGATGATGATGCACCAGCAACGAGTACGCCAGGTTCCACAATTTGTACCTCAAAATGGGCCGCGGATGAGACAAAGGACTCGAACAATTTTACAAGCTGCTGCTAACTCACAGTCTGCTGAACAAGAAGTTCTTGAAGCATTTGAGAGAGGAAATATTGCTAATGATGATCCTCGCATAGTGGAAGGTGTGGCTAACCTGTATGCAGAGTATCAGAGATTTTTTCCACAACCCATTGAAACTATTGATACCTTAGACTCGGATGATGATGCACCTTCAGTTTATCAGAACTCTACTACACTGAATGCTCAAAAGATTCCAAATCTTCCAGACTGGAGCATTGGCTCCGTGATTTACAATGAGGGATTGATCCTAAAATAAGGCTCCTATAATTTTATTTTTAATACATTTTTCTTTTGTGTAATCAAGCATTTTTTTTGTCTCTTCAAATGCTAGATTAAAGGGGCGTGTCTTGTCAATTTGTGCAAATTAATCCATTTTTTCTTTTATTTTCTTTCCTGAGTCAGTACTCGCTGCACTAAACTCTGTTCTTCAATACCTCTGCCATGCACTGATGTACTCACTCAATTTTGAACCAATTTGTATCTATTAACTCCTTTTAGTTTAAATTAAACACAATCCATTACTAGATTAAGGGGGTGTGTTAAAGCTGTGTCATGTCCTAGCTAATGCTGCCCTCTGGTGGCCCAATTTGGAACCTTATGTATGTTTGATCGACCTGCCTCATGGCGTCGTTTCTTTTGTGCTGACCTTGTTAACGAAGTTTAAAGAATAAAATGGATAACTGAGTAACAGTGCGGATGTTCACCTTTTTCCCCACAATTTAACAGAAGCTTTCGTTAAAAACCCGTCAATATCGGTGACCAAATTTTCCAAAATAATTAGAAACACGTATGTTGAATCAAACGCTGTTTGTACTAATTTTATCATTTTTGAAGTGGGCCCCCTTTGGTCGCCTTGGATACAAAATTTTAGTGTCGAATAAATCTCTGTCCTATTCCTGATGTATCTAAAGTCTCCGTCTTAAAATCCAGTTCTAAATTTTCCTTTCATATTTATTTTTCCTGCTATCCCCCGGAAGGGAGATCCCTTTATGGTGGCGGCGCCAACAATACATGGTGCAAAGCTTTTCTTTCTTTCACCACTACCTGTTGCCAAAATTTCTCGAAATTCACAATTGTCTTGCTTAGCTCGTATGTTGAATCAAACGCTATTTGTACTAATTTTATCATTTTTGAAGCGGGCCCCCCTTGTTCGTCTTGGATACAAAATTTTAGTGTCGAATAAATCTCTGTCCTATTCCTGATGTATCTAAAGTCTCCGTCTTAAAATCCAGTTCTAAATTTTCCTTTCGTCTTTATTTTTTCCTGCTATCCCCCCGGAAGGGGGATCCCTTTATGGTGGCGGCGCCAACAATACATGGTACAAAGCTTTTCTTTGTTTCACCACTACCTGTTGCCAAAATTTCTCGAAATTCACAATTGTCTTGCTTAGCTGCGGTTTCACAAAAGCAGCTACCCAGTGTTGCAGAGAAGGAAACCACTGAAACACCCAGTGGTGCAGAAAAAGAAAGCACTGAAACACCCAGTGTTGCAGAAAAGGAAAGCACTGAAAGCGCCGCTGAACTGCGAGATAATATGTAATTAAATGTACTATAAAGTGTACTAATAAATGTACCATAAAGTGTACTAATAAATGTACTATAAAAAAGTGTACTAATAAATGTACCATAAAGTGTACTAATAAATGTACTATAAAGTGTACTAATAAATGTACTATAAAGTGTACTAATAAATGTAATAAAATGTATTAAATGTAAATTTGATTTCCTTTTTTTTTTATTTGAATCGGCCATAGGAAATTTCTGTAGCCCGGCCATAGGAAAGGGGTGGGTGCAAAATCGACAAAATTTCCCCCCTCATGGATGTTGACCAAATTTCAGTATGTCATTCCTCACTATGGGATACGCCTTT
Source organism: Bemisia tabaci (assembly GCF_918797505.1). Classification (NCBI taxonomy): domain Eukaryota; kingdom Metazoa; phylum Arthropoda; class Insecta; order Hemiptera; family Aleyrodidae; genus Bemisia; species Bemisia tabaci. Next base: position 16,153,502 of record NC_092793.1, on the reverse strand, counting down.
TCCCAAAATTTCACGGCCTGAAACGAATTTCTCTCCGCGTAGCAGCGTTGCCAAGTTGAAAACCGTCGAGTTCCATATCTTTTGAACGAAAAGAGATATTGAGATGCAGTTTGCGCTAAAATTCTCCAAAAATTGCGTTCTTTCGATATATGTACTCAATTTGATCGTTTAGGTAATTTAAGATTGCAATGATGCCATTTTTCACACTTTCTTAAGGGTCAATTTTTTTTCAACCCTAGTACATCATCAAATGCCGGATTCTCGATTCGAAAAAAAAAACTGTTCATTGTATTATTCGTACTTTTCCATTTCTTTTGATATATTATAGCTCCCAGGGAAACGATTAGTAACGGAGATATGAGCAATCTAAGTTTACGCTCCGCGCGCGCCGACCGGAATCCGGGCGCCGCTCGCCGCTCTGAGTCGTCTGCACACTCCCTCTCTTAAGCTTCACGAGGTCATTCCTATGTATTTTTTTGCGTACTTTCCATTTCTGGCCTTTGAAAAGGGCTCCGATGAATTTTTAGGGGCCTCGCGGTCCATTGTTGCCATTTTTTGCTCGTATTTAGGGATTTTTCCCTATTTTACTCACAATTCTACTGAAAAACTTAATTTAAACGGAAAACTGTGTGCGTTGAGGGAAAGAACGTAAAGAAGAAATAAAAATTCATGTAAAAATTTTTCCTTCGTTGCCAAATTTGCGAGAAAAATCGTACTAAAGAGCCAAATATTTGAAAAATTGGATAAATCCCCACACCATGGTTTATGAAAGTGGGGCATAGCTTTCATATTGACGTACTTACGTAACAGATCTTACCTATCTATACAACATATTAAAAAAGCGTAGTTGTATTTGGATTCCCACGATCTGAAAATTGTCCGGGATGTCACCTTTTGCGGTCTTTTCTTGTGTGTAAGGTAGATCTTTTGAATGTTTTTCGACCTTTAGTCATCCTCCGTAGGGGTGTATCGTATGTATTTTTGCTGTAATTTTCATTTTTGAAAAGAACGTAAAAAAGTACATCATTAACGTTCGTAAGGACTTATTCTTACGTTGCCAAATTTTCAAGAAAAATCGTCCTAAAGTGCCAAAATTGGATTAATTATGACGAAGATGTCTCTAGGAAAGTGAGTTATGACTTCGACTTAATTTTAGAATTATAATTTTAAGTATGACTTAATGCTACGGGCCACTTCCCCAAGATGAGAGGCAGAGAGGCTGCATGAGAAGAGAAGCCCACAATTGAGGAGCATTCCGGAAAAAGGGCACATACGCGTATGTGCCCTCTATCGGAGGTGACAGAAATGGATTCCTTGCATCCTAATGTACCAATGCCCCGAGTTTCAGCTTAATTGATCAATTTTTGGAGCTACGAGACCACGTTTTTTGAGGCTAAGAATAAGTCAGGGGTCACAGACGTATTTCATCTATTTGCTTCTGGGTACTTTCGCCGCGACGTTTAGGAGATAGTGCGCGGGCAGGCAGGGAGGTGATGGGTACTGATAAGGATCCCTCACTACAGATGCACCGCACTGATTCTGCTAATCAATGCAATAGCATCGGGTTGCAGGGATTGTAGGGATTCTCTACGCGTTGCACCAGTCACACGTGAATTTTTTTAATTATTAATATTAGTACGATTTTTCTCGCAAATTTGGCAACGAAGGAAAAATTTTTACATGAATTTTTATTTCTTCTTTACGTTCTTTCCCTCAACGCACACAGTTTTCCGTTTAAATTAAGTTTTTCAGTAGAATTGTGAGTAAAATAGGGAAAAATCCCTAAATACGAGCAAAAAATGGCAACAATGGACCGCGAGGCCCCTAAAAATTCATCGGAGCCCTTTTCAAAGGCCAGAAATGGAAAGTACGCAAAAAAATACATAGGAATGACCTCGTGAAGCTTAAGAGAGGGAGTGTGCAGACGACTCAGAGCGGCGAGCGGCGCCGATTCCGGTCGGCGCGCGGAGCGTAAACTTAGATTGCTCATATCTCCGTTACTAATCGTTTCCCTGGGAGCTATAATATATCAAAAGAAATGGAAAAGTACGAATAATACAATGAACAGTTTTTTTTTCGAATCGAGAATCCGGCATTTGATGATGTACTAGGGTTGAAAAAAAATTGACCCTTAAGAAAGTGTGAAAAATGGCATCATTGCAATCTTAAATTACCTAAACGATCAAATTGAGTACATATATCGAAAGAACGCAATTTTTGGAGAATTTTAGCGCAAACTGCATCTCAATATCTCTTTTCGTTCAAAAGATATGGAACTCGACGGTTTTCAACTTGGCAACGCTGCTACGCGGAGAGAAATTCGTTTCAGGCCGTGAAATTTTGGGAAAAGGCGTATCCCATAGTGAGGAATGACATACTGAAATTTGGTCAACATCCATGAGGGGGGAAATTTTGTAGATTTTGCACCCACCCCTTTCTGTAGCCCGGCCATAGGAAAATTCCTATGGTAAATTGAAAAACATGGCCTTTTGGCGATAGGAATTTTCTATAGCCGGCGATTGATAACTCCTACAGCCAGCCATAGGAATTGTCAAACGCCGGCTATAGAAAATTCCTATCGCCAAAAGGCCATGTTTCAATTTACCATAGGAATTTTTCTATGGCCGGGCTATAGGTATTTGTATGGCTTATTTTTACCAGGGGAGTAACAGAAAGAAAATGAGACAGAAGATTAAGACAGTGCTTTAGTCTGTTGTCACAACTTAAAATTAGGGAGAAGAAACAAGACATAAAAACATCCAGAAACGAAAGAATTAAGTATTAAATTAGAACGGTATATTGAAATGTATTGAAAGATTTAGTCAACACGCACGAAATCAATTACTGGGTTTTAGGAACCATTCTTATAGTAGATTACGATAAAATACTAGTTTTCAGGAAGCGAGGCGGGGGATTTTTTTCCATTGTAAAATCATATTTAGGCTTCCCGGGAAGGGGGCAGGGCCAGACTGGCTAAGGCAGCTAGGCAGCGATGGCTGCCTACGAATTGATTCCTGAATTTATTCTCCAATAAATGAAATGAATCCTTGAAAAAGTGAGGTTCAGGGGCCCCGAAGGGACCCCTGAACCTCGTTTTTTCCAGTCCTTGAGGGTTTAACTCATAACACCTTCTCTGAGGCCCCTACGGCCGAAAAAAGGTAACCTCAGGGGCCCCCTGAAAAGATGCCAGCAAGGGCCCCTCAGCGATCGAGAAATATGAGCTTCAAGGGCCCTGGAGCGGCCCTCGAAGCTATATTTTCCCAGCTTCTAAGAGTTTTTTACTTTAAACAGCATGACTCTTTCTCTGAGACCCCTATAGCCCGAAGAAGGTCACTTCTGGGGCCCCTGAAAAGATCTGTTGGCACCTCTCATGATGCTGTTTGTTGAGCGCGATATGACGCAACTTACTGACAAAAATTATTGTATTGATTTGGTTGCTGCGACCAGTAAACTGTTAAAGCAGTTATTAATAGTGTGAGTTTATTCCTTACTTTCTTCACTTGGGATAACGATAAACTCAGCTTAGAGACGGTCTTTACTCGAATGTCAAAACATACTTTCATGTCACACTCACATCACACATGTGAGAAAAACACATTTTTTGTTTAAAGGACACTCTGGCTTGGCCACCAAGTTATATATGTATTTTTTTTTTTTATTTATACACAAGTTTGTTACTTCGAAATGTGAAATATCATGAATAAAATTATAAATTCAATTTGATAACATATGTCTTTTTTGTCTTCAGCCTTGTGATTTGCAGATTCATCGCCGAATTTTTCAAAAAATATCTAAAAAATAGGTGATATTTTCGGAGGCGCTATGTATCAAATTTCAATGCGAAAAGAGCCTAAAACTTCTATTTTCAGGGGTTAAATTTTCAAAATTTTCCGGGGGAGGACCCCCCGACCCCCCTCCATCCCTGGGGGGCGACCCCCCAAACCCCCCCTGGGGGCCCAGTTTTTACGTCAGGGGCCCCAAAAACCTAGTAGCTGCCTAACTTTTTTTACGCCAGTACGACTATTAAAGCATACATATCTGCAGGTTGCAGTCTTTACCTCCAGCCACGTGGGGCATGGCGTGGTTTCCTGTGTAACTAGGTACAATACAGCAAGCTGTCAAACACGGTAGGAAATTTTCGGCAAAATTTGTAACATGAGATACTGATATTAATAGCTATCCGAAATGGATAGTGCATAATTTCATAGGTGTTGACACTTTGTTGATCTTGTCTGACTCTGATTAGGTACATATTTCTATCTGAGAATATTGATGTGGAATTGGAAGTATTTCCTAAAATTTTCCTTTCGTCTATATATTTTCCTGCTAATAAAAAGGTAAGAGCTCCAAATCAAGTATTTCCCCCCGATGTAATGCTCACAGGCGGTTCCGGGGCTTCATTAGATTAGTTCTTTTAATCTTAAGAAGATCAATAATGCATTTAATTTGTACTATCTGTAATATGTCTATGTATCTCTAAATATCTAATAAAGCATTAAAAAAAAAAAAAAAAAAAAAAAAAAAAAAAAAAAAAAAAAAAAAATCAAGTAGTTCAAATCCTTCAAAATTTCATTTGGTGCCGAAACCCGGGAAAAGTTGAAAATATTGTACGGGTGCTCGACATCTGACATGACGGAATTTTATGGAAAACCAAATCCCACATATGTGTATGTGCCGCCCGGACACGATCCTCCTAAAAGTTGGGACGATGTCACCTTTTATTATTAAAATGTCATCGTGCGTCTTAAATTCAACGTTTTGAAAATTCTCTCTCCTGCCACGTTTCCCACTTTCCTTTTTCCTAATCCGTTTTTTTTGTTCTGGTTGACCTTGCAAATGTCAACTCGGGAAAGAGTGATTGGGCTCTTTTTAGAGATTGCCACTTATATCAGCTGCAAGAAGACGACCTTAGCTCCATTCTGGGCATGCAAGTTGGATCATGTCCAGTGTACTGTTTGTCAGGGAAGGGACTCTCGGAGAAGATGTCCTCTTTGCCGTAACATGTTACGAAGAAACCGAATTTTGGAACGCTTCGAGAGAGCCATATTTGATGAGATCAAGATTTTTCGCGGTCCCCATCAAGAACAACTTTGATTCAGAACTTCAGGGAAGTTCAGGGGGGCCAAAATGAAGCGAGTCCCCCTTGGTCGCCTTGGATACAAAATTTTAGTGTCGAATAAATCTCTGTCCTATTCCTGTATCTAAAGTCTCCGTCTTAAAATCCAGTTCTAAATTTTCCTTTCGTCTTCATTTTTTCCTGCTAATAAAAAGGTAAAAGCTCCAAATCAAGTAGTTCAAATCCTTCAAAATGTATGTAAGTTTGCACATGCGCATGTAATGTACAGGTTAGCATTTTGCAGTCTGGAACTATAAATTCTGGCACGGTTTAGAAACAGCATAAGTGCCATAAGTATCCCTACGCACATAGGTGTTTTTCAGAGTGCCAGAATGTGTGGTTCCAGATTGCAAGATGCAGTCCAATTATACACTATATATTTACTCCTTATGGCAACCTAGGCTACTTTATGGCCCAGCTGTTGCTACATCGCTTCAACATTACTCGCCAATTTATTCCTGGTGTGATTAGTTTTAAACCAATTCTTATCCCTCGCAAACTTTACTTCACCTCCAATTTTTCCAGGGCAAACCCCATATCATGAACCAAGCAGCTGATTTGATTTCCTAGAAAATTACAACCTCAGCGAATAGTTAGAGAAGGACAAATTTTCAGCATTTTCAGCGCGAAAATGCGACAAAAGTTACCTCAGCAGCCTACCAGAGCAAAAATTAACTCTTAAAAGCTCATGTTCGTGTGTGCAGGTAGAAAAGGCGGGAAAATGGATACGAAAAAGTGCCTGGAACTTATGCAAGTGATGATAGTGTTAACAGCACAACTAATTGGGTGGATCGAAGCCTGCACAGAAATTAGAAAATCACAAGTGATCACTTACAAAACAAACCAACAAGTTCTGATCGACGCTGGCGCAGTGCAAGTACCCATCATAATAGACCTAGTGCAGATGTATAAAATTTGCAACAACATCATTACATCAGATACGCTGGCAGGCATGTTCAAATCTATGAATGCCCAGACAAAAAAACAAACTGATTTGTTCCTGGGAACCAGCCAAAGGCAGAAACGAATAGCACCACTGGTGGCACTCAGAGCGGTGACTGGGGTTTCAGCAGCACATCTTCTATGGGAAAAATACTCTTACAATAAGATAAACGATAAAATCGACTCATTATACACCGATATTAATGGTAAAACAAGCTACCTGAAGAAGATAATGATAGCAGATGAAGAAAATAATAGACAGGATTTCATAGCAGTCCGGCGCCAATTACGTCAACTATCTGCAAGAGCAACAGAAACAGCATGCAACATGGAAAAGAACCTCACATATTTCATCATGGAAAACCACCTGCTCGACGAGTTTGACGACTTAATTGCCTCCTTAAGAACATCACGCTTCACAAGTAAAATGATACCACCCGCACAACTGCTGTCACTTTTAGAGGCACTACCTAAGTGCTTAAGCATTTGTAATTTTAATTTGAAGTTTTCATGGCGAATGCATGCACAGGTGTCTCTATCTTTGACCTTAAATCTAACTACAAAAAATGGTTTCATGTCTTTCAGCTGGCCCTCTCCAGATGATGTTCAAGATTTGCGATCTGATGAAATATTGTGCAAAATTTCAACTCCACCTCGACCTGTTGGAAAATCTGCCCGAACGTACACAATTCAGAATGTTGAAGAAATTCAAACCATTTTTGACCAGCACACATCTGAAGAATAACCATTCGTTCGTTGCAGATCTCATTTCATTTTTTCTTCCTCTATTCTTTTTAATTCTCCTAATTCAATTTTATAATTTATGGCATTCCTTTGTTACCCACCTACTTTAGGCTAAATTCAAGTTTAAGTGTGCTGATAATTTAAGATAAACCATGTGCAAAACCAAGATTTGCCTTCAAAATTTTGAAGTTACCTACTACGTGCTTAATTAATTTTAATGCTGCGGCAACATGCCGCGTATCTCATTAGTTTATTTAAATACTTAAAGAACTGAAATATGATTCTTGTCAATTATGTTGTCATGAGACACTTATTTTTTGTTTTTCTCTCAATTAATTTCCTTATTTTGTATTATTATTATTATTTTTTGTCCCCATAGAAGTGATGAAGCCATTTCTTTACTCTCCTTCCCACCATATTCAGCACCTCTTGTAGTTCAATCAACCCAGTTCTACAACTTCGCATCTACTTTTCCAAGCTTCGAAATGCCCAACTCCAATGGAAATTGTCACTCTCTGGATGAAACGGCAGATCTCACTGATATCAGGTGAGAGATGAATAGGCTAGCAGGCCTCGTGAATCAACTCGCAGCCCTTCAGCTGCAATTTGCTTCTACACTATAAACCGGTAAATTTCCCTTCAAACCCTACGATTCTTAATCAAATGAACTTCTTGACGCATACTTCCATAGGTTCAAAAAGCAACTTCAGCTTTGTAATGTTCCTCAAGAGCATTGGACGCAACATCTTCAAGTCCACATGGGCCTTGAGCTACCATTACCTCCCTGATGTACCAGACTAAAATTGATTCATTATCCTTCAATGAAATCACTGCAAACCTCATAGATCACTACATCAAAAAACGGAATAGATGACAAGGTTAGCCCAGCAGGCTGCCACACCTGGCTGGGGCTAGACTCCCCTGCCTAACATGTTACCAACTTAGGAATAAAAGATATAACAAGCAACACCTTCTTCTTGTAAATAAAACGGTTCACAAATAGTAAACTCGATTAATTGAATTACAAGTTAGTTGAATTCAGAATTTTTATGTGCTAATAAGGAGTACCTTATTAATGATCCAAATCCAACACCTTGACTAAACCCAAAAATCTATTATGGAATTTAGTTAGATTAGAAGTTAGTTTCGCTTTGGCATGGAAAGACCCCCCATATTATGGTGAGTAACAGCTATACAGAACGCATTGGGTCCAAATTATTTCGTCAATATATAATTTTACAACAATAACTCTGATAATTGAAGATTATAATTCATGAAAAATCAATCTTCCTGTCTAACAATAAATTTAAAAAGTAGATAATTAAACACTGACGAATGAAATTTGGTTGATAAGTTTTAACAAGCTGATTAATAACAGATTTAAAATTGATTCAAAACATGAAATTTGGTTTGCGCTTGGGACTTGAGTCTCAGATCTCACTAAATACTTATAGCCTAATTGAAATGGAGCTCATCAAAACTTACCAGCAGAGATAAATGCAGGTTTAAACCTATCCGAAAGGTTCACTTAAAGCTTCAATTTGATGATGATTTTGAGTTGAATTTCCACGGGGGAAGAACAATTACTGTTGATGAAGAGATAATTCTTTAAGGTGCAATGATTAAAGCTCAACCTTGAAGGCTTCATTTTCATCTGGATGAAGATTTTGATGCCTTTTTAAGCTAAATCCCCAGTGTAGAAGAAGATCGTTGCACTCACGGCGAGACTTTCTGGACAAATCTATGCGGTCTAGTTCCTGAAAATAAGATGAACAATAAATGAATATGCCAGTTAAAGATGTAGAAACTTCTGAAGTAATTGTGCATTCATTCATTTCAATTCACAAAAAATAAAAGGAATTAGTCGACCTGCATCGACAATACCTAATTTCCTCTGAAGTTTCTTTTTTTAAACGAGAAACTAAGCAAAACTGAAATCGAAATTTTGTGAATATATTCTTCATGACCTAAAAAAAGTTCAAAGAAAGTTTGAAATCGTTAAAGAGCTAAGATTTTCGAATAAAAAATAAGACTTGAGAGAAAGCTAATTGAGAGAAAGACCTTCAAAATATTAAAAAACCTGAGTTTGAGATTACGGATCTGATTTTTCCTAGATCCTGTAAAATTGTCCACATACTCACCTCAGATCTCTTGAAAAATTATTAAAGTTTGCTGCAAATCACCATTTTTTTTCTCTCTCTCATACCACTCATTCTCAACTACTTACACTGGATTTGTTTTTCTTCCTTTTTTTTACAGTATGCTGTTATTTTACGGAGTACTTCTTTAAATAAAATCCTAACAAAAGGAGAGGCATGCAGTGCCCCCCTCCCCCCCCCCCCCCCTTAAGAGAAAAGGTTACAGAATGCTCCCATCAAAATTTTCAAAGTTTCGGTCAATTATACTACCTTCCTATTCAATTTGAGGAATAAAATCTGATGAAACGTTTGGAAAAAATATTATGCCTTGCTTCTTGTTTTCTTACTTGTTTATTACCCTCAATTTTTATCATTTTTGAGCACAGGAGGATTGCTTCATTGCTCTTACTTATTCTCGATTGGATTTTTATTTGACACGTTTCTAGCCCCTGTCTTTACCATTACTTGTATTTTGAATGATCTGAGTTTCCCCAAAAACCTCCTCTCTGCATTTAGATTAGGATTGAGACCGTTTCATTCAACATCAGGTGGATCCAAGTGGACGTCATATCTGACATTTTGCTAAAAAATTGCTTTAAAGCTCCTTGAATAAAGTTCCTTGTGCCATTATCAAAAATTTACTGAATCCATTTCAAAATATTTCACCAACTTTGTTTTTATTTGCTACTTCTCGAGGCAATAATGTTGTCAGCTTTTGGATAAAAAGAGCTTTCCAAAGAGAGAGGACATTCTTAGACACTCATCCCTGTCGAGCTCTTGTAGTGCTTTCTAACTAAGTTCTGTGAGTATGAGGAAAGAAAAATTATACCTGATTGTTTTTGGTGAAGAGGACAAGATCAGGATTGGCTCCAGGGATGGGTTTGAATTCGATGTTATTGCTGGAACAAAATGTTAAAGAAAATCGACGAAAACAGAATGACAACCAAACAATTCTTTTCCTTTTTAGAAAAAAAGATGGCGAGGAGAAATTGATTTTCAAATTTCTAGGTTTTGAATAGTTTCATCAACAGGAGAACCATAAATTGGATTGCAATTAGCAATTTGAAGCTATAAATTCTGGTTCATCTGAAAAACACTTATGTACATAGGGAAACTGATAGCACATTCGTTGTTTTCAAACCTAGCCGGAATTTATAATTTCTAATTGCAAAATGTAGTTTTATTGCTCAGAGAAAATTATTTTATGCTACAGCACACTGGCAATAGCTGAGCCACATACTTAGTTACTATAGTAAACTTTGGTTTTTTGGCAAATCGGCAGTTCAAATTTTCCAACACCAAAGAAGGATAATTCCTCACTTGCAGGTTATTTTGTAAATTTTGAGTAAGTCTACAGGGCTCTATGTGAAATTTTGATGAGATAACATGTGTTTTGATGCTTCATCACTCGCCTTGTCTTATGGTCTACTCAGTACAGGGTTACTGAGTGTTCGCAGGAAAAAGGATACTATTTTCCAACATCTTCATAAATGAAAGCTTTGACTTCTGGTAGCCGGTTCAGAGCGCAGCCTCTACAACTCTGAAACGAAGAACGAGAACTCGAGTAAATGCTTTAAAATGGCAAAAATGTGATAGAATCAGGCAAAGAAGCCCTTGCGGAGGGAAACTGAAACTGTTCAGTCTCTGAAGATCAGACAACAATGTAGGGTCTAAAAACCAATTTTCAATTTTCAACATGAGCCTTGAGGTTAAATTTTAAGCTTTAAGTGCTTGCATGTTTTCCTAGTTGGCATTCATTCTGCAGTTAATTTAATTGCAGTTATTGAGGAGGCGAATTGAAATACGGCAATACCGTGAGAGCAAAAATGAATACGTCTCATATCAGCTGACTTATTTCTTGGATTTTCCCTAATTTGCCATCATTAAAAGAATATGCACTGCTAGAGAATTGTTTCCTTTTCAAAGATAATTTTTGAGGGGACGGCTTGGAGAAATTGCGACAGTGCATAGAAAATATTAGTATTCATAAGCTGATGTAGTTTTGTCTTGTATAACCTCTCTATTTTCTCCCTCTTGTTCTCTAAAATAAATCGCTTCTGCCCCAACCTTTCATCCTTCATTTCTTAAGTAAATAAGTGGCACCATTAATAATGTTACTTATTAATTTTTTCTACAGCCAGTAACAGTGCCGGCTAATTTTAACTGAGTTTTCTTAAATTTACAGTTATCATACTTGATAACTCAAATCTCATACTTGCTTATAATATATAAATATGATAGAAAGTAGTATATATTTCAGATTTTTCCATCATGTTGCTCAGAGGACAAGAGAGAAATGGCAGAGGAAACTCCGGGTGGAAAAATTTGAGACACTTCAAAAGTTCTATCTCCTCGATAATTAAGTATTACAGATAAGGTGATTCGACGGTTGCCATTTTTTGTGCCAGAGCGACGTGCGATATATCGCATCAATTCGTTCCATAGTTTCAGTTACTTGTCATTATTCTCGAATTTTGAGATCTCACTTCTGTTGTCATGAGACTAAAGATTTCATGTGACAATGAAATTCAATGTATTAGAGGCAGGGTTTTATCAGAGGAAAAATATCACATTTGAGTGCAGTTTCAATATCAGTATCATATGCGATATTTATCCTCTGAAAAACCCTGCTTTTATTACGTTGACTTTACGTCCTGACAGGACTGGTTGGTCCATTTCAAGATACATTAAACAGAGGAGGGTGAATTCATTTTCAGAATGCAACTAGTTGAATGAAATAAAAGGTATTCAGAGTCCATGAAAAATAGGTTTACGTAATTCTAGTCTGCGACAGAAGATCGTCTGATGTCATTTTAACATGTAAAATAAATGCAAGAAGCAAGATGGCAGATCTTCTGCTGCAATCTATAAGTGCGTAAACTTATCTGGTGTATGGACTCTACAACGTATTTGTCATATGTATGGATACTACAAAATCAGAACAACGCAGGATACCTACTAATCATTACACTATCAAAATTACATCTCAAGCCGATTACCTAAGTTCCAGCGATTTTTACTCTTCTGCACATTGGACATGCATTACCTAAAACGCCCAGACAAGAGTACAGCACTACAGCCAACGATTTGCTGGAATCTAAAACAGGACAACTTAAAGATGCTTGAAAAATACCTGAATTTCTGCTCTGTGCACTTGAGCTCTTAAAGCCTGATGTTCTTCTGATACTGGAATGTCAGAGCTTTTCACGGCTAACACGAAGGTTAAAAAACAGAACAATAGAATACTCGGCATGATAAATCTAGTGGCGAGCGAGAAAATATGTGATCGTGCCGGTCCTGACTAAAAATTATTCAGGATGGATCAAAGACACAATGACCGATTAACCAAAAAAGATAAGTTAACTATTTTCTCTTTGATCTGCACTTAGAATTAGACGAATGAAACTTCAGAATTACTTCACAACCGAATTATTCAAATCGGGTTCAGAGGTTAGAATCAAAACCAAAGGCGGTTTGTAAACAAACGTGCAGATAACTAAGATTCAAATCAGATTCAGATTCAGATTATTACGACCAAGAGACAAAAGTGCGCTCCAGCTAGAATTGTATTTAGCAAATGGGTGGTTCTTCTACGAGGATTAAAAATAAACGAGTGGCACGGAATATAACAAAAGAATATGAACTATGCAAAACGATAATTTGGGTATTGGAACTTGGCTGTTTTGAAAACGCCTTCAAATGCGGCGTGATACCTCACGCATTCCGGAGAGTTCAAATAGTTGTATCATTGCGCCGTAAGAATGTGACGGAAGATTTAAATGGAAATAGCCTTCAACACCCGGTCAAAGAATACTGTAAAATTGGATTGAAACTAGCATATGCTGACCTTTAAGTTCTTTAATGCAGAGAAAATGGTTTTGAAGTTTCGCATGTTCTTGTTTTTTTTTTTTTTTATGAACTTTCCACTCGTGATGAACTGTTGTCGTTTGATTGCAATCTGTAATACTGATTTCCATTTATCCCCCTTTGAGCTATAATGCTTCATTGATCTTTTTCCCATTTATCGGCCCCCATAGTAACCGTGTAGAATGAAGCATGCAACTGCAATTTATCGAGCTCTTGTGTGTGCTGTGGTATCACTCGAAATTGAAGGCACTCTATTATTTACCTGAGATCTGAGCCTACTGTAGCTGGCGCACGGTGTGTTCCTGTAGGTAAGTAGTTACAGCAAAAATTTTGTCGCGCAAGGGTTTGAACTTGTAATGGGATTTTCTCTCGTAAATTGTAATTGATTAGTAGAAAAGGTTGGCTTAAAGTATTTCTATACACGATTTTGTTTTTAAATCATCCGTTCTGAAAAATTATAAATGACGAATGAAGAAGTTTGAAATCCATGCGATTTTTGTAGGATGAGAAAACCTCTTTCAAATCCAAGCCAAGTCTCATTTTGATTCCCATAGCTTAATTTTTGAACTGCCCCTTGGCCTGGCCCTGTATTTCTAAAAAATATGTAGTTTCTAACAGAATTTCATAGACCAACGCATGTCAACACCATATTTATAATATGACCTCTCAAGTAGATGTACACTTACTTAGGTATACATTGAGTTTATTCCTCGCATCTAAACTTTGATTGTGATCAGGTCTTAAAGACATAGTGTGGCTGACGCATCAGACCTAGGTATACCATTGGGAGAGATACCTATTAGAGTCCCCTTGGAGCCTTTCAGGAGGTGGAAGACGGTGGGAGAGGAGATCTGGCGACAGTGCAATTACTGGCTTGCTGCTCTCATTTTGCGTTCCTCTAAGAAACTTGCCGTGAGACGCAAGGGAGAAAAACAGAGGGAGGGTTGCAGCTGGGTGCAGTGGAATGCATTCTCTCTTGTCCCGTTGTCTTGCATTTCCGGGGCACGCATCAGTCTTCCCGATTCGAGGACTGATGAGCGTGAGTGGTGCTTGGGACATATCATGAGTGGCTTCACAAGAGCCACTTACGGTTTGCCAACGGGTCCTCCCGGGGGGGGGGGGGGGGGGGGGTTTCAAGGGATGCTCTCTCGAGCGACAACCAGGGGTTCGAAGAGACGAAACCAACATAAGTTGGCCCTCAGGGGTCAACTTCTTCTGTTACTTCTAATGCGCAAAATGTAGGGTTGGGTACGGTCGTCAAGTTCTTAGCATATTGCGTTTGTTTTTCTTTTCCTGTTCTTGTTCGGTTATCACTGTTATTATAGTCTAGATTTATTCGTTCGTTATTTATTCATCATTATTTTCCCTAAATTTATATAATATCTTGTGTGTGTGTGTGTGTGTCACCGGCTGTAGCACATGATCCTTAAAATTTTTTGGGCGAAAATAGGACCCAACTCGTACGTCCCTAAATTTACCCTGCTAATGAAGAACGCCGTATGAACATTCGAGAGTTGCCAGCTTTCCTTCGATAAAACGTTTATTTTGGAGGAAAGTTATAAATATAGGACTTTTTGGTGGAATTGCGAGCAAAATTATTTGAAAAAGTTGAGGGAAAATATTCATAAGTTTACCAGGTAATTCGTATTTTATCAGAGGAAATTTGGCAACGCCTGAAGGTTCGCACGGCGTTCTGCCTTGGGGAGCTTGCAGCTTAATTTCAAGCATTTTGGTAATGGAAATCTTTGAGTATTATGACAAGAAAGATTTATACATCGACGTTTAATTTGAAAAAATCAGGAATATGAAGACATCACTTATTAATCTACGTGATCTTCTACTAACACCCAGGTAGTTAATTTCGATCTCCACGCAACTTGTCTCGGTATTTATGAGGGTGCATGTACGCATGTATACAATCGAGAGTTAAGGGTGAAAGTGCGAATGAGGTAGCGTATTTACTGTAAGTAGTAGAAAAATAAACGACATAGAAAATAAATACAACAATAATTACTATACAATAACATTTTATCATAAATAAATCATTTTATGCATTGGGTACAAAAATAAATAGTAAACGTTATTTGGTAAATTGTAAAGAAGAAGAAAATGTGAGGAGATTTCTCGGTAGCATGCCACTAAAGTATACTTGTGCATGAAATTCGCATTCGGGTAGGAATTTATCATATAGGGTACACTGTATGCATTTTTAGTTCCTTTATGAAGCTGTATCTCCTCTCAAACTTATGTAGCGCCGTAGCTGCCCTGCGCACAGGGATGACAAACTTGAATATTAAGGTATCAAATCACTAAAGATGAATCAGATATTTCAAGTATATGACATCAAACATATTTGGATACGTATTTGAACCAGTGACTTTCCATGTAATTTTTAGAGAATAAACAACATGATGTACCAACAAGAAAGTTTATTCTCAAAATAGCACCAAAAATACTCTACATTGATTATCTACAAGGCCTGACATATTATCGATAAAAACAAGACCTCGAGTCGAGACCGACAACAGTACATATAAGACAAACAAGGAATAGCATGGAACATTTAAGGGAAGAGAGCAAAGTTCTGTGAAAAAATATGAGCTCCGATTTAGTTCTTGAACGCTAGCAAATCAATCAAAGGTGTGTTTTGGACAATTAAAACGTTCTTTTCCGCATGCCTTCAATGAATGATTGATGTACACTGATGGAAAAATTGAAACCTAAAATTAAGCTCTGAACAACTTTAAAACTCTTGAAAAACAACGATTTCTCGTGGAAAAAATAACCGCCTCGAGAACTTGCTGAGAGCTTCGTCCATTTCTGCACAAAACCCTGAGTATGGACGATTAATAACTCAGGTATGTTTAAAATTTTGAAACAAAGCTCTCCGACGACGCTGCACATGCTTTTTGTGAGCTCCATCCGCAAATCTAATATTCTAACGATGACTCATTACAGAGAATTGAAACAAAGTTCATTCGCAAACTTTGATACACTTAGCGAATAAACGTCACAACAGCATCAAAATAATTGAAAGTTTCCTGTTTCTTGAAAAAAAAATGTGAATCAGGTAAGATTTATTCTTCAAAGAGAGCTGATAGGATCAATTTTGATCAATTTTAAGGCAATCTTCCGAGATTTTATGAAGTCTTGCCAACTATTTAAATTCTCTGAACAACATTTATTTAATCCCCTAGGATTTTCTGAGAATGACGCCCCTATATGAATTTAATTTAACTCTATAGCACTAATCAAATACATAGCTCTTGCCTTTATCAATTTAGTTCTTTTTCAGATTGACATGGAGGAAGTAACTGACAAAACACACTCATGAAACTATCATGTTTCAATGAAACTTATTCTTTTTCCTACGAAATATAAAGAAACATTTTTTTGTCGCGAGCAATCGGCAATCGTTAGCAATTTGCCAATATTTTGCGAGTTGCTCGTCAAATTGCAGAAATTTGCATCGGCTTAATGAGGGCTCCATTGGTGAGAAAAAAGAAGACTTTGAAAAATCCCGGCTGAGAACGCCTTCAATTCTTCCTGATACTTTCCGCCTTGTCATGCGGTTAGTTTAGTTGCCTACCCGGACCCAACCCAACTCGTTTAATTAGAATCAGCACAACTACATTATACGTTGCCTAATTTCCACCATGTTTTACGTTATTTTACAGAAAACTGAGGAACATGCAATCTCGCAATCTTGTGAGTATATTCTTTACGATTCAAGATAAATTCGCGGATAGTTTCAAGGTGGAAAGTCGTCGAGTTAAATGTTAAAATTACGAGTATAAAATGTAAAAACTTATAATGCAGTTGTGCTGACTTTGGATCTTACCAATTCCAGACATTATAACCAACTCCGGTTTTGTTATTTCATCTCCGTATTTACGTGTTTTTCTATTCATCAAGAATCGCATGCAAGTTGCCAACGATCGCTCATTGCGTTTGACACTTATACATCATTATTCAGACTAAACATTTTTTAGTGCTCTGTGTGAGAATAAAAGTGAAATTTATGTTCAATGAGTAAGTCACTCCGTATATCCTGTCAAGTTGATTTCTTTTTGCTGAGACCATAGGCTGAGAGTGCTTTATTTGACAATATATTTGATTCGATTAATGGCAACTCTGTCACATACCGCATCGCGGAGGCCGCTTAAAATATGCAGCCTCGATTTGAACAAACCGTAATGGCGCAACACCACGTACTCGGGATTTCCCCGACCATGCAGGTTTCAATAGGACTCCGCAATATTTCTATTTCCTTTTATTCAAACTCATCCCAAAGTTGAGATTTCATGGTTATGAACTTAAAGTGGATCTTTAGCACTTTGGAGAAATATTCGATAGCAGATAGATCAATTAATAATTTCCAGATTTTAGGGCATCTTGGTGCCTTGGTTTTTGGTGCACAAATACCTAACGTAACACAGCGGATAAACTCATGAAATTTTTGTGCAATACGTTGACGTTATCTAATACTGAACATCGTTACCTACTAAAAATATTTTTATTACATACATCGTTGCATCATTTTAAAAAGGAGGCTCTCTAATTTTAGCGTGAGTCTCGACAAGTCAGGCTCTGACATGATTATAAAGCCTTGCAAATAATTATGCCCCTACACAAATTGCTTTGCTTAACGATATCTAAAGAAAATTTTACGACCAATCAAAAAATGTATCAATCTATACAATATGATTCATGTCTTGGACGCAACTGAGGAAAATATCAGATCATGGTGAATTATACGTGCGCTGTTGATAGTGAATAGTAACTATCTGTTACCTACTTAAAGATACTATAAAAGGAACTTTCAGTTGGTAAATGCATTGACGATCACAATTGAAGCATTTACTCTTCAAAAAAAAAAGAAAAAAGGGGGAAAATCCCTGGTCAAACTCACAACCATCTCAAAGAATGAAGCAGAGCAGATGAGCAGCACACTAGCAAGGGGCTCTACGAATGATCGAGAAGTCTCGCTTTTGCCTTGTTCTTACCCAGTGAAACCTAGCAGAAGGCCAAACATTTCAATTCGGCGTAAAAAATAAAAAGGGCATTCTTATTTGAAATAGGCTCTGCTAGGCTGTTAGCCGACTGTTCTACTTTTTAGATACCGCTGATCGACTATTTCTTTGTGTGAATGTCAAGTCCCGATTAGGTATCCATGCTTGAAGCGCGTATCTTTGAGCGTAAGTATCCACCACCACGCTTGACATGAGATTCTTTAAGAATCAAAAAAATAAGTCTAATAACGCAGTGGCAGACTTATCGTTGATTCCCAGACGGGGGATCGTATATAACTTCATACCAATGTTGCAAAACTGACTCAAACGGATCAATTTTTACAGACATATGGTAGAGCAGTTTCTCTCCATTTAGCTGATTTTTGCGTGCAGTCAGAGAGACAATTAGTGAAATTTTCACATGGAAATACCCAGAAGTTTCCTAGTAAAAGTTCAATATGCGCATGGAAATTTCGCAACGTTGAAATGTGTTTACGCTCCACCTGGGAAACGACGTCACGTCGGACCCGTAGTTGAAAGGCGCCCTTACTTGAATGTCAAGTTGGGGCGCTGACTAGAGAGAGGATGCAACGTCACTGGTGACGTCACTGTGGTTTCGTCAAGAATTCGTTGAGCAGAAGCAGGGCAGCGTCTTTGATCTTGAGACCGCTTTCAGCCGCTTTCAGGGAGCAGATACAGCCGGAGGGTAGCAAGTACACTTGCTTCGATTCCACCCCCTCCTTGTCCGTCATGAGGAGATGCGTGTAGACGTATCTTTGCTTGCACAGAGCTTTGAAACCGGCCGGCATTTTCTCGCTTGACGAACAGGAGCCAGATTGTCTGTAAACCGAACAAAATTACACGTCAGTATACAGTCGTAAATATTTACAGTGCATTATTTTGTCAGGCCGATCATCGTGTTTGAATTTAGTGCGTTGCCATGAATGACTCTGCCTAATTCCCAATTTGAAGGCGCTTTTTGAACGACTAAGAACCATCAATGCATAATATCCATGATACACGATCTAGCTATGAATAGTCAGTGATACACCGTGTATATATATTTTTACACACCCTGTAGGTATTTCATAACAACTGGTGATACTGGTAAATAACTGATTGCTCAAATTTATGACCGATTTAGGTAATGCGCTCCTTTGTCTTGCTATTTTTCATTTTTGGGCGAGTGCAGGAATATATGGATCGTCATGATTTCCGTCGTTGTCAGAGAGATTAAATGAGAGAGAAGTTCTTAATTCTCTTAACATCTGTTTCGGTGAAACATCCTCTAAAGAGTATTAATACTCTTTAGAGGATGTCCTTCAGATGATTCCTTAAGACGCTAAATAATATTCTCAGATTTTGATGGGTATAATCAGCGAATCGCGATGAATATTTATCCATAAATTTTTTGCTTAAGGCTTATAAATACATCCTCACTGCAAATATTAGCTGGCAAACAACTCAAAAAACACACATTGCAAATCCTAACGAAACTGCTAAAATCAAGTTTCGCTCATTTTGAATGGGTAGCCACATGGAGCAGTGGCTGGCGTGGCGTGAATAGCGATAAATCGATTGTAATGCCATTTTTACCTATGGAAAAGGATCGATAAACAGGGTGTTCGCAGTGAACACCTTCATAATCGATTCTTTACCATAGGTTCAAATGGCGTAACAATCGATATATCACAATTCACGCCACGCCACCGACATGGAGCGTGTTGACGCGTATTAATTGTCAGCCGTGCATGGAGAGGATTCCCCGTTCTTAGGTGGAGAATTCCACTTTCAGTTTTGCACGGAGACGGGTTTTATTGCTCATGATGTAATAAACATAAAATCTGATTTTCGGGGGAAATTTTCAGTAGTTACAAATACTTACACACACTCCTCAACTTCTATTCCTGATTTCATGGTGTAAACTTTGCTTTCGCCCGAGACATCGTCGGTTTTTGTGATGTTGGGATAGATGAGTTTTTTCTAAACGAAAACAAAAAACATAGCACTTAGGAAAAGTTTTTCGAGACGACAAGAATGATTGACATTCAGATTGAGCAAAAATTCATTACGGAGCATTGCACCTGTTCGAGTGACATTTGAGCTATGGTGGTGCGCCCTGTGGGCTATCAGTTTCTTATTCGACAATTTAGTTGTAATACCTATAGGTAAATAACTTCGCTACAAAATAAAATAAAATCCCCACCCCATCTGATTAAGAAGTTTGCTATCCTTCTTTTACCTCGTCTCTTAGTTAAATAGTTCTAAACACCAATCATGACAGTGCAAACCCATGTTCATGTTTCAATTCTCTGTATAAAAAATAAATACATAAATAAAAAATATGATCCTTTGCTGTGCATTTCATTTTTATAACATATCAAAATACACCAATGCAATTTCAGTGAAATATTTTGGTTTTTTTTTTTTTTTTCAGGAATGAAAATTATCGGAGATTTTTTAACATTGCGATGGAGGCGATTTTGACTATGACTACAGTCGTACAATGTCTCTACTTTTCAATCCGCATATAAAGCATACAAACAGAGCCATTGATGACAAATTTAATATCTCTTCAGAACACGAATGCAAAAAATAATTGGTTGAAAAAAGCCTCTTGAAAAATCAAAAAAGGGTTCAATTTTTGGTTTGTTTTTGCTTATTTGTGGCTGGATCTATAGAAAGGGACCGTACCTTCCCGAAAAAGATAATTTCTATAAGCTTTTGCAAACATTTCATGTTTTTCTCTACAACCTAAGGATTTCTGCTTTGGAACTTCAGGACTAATATCTCCTTCAATTTTTGAGATTATGGGGTCGGATTTGAGCCGAAATTTCCAGATTTCCCTCCGACATGCACTTATAAAATGTCAAGGAAAACTTTTTCCCGGAAGATAAGGTCCCTTTTTACAGATGCGGTCACAATTTTATCTAGAACATTCTGAATGGTTCCAAAAATCCCTTTAGCTAGCATTCACTCCGCTCACGGCTCTTATATATTATGCTTGCTGATTATTTTTTGAAAGGGAAGGATTTATGGCGTTATGAAAAAATTATACCCACCATCGACTTGCAAAGTGGTTCCTTTTCCGGTTCATCCATGACATCAACTGGCTGAATTTCAACTTCCTGCGAAACGAATGAAAGAATACGGAATTACTGACACTGATAGGTGTGACAGATGTGCCAATATACTCAATTCTTTAATGCAAACATTTTGCCGTTTGTTTTGTAGCAAATTAAAATTAACTTGGAGTTGCATTGGCCAAAAAAAAAAAAAAAAAAAAAAAAAAAAAAAAAAAAAAAAATTAATCAAACTAATCTCGCGGAGAAAATAAGAAGATTGGAATGGCATGCTCGCACAGTGAAATGTAGACTATAGCTTGAAAAAAATTTTACTCTAACTTTTACCGTTGATTTACGGTACAATCGGAGGATTAACATTTTGGGCACAGTAAAATTTTCATTCATTAGTTTGATCTAATTTGATAATTTACTGAATTTGCTTCATGTTACCTAATAATAAGGTTCATTTTGACCCATACCACGCTCTTGCATGTCTGGTAGTTTAACTCTAGTTATTGTTTGTTTTCTCCTTAATTTTAGTTGATTCTGAAAATTGTATTACGGCAAATGTGCTTGTAACTCCAGTTGATTTTGAACCAGAGTGATATTACTTAATTTCATATACAATTTTACGCTCAATTCCTAACAAACTAAAAGGAGAAACTATCTCTTGAATGATTGTAGGGATTTAATACAATTATACCTATGTCAACTATCTCAGAACAATTTTGATTGATAACTATTTGCTATGATTAAAGCTATGTAAGGGCTCGAGATGTTTGCGTTTATCTACGTTTGAGAAGTATGAAAATTAATCGAATTTAAGAATATAAGAGTTTATCATGATTTGAAAAAGAATTAATAAAAACTTACGTATTTTGAGTCGAATTGTCTTTTCAAAGCTTCTTGCATGAACATTTCATCTATGTGACTACTGCAACAGTCAGAAAGAGAAATTAGTAATCCTTGAATTATATTCTCGGTATTATGATTATTATGGCGTTTAATCAAAATATGATGGTAAAATTCCATCACTTTGGTAATCACCCACTTCCATAAAATGGATTCAATGAATATAATTAGATATTACATTCGATAATTTTTGAAGCATCACCTCTGGCATAATTCGAAACTTATGCCTAGCTGCCTCAATAATATAGGGGTTTTGAAGTCTTTACGCCTTCAAATTTTTTCCGGCTTCTCATAATTTAATGGTCTCCTTCGAAAAGTTATATTTCCATTAAATTTTTATTTTACATTTTAGTTGTCTTGCTGATTTTTGATAAAGCTATTTCAGAAATACACGATGACCCTCTTTTCAAAAGGAGAGGCTACCCTTAAAAAAATTCACTTCTATTAAGCTGTGCGATACAATAATTCGGCAATTTCCAAAGTAGCCTTTTAAATTTTAAAATAACTACAGGAAAAAGCGAGAATCATTAATACAAAACTTTGTTATGCGGGAACTAGCAAAGTATACAATCTGTTCAAACCCAAGTAGCATTTTTCAACGGAAAAATCGCGATTTCTTGCGGTTTTGTCGGCGAAAAAATCGCTAAGATCATCAACATCTGAGAGATTGTCCTCGATCTTGTTGCAATAAAATCGCGATTTTATCGCCCGGCAATTTATCGCAACAAAAATCGCGATATATGGCGATTTCGTCTCGATTCTATCGACGAAAATTGATCGCGATTTTATTGAACAAAAATTTGCGATGCATAGCGATTTAATCGCCATAAATCGCAATTTTTATTCGATAATATTGCGATAAATTGCCACCGATATAATCGCGATAATCAACCGATAAAATCGCTATTTATCGCGATCACTGCTACTTGGGAAGGTAATATCAAATGCAAAAAAGTATTCTTGTAAGAACTGTGGGAGGAAAAATACCTAGGATAGTCCTTAATCGTTTCGCAAAACGTTGATCCATTGGCGCAATCTGCAAAGTCTTCGGCTTTTGGAGTGAAACGAGGAGAACCTTCGGATCCTGTGTGCGAGAAACAATAAATCAATGATAGTCATATACGTCAAGTTCCTTTTTAATTTTATAAATAGTATATTTTTATTATAATTATATGCATACGATAGACTTTCATTAGGTACGTGCACAGCACGTAAACACAATCAAAACTATAAATATAAAGCTCTCTGCCTGTTTCTAACGACTAATAAAGCTAAAAAAATTGCGACTATACCGTCAAAGAGGATTATTTTCAGTTATTTAAGTACTATCATTGGATGTTTAATAAAAAAATAAAATCCATTCCACCTTGTCTACTTGAGTTGAAAAGAGAGTGAACCATCCGATTAGCAAAACGCGCTCGACCATTACGGCCTCACCTTTGAGAAATTCTGTATACGCGTGAGTTGATATGAGTGTAAGACAAATTGCCTAACTTTAGGAGTAATTTGAAGCTTCGGATGGTCAATCTAGGAACCATATTAGCATAGGTCCCATCCATGGGCCGCGGAAAAAAAAAGGGGGGGGGGGGTTAAGAGGAACGAACCTCCTGTGCGGACATTTTTGCCCCAAGGAGAAATGTTGTAAAAAATATTTAGATATAGTATTATTGATACTTCATAGAACAATATTTTGACTTCCCTGGTAAAAATTGGCGATAGGAGCTGCGTTTCAAAATACCATAGGAGTTCTTATAGCCGACTGAAGAAGGCGATAGAAAATCATACAGCTGGCTGTAGAAAGTGGAAAAAATCATACGGCCGGGCTACGCGAAGCGATAAAAAATGAAACAGCCGGGCTATAGTTCCTGTCGCCGGGCTTTACTCTTTATCGCCTGGCTGTTGTTTTTTCGCCATCGGCTATAAAAGGCTATAAGAAATTGTGTAGAAATTCGTGTGCTTTGTAAATCCTTAAGTTTGTACGGAATCACCATAATATTTACAAAACGCACATTATATATTCCTTTACTACATATTTGTTTTCATCAATTAAAATGAGAATAATCCATACAGAGTGTGCAAACATTTCAAAGTAATGAGTTGAACAACGCTGACTCCACGAGATTAAATATTCGAGCCTAACACAAAGCGGAGCGGCGGCGCACTGGCGCCTACAAACCTAACGGGGATACTTCACGCATTGCGCAATGCGTGAAGTATCCCTGTTAGGTTTGTAGGCGCCAATGCGCGTTTCCCGCTGACTGCCCGCCCGCCTCGCCGCGCCGCAGCGTACCACGGCGCTTGAAGCAACTATTTCACACCAGAGGTATTGCACAGTATCGTATGAAATTGAAGGCGCTCCAACATATTAGGAATGGCAGGCATCCTTCAAAAGTACGGAGCTTTCCTCGCAAAATAAATCAAGATACTACGGCCCAAAAAGAAAGCGGTAGTCCAAAAACTCACTAAGTCCTAGCATCTGTAATTAGTAACGTGTAGCATACACTTTATCGTCAGACTGTTGCTTAATCAAAAATTTAGTATCTGCCTGATTTAACAAAAGTGCTTGCGATAGGAGAATATATATTAAGAAAATAATGCCACGTGAAAAAAACGGCATGGAAAATCTCAATTAAATATTTCCGATGGAGGAGAAAAGCAACTTGCGTATTTATTGGACGATAAAAATATAATGATTCATTACCGAGCGACCTTGCTGCTTTTGACGAGAGCTTTTGCATCAAAACATTCAAATTTTCCGCTGGCTCACGGGGAGAGGCTGGGACGTCAGCTTGGGGGCGGCTCATCGCGAGATTCAACTGAAACAGAAATCATTTCACGTTTTAAAATTCAATAATGACCAACTCACACTTACTTGTCAAGCATGATGATTTGACACTTCGCTAAATTTAACACACAAATTATTACCATTATTTTGATATACTCTTATCTTTAGAATGAACGTTTCCAAGTTAGCTTTCAAAGCTATCAAAAAAAAGGAAAAGGAATCAAGTGGCATGAACTTGGAACGGAGGGAAATGTGCTCGAAGTTTTCTGATCTTTGAACTTTTTACTTATTGCGGACATAGGTAACCTAAGTTCAAAAATACTACCATACCCTAGTAGCACTGCTTGCAATAATTTGTAATAACGTAATAAAAGCATTGCTACTGCATCAGAATGCTGTGTATGTTGCATATCAACTGACTGAAGTAGCACTTATTTCTGAAATTCATGGATAAATAATATTGAGCCAATTGCAGATTTTCTTTGCATTGTATTGCAGCCTATCTCTCGGAAACATGGAGCTCATTTTGTTGATTATTTAAAATTGGTATGTACTGACCGAATGACGTAAACACATTGCAATATCGTCATAAAAAAAATTCAATCTAAAATCGAAATCTTATTTCAATTTATTCTCTGGACTGTATGCAGAATACACTGCGTGAGAGCAAATGAAAATCACAACGAATTAAATGATTAAATCGACCATGAACTTAGCCAGACTCAGAATAAATGCATTGATTGTCATACGAACTTTTTCATCTA
Organism: Bemisia tabaci; assembly: GCF_918797505.1. NCBI lineage: Eukaryota > Metazoa > Arthropoda > Insecta > Hemiptera > Aleyrodidae > Bemisia > Bemisia tabaci. The sequence continues at coordinate 16,128,157 of NC_092793.1, read as the reverse complement.
AGGAAATTTTTTATTTAAAAAAAATCTGACCTTGCAAAATTGATTCATTTATTCGTCGCAAAGTGAAATTGCAAGTGTAAACTAATTTTCTGTATGACTTTCGATCAATAAGGTTTGTCCGTTTCGTTCATTTATAAAAAATAAAAGAGAGCGTAAATTTTAAAACGTAAAAACGCGATTGTATGGGCTTATCAATGATAGGCTTTAAATACTTGATCTGGAATTGACACACACAAATTCCTGTAAATATTTAACCCGGTCATTATAATACCCTACATTTTTTCCTCACACTCACACTGTGTACACACTGTGCACGTGGTGGCGTTGATATTTACAAAATTACGAACGAGATAAAAAAAAAAAAAAAAAACCACGACACGATCTTCGATTTTTCCATTTTATGGGAAAAAAAATCCAGTAATGTACTATGCACAATGGCATTTGTATTGCTCTAATAAATGTATTCCTGTAGGTAATAAAAATACTAAGAAAGATTATTTAAGTGTATGAAACAAACATTCCAATAGTAATTGCGCATTTGGATTCATGGTTGTCGGAATGAATTTTTGTCGTCAGGAAAATTTCCTCGAAAAAATTTCAAACTAAGAGGCATGGCACTAGTACCACCACACACTAACCAACCTAACTAACCTAAACTATCAAACTTATCAGCACACCTATAAATTAACAGAAACCGATTAGTAATGTAAAGGAATTGTACGTACCGACAACAATACGCAAAAAAAAGTGGGCACTGCTTGTCGCACGTGCCTATGAATCTGTTCCGGCAGCATTTTCATCCAAATTAGACGCAATTTTATCAAAACAGGATTAAACGTTTGAATTTAAGTCAAAACATCGACCGAAAACGCACGAAAACAAAACAAAACATAACAACTGATAACACAGGCAGAAACTCCGAGATCACAAAACTTATCATCCCATAAAAATCACGAGCGATTCCGCCACCAAAAAACACTCAACAGTTACGCAAGTAATAGAGAGTAACATTCCTAGACGAAAATAAATATATATTTTAATAATTCGAGCACGAGTTTATCCGCGAAGCGCGTCAAATTGGGCTTTGAGCATGAGTCGCGGCGGAGAACTGGGGTTGGCGTTTTAAAAGCGCGGCACTTGGAATCGCGGGAATCCTGTCGAGGGCGGAGCCGGTTTAGTTCGTCAGTGTCAAGAGCCGCGTAACTGGAATCTGAGATGAACCCTGACACCCGTAAGAGCACGCGCTAACCATGGCTCATACGGAAACGTACTTGCTGCTCTCTTCCGTAACGCAGCAGCGCGAGAGAAATCGGCGCCCTCTCTCTTCTCCGTCCAAAAGCTGATGACTGTTGAGCGTTGCGACTTACGTTGCGTCGCGTCGTACCGTGGTGGTCTGGGGGCGCCGAATTGTGGCCATAAATCAGGAAATGATCAGAATATCATGAAATTTGGTGTACTTATGTTTTTTGGGTCGCTGAATTCAAATTTGACCTTAGTTTTACAAAATTCTTAAATCCAAGATGGCGGCAGGCCCTTGAAACCAAAAAATTAGAAGAAAAGCCAAAATATGATTAGAATACCAAATTGAATGTCAGTTTAATGTTTTGAAGGTTGTCTCACTATAATATGAAATCTATTTTTCAATGATCAAGAGGTTATCAGGGCAGAAGCCCCAAAAATACGTATTTAATCCAGAAAAATAAGAGGAGAAGAAATGATTGAAATTGAATCAAGTCAGTACTATGTTTTCCGGTCTATTGATCCTGACTGGAGCGTAAGTTAAAAAAATTGCACATTCAATATGGTGATATTCGTGTTAGCAAGACATATGGCATTAGCCCTTTAGGGCGCCCCCTCCCCGAACCAAAAATTGTCCCTAAAAATGTTCATTTCTAGCGATTTTTTAAAAATAATTTACTCTTTGATCATCAAACCCTGCTAGCAAAATTTTCTAGATATACTCAATACTACTTAGACCTAAATAGCTTTGACATTCTTATACTCATTGGAGGCTGTCAACCATTCTGCGCTGATTTTCATGGTTAGAATTATTATAAAGATTCTAGGCCTAATGAATCGTGGCCAAAAATCCGATTTTTGAAAGTACGAAAATCTGGCAATCGAGCATATAATCCTTATCTACATCCTTTAGTAGGTGTGAAATGACCTATCAAATCTTATGTAATTGTTTTTACGATCAGATATATGGTGGCGAACTTCACATCCTCCGAGGTAAGTAAAGAAACGTGAGAATTTAAAGTGCACGTCATCGTGTATTGCCTTGTGTCGCTTTGTGATAAGTTGGCGTAGATCCCCGATCAAATATGGAAAAGAAAGGTGAAAGTAAGTACTTTTTGATGGTTTAATCGTTTTTAGTATTAAGATTGATTTTATGACCACCATGAGACTCCAAAGTTTTGTCCTAATTTAGGCAAAAAATTGCCTTCACCTTAAGTTTTAGTTATCACTAACACGAGCTAACACGTTCTTATCAGTGCAAGAATGTAGCTCATATGTTCCTCTAACAGGATATCATAGGTTTTTTTGCATCTTTTTGCCTCTGGGGCCTTCAGACCCAGACCCAGATCAGACCCTAAAACCTTGCGGATTACCATTCTCGGGTTGCCTAGCCAGGAATTGAACTCGGAACCTCTTGATCTTAAAGCCAGCACTCCAACCACTACGCACCACAGCGGGCCGAGTTAATAAATTTGTATTATGTATACAGGCTGAAGAATAAAAAAAAATACCTAAGTTTTATCCACCATTTGTCGTTTTTCCGGAGAAAATATTATTTTGCTTAAAAATGAGGTTTTTTGCAAAAAAACTTTATTTTCCGGAAATCTGGCAAGTGCTGGAAAAAAACTGATATCATTTTCGGATTCAGCAGCCAAAAATACATATGAATCACCCTATATCAAACGTTGACCTTGTCTCATCTCTCTTATCTCCTTCTGCAATGAAATCAGATTGCGCAGAAAATCGTATAAGTCCTTCACTAAAATGACCAAAAAAGGCCCCAGAGGCAAAAAGCGGCAAAAAGCGGCAAAAAAAACCGATGATATCCTGTTAGAGGAACATATGAGCTACATTCTTGCACTGATAAGAACGTGTTAGCTCGTGTTAGTGATAACTAAAACTTAAGGTGAAGGCAATTTTTTGCCTAAATTAGGACAAAACTTTGGAGTCTCATGGTGGTCATAAAATCAATCTTAATACTAAAAACGATTAAACCATCAAAAAGTACTTACTTTCACCTTTCTTTTCCATATTTGATCGGGGATCTACGCCAACTTATCACAAAGCGACACAAGGCAATACACGATGACGTGCACTTTAAATTCTCACGTTTCTTTACTTACCTCGGAGGATGTGAAGTTCGCCACCATATATCTGATCGTAAAAACAATTTCATAAGATTTGATAGGTCATTTCACACCTACTAAAGGATGTAGATAAGGATTATATGCTCGATTGCCAGATTTTCGTACTTTCAAAAATCGGATTTTTGGCCACAATTCGGCGCCCCCAGACCATAGTGCGTGGGTGCCCGTGGTATCCCCGATCGGGAATCAATGACTCCGTTGTCGCCAGACGAAGCGTCGGCCGCCCGGAAGCCCCGCTCCTCACTATGACGCGAGGAAATCCCACATTCCCACGGGTTTCCGGTTTTACTGGAGCAGAACTAGCGCCATGCGTGCTGGTGATCTGATTCATAGCACCTATAGCTAGAGAGTATTATACCGTGGTTGTACCGCTCTCTGATAAGTTCACTGCTTTTAGGCCTAGGGCCCAAAGTGAACAGACCCAATAAGCGAATTTTATTTAAAGTTCCGACCCTCTTAGGGAAGTTCTGTCCCGGGTTTGTCTCATCAATCACCACACTATCTCATCACCAACACCAGTGGACACAGTCGTTACCAGATTCGATCAATCAGGTCCATTGTTTTTCGACGGTTCGAACCTTTTTTAGAACCACCTCGTGAGGGGTACCACGATACCAACGTTGTGATTCGTCAGTCACCGAATCGGAAGTTCCGAACTCAAATAAAATGGCACCTTGGAGATCCGGCACAAAAGTAGTACCAAACCCCTAAATAAAATTCGCTTAATTTGGATGAATTCGAATTTTCGAGAGAGAAATGAATGACGCCATGACTGAGCAACTTGTTTGTTAGGATGACGGCAGAAAGGCTGTCAAAGAAGATGGGGTGCCTCCTGAGAGGAGGCAAAGTGGACGACCCGTGAGAGGGTGGCGACAGGGGCGACAGGGGGTTTTAAATGAAATGACGGAGTGGCAACTTCCTACAGGGCTGTGGGAGGACAGGGTATTGTGGCGGTCAGACGTCGCAGAGCGCCAGAGAGCGCTGTGAAACCGGTTCTTATGTATGTATGGAAGTGGGAGAAGGTTTGAACAACATGGAAATGAATGACACCTACCCGCAGGAAAAGAGTAATCCTCGATTAAAATACCATCAACATTTGTTTAGAGCTCATTCCAAACGTCAAGGACTAACATTCCTTATCGCACGTAAAACTACTTCACCATTTCGCCTATAGCTATGAAAGCATGTAAACTCGCAAACTGAACAAAAAGCGTCACAGTATTTCTGGACTATAAGGATCCTGATGGCAATACCCCCTGTATTTATGTTCTCTAATTCAAACTCGTGCCATCAGTCTCACTAGAAAACCACTCCATGTCTAAGAGTCATGTCTACGAGCTTCACGTACCAGCGAATCGTCTAAGTCTGGTTGAGTGGCCGCAGCTGCGGTTTTTGATATCTAAGGTTCCGGTTTTAAGATCTGAAACTCCTCATCCCTTAGGAAAAAGCTGTGGTCAGCATCAGTATGCTAATCGACGCGAAGCAACGCTAGGTTGATAGAAGCGCCTGAATACAACTATTCGTACCTAACGGATGTCTGTGTTGCATACTCTATTAAATGAAGGCACTTTGTTTTTCGCGTTGTCGGCCAAACTGCGCTGATGGGCACCGCCACATCGTTTCATGTTGTTCGTAAGGGTTGCTCTGATGACGTCAGAGAAAGGAACAAGGAGGGAAGTTTTTCTTTTTGCGATTTTTGTTTGTTTTTTTTTGTTTTCTTTTTTCTTTTCTGATTGGATCAGACTTACTGAGTGTGCACTGTGCATTGATGACCGCACCATCCACACAGATAGAAATGGGCCGTTCACTCATTTTTACATTTGTGAATTACCGATATATGCTGATAAACATAATATGCTGCATCCTATGTCAGTGGAGGGAAAAATATTTATGCAGGAACTGTTTAACACCCACAGTTTTTACGCATATTCGATTATTTTAAAGGGCATCGTGCAAAAGCTCTGCTTACCTTTTAAGAAATAATAGAGCACCGGTGACGACTTAATACCACCGTTAAAGATTAAAAGTCTTCCCACTAAGTTGTAATCAACTTTCAATGAAACTTTGCTGATATGAGGTATAACGAGCGGAAAATTGAAATAGATTCATTTTGACGTGCATTGAAGATCTTGAAAAATCTCAAAATTGACAACCATGTTGGTCATTAATCCAATTAATTGCCTGGGCGGCACTTTCGATTTTCATCAATCCGTAATCTTCACGCGTGTAGAGGTAATTCCAATTGAGCGTAAAATACCTTCCTGCCTTATATGCTGCGTTGCCTAACCGGCCTAAAAATTCAATGCCTATCCTGAAATCTTAATGCCTCATGAATGATTCTGACAACACTGTGTTGTTGAATGAACGCAATAAACATTTACACACGCCAGGTTTATGACCTTCTTTTGCGATACATCATCCTAGCGGTTCGTCTTTGAACTGTTTCTTACTTGACGTCATCGTAATATTTCCCGTGGAAACACATATCGATTATGAAAAAGTATTTTTTTTTGTTTGGATCAAATTCGATCTAGCCGATGCCTGTACCAATGGAGAATTCCTACGAGGATGTCCCGTGCAAAGTGTGGAACATCAGTTTAAAAATTATTCACAGCCACGCATTGGAGTATCTCTTCGATTTAACTTTTTTGAGCGATAAAAGAATATGGACTCGTGCAGGGATTTTTACGTTTTAGACTCTAGGGTTTGCAATATGTTTTTTTCAAATTTACTGGGAATAATGTGAATATTTTTCTTCAAATTTTTCAGACGATTTTTTTTGCAATTTAATCTAAAATATCTGAAATTTTCGCCGAAAAATATGCATAACTTCCCTCTAAAATTCGCGTTTTATCCAGAAAAACTTGGCAACTCTTGAATATTCATACGGCGTTCTTCTTTAGCACGGCAGTATGGCCATGTCAATAGGATGACGAAAGAGGAGCTGCCAAAAAGATGCTTGACTAAGTTCCACATGGGAGATTAAGCGAATTTTCAAAGTTCCGAACCTCTTTGGGAAGTTCTGTCCCGGATTGTCTCATCAATCACCAACCCCAGTGGACACCGTTGTTACCGGATTCGACCAATCAGATACGTTGCTTTTCGATAGGACAAACCTTTTCTAGAGCCACCTCGCGAGGTGGTACCAAAATCACGCACCATAACGTTGCGATTCGTTAGTCACCGAATGCGAAGTTCCGAACTCGAATAAAATGGCAGCTCGGAGGTTCGGGCATAAAAGTAGTACCGAACCTATGAATAAAATTCGCTTAATACGAATCAGACAACCGGTGTAAGAGGTGCGATAAGGGATTGAATAGATTGAGGGTTTAAAAGGGCCGAGAAGGAGGACTGCGATGGTTGTGCGTCGCAGAGCGCCAGAGAGCTCTATGGAAGCGGTTTTACGTGTATGCATAGAGGTAAAGGATGAAATCAGTGTCAATGTTGATGCCTGACTTGCACTAACGGCGGTCCTTTCGCAATGTGCACGCATTGGTGTCGCAAAGTGAGACCTTCCTGCCTTCCCCGGATATAACGTCGAGGCGCAATGCTCTGTCCTCACGGGAATTTCCGGTCCCTCGAAACGGAAAATCGGATACATCTCCGTCCAACCAGGCAACTATGGTCGTCTCTCAGGGCTAAGTGCCCAATCGTTGAAAGCTGCGCCCGTGAGGTGCCCTAATTGACGACCTAAAAACAGTGTCAATGCTGAGTGTGAAAAATTCCCCACCTATTAAACGGCGTAGTTACTTGTGGCATTAGCTTTAGAAGCTCCGCAGGTGTCACACATGCTGGTCAGTTTTACTGAATAAGGCATCAATGTGTGCATGTCTCAATAAAATCCACGGAACAATAATTTTTACGGAAAATGAATAAGTTAAACAAAGGTAAATTCTAAATTCCTGCGTAATCAGATTTCTCGGGTCGCTCAACAAAAATTCAATTAGGGCCAACCGAGTAAGCCGCGATTCTGGTTAAGTCATCCTTTATTGAAGCCTCGATGAGTGAGGGATTTGTGCAAAAAAATCGGGTGTAGAGTATTTGAAAGTGTGTTTCCAGGTCACTCATTCAACCGTTCTCTCCGGATTAAATACGATCCCTAATAACAGCTCTTTATTCACATTTCGCATTTAACCCCGTCCCTCCACCCTCTATTTAGGCAGCCTCTGCGATCCTAAGATCATAAAAAAAATGTGTTCGCTTAATCTCATGATTATAATTATTAGTATACATTTTGTAAAAAAGAAAATAAAAAAGGTCCATCTGCAAAATTACTTTAAAGATTATTTGAGTCATTAGGTCCATTTTAACTTTAACAATGTTACCACATCTTCACGAACTCTTTTTTCTCAAAATCTCTAAAATGGTACTTATATCTTCGAAGGAATGAGTTCTCTCTACATTTTGGTTGAGGATGATTTTATTTGCACGGTTGTGGATCAAGAAGTCATGCTATAATAATGGTGACTGATGCCTTTGACCAATATTTTTGAACGATGCAAGAGGATAGAGAACCACGATCGTCACGATGAGCTCGTATGACAGAACCTTGGTAAATTAATTCCTAATCTTTCTGACCCAACTGTGACCGCGCAAGGAACTCAAACAACAGGATATCTATGATCCTCTACGATATGAGAAGATACATCATTATTGAACACCTGTTACTCAATAAACTTCAACAAAAAGGACCGATGAAAAATGAAATCTATTAAAATAACAATTATAGTGTGGTAAAATAATTTCCAACATGAAGCGTTTGTACTTGTCGGGCGCAGAATGAATGCGAGGCTTCTGTGCTCCTCACAGGCGCTGAGGCGTCGCGTCGTTGGACTTTTTTGCCTCAAACATGTTATGAGGATTTGGAAGGAGATTATGGACTGCACTTTTTATGTGCTGTGACTCCATCAGGAATCGAATAAAATTCAATTAAAAGCAATAAAAGAATTTTTACATGCAAGGATTAAACTTGAACTTGTAGGCGCGACTGTCAAAGGACAACCAATTTACACCATAGGTACTGTTAAAATGAACCGGAGGAAAATACGCCCAGGGGAAATTTACAGAGGCCATTATCTAATTTACGTTAGAAATGCCCCCAGTTTATCCAGTGATGTAAACATTCAAGTGCCGCCAACAAAAAAAGGAGGAAAAGAGAAGAGGAAAATTGGACTGCGTTAAGTAGAAAGGAACTAAGCCACATCAGCCATTGAAAAATTTCATCAGTGTAGCGTTGGCCTCGGACATCGCCTCACCCAAGATTTCGTCCCTTTTGTCCCACGGTCCAAAGCTGCTTCGTTTCCGGCGATCAGGGCACAGGCCGCCAGATGGACCCCCAGCGATGCAATGACGCTCGCAGGCTGAAGGGATTTTTTTGGAAAAGGAAGGAACTCGATGTTGTTGCCCAATATAAATGTCGGTTCCTCATATTTGATTTTGGTTTTTCATTTGATCCATCGTTTTGCTCTTCCACAACCTACACCGGCGAGGCCACCAGCAACACTAGCAAAAGGCTAAAAATCTTTTTTTACCTCCGCGACAATTCGGCACTTTAATTGTTTACATGAAAACGGTGGCGGATTTTTATGCAAATTTCAGTGAATTTTCGAATAAATCTGGATGATCGTTCTCTCGTAAAAAATTTAATTGCCCATTTAAAATTGGCAATGGCTGATGTGGCTTGGTTCCTCTCTGCTAAACGCGGCCCAATTGACCCTCGCATCATCAAATGCTATCATGCAAATGCATTCATGCTAAAGACGTCTGTCGCTACATACTGTCGTGCTGAGGAAAAACGCCGTATGAGCACTCGAGAGTTGCCGAATTTCCCCTCTTAAAATATTAATTTTTGAGAAAAATTATAAATAATTTAAAAAATTGAAATAATGAATATTTCTACTTGAAATTCTCCGATACTTTAGATCGTATTGTGAAGAAAATTCTCTGGAAAATTGGACAGTCAGTTTCCACAAGTTTTCTTGAAAATTCGTGTTTTACCAAAAGAAATTTGGCAACGCACGAAGGTTCATCCAGCGTTCTTCCTTAGGGTGGCAGTATAGAGGGGCTTCATTTTAGAAAAAAATTAATGCACTGAAAATTTTGCTTCTACTGATTGAAGCTATTTTACTCTCGGACAGTCTGCTATTTGTGGCTAAAACGAAATCTCACACGCTTGTAGCTCGAAACTCGCGAAACTCATCTCTTAGCGAATAATTCGAAGAATCAGTGGCCGCCTCCGTCAAGAGGTCCCCCATTAAACTTATCCCGGAGTTTTCTGGCCGCGAAGGTGCTGATCGTCAACAAAAAGAAAACAATCTAATCGGCAATCTCCGTCAGTTGGGGAATTCGGGATGAGGTCATGGGTTTATCCGAATCGGGGGGCACCAAGAACAAAGGTGTTACATCAGAGCGGATTCAATTGTCGCCGCAACAGAGGAGAGTTGGTGCTTTTTTAATGCCTCGGTAATCCTGGCTTTCACGGACTTCATACCACTGTGCTCCTCCCGATTGTAGACGAACAGCGACTCAAAAAAGAGAGACAAAGTAAGCTCTGCTGTGGATAATACTCAGTTAACTAGGAAACTCGCAATTAGACGTGAATATAGTTATGTTTAACATCGCCGATGGGGCAGTAAATTGTAGAAGAGGGTTTATTTCGAAAGGGGGTTTCAGAAGTTTGTCGTCATCGCCCGACAAAGGAACATAATTTCATTTAAATGTGATAACATTGACTAGGCAATTCAATTTTTCACAAGAATATGCGCATGAAAACTGAACTTTATCGCGTGTAGTTAGGAGAAAAATCGATTACATTTTCAAACAGGAACGCCCAACAGTTTCCAAGCATGCTTACAGTAAATTAGCTAAAGGAAATGCTGCTGTGTTAAAATTTAGTTTTGTTTTTTCGCTAGAGAAACGACAAATTAAGTGTCAAAATGCGCTTGGATAAGTTGATCCAGCTTTTTTTCAATTTTGATTCTCGTCCTGGGTGCCAACTTAAATGCGTAACTCAAGAAATTTTAAATACTATAAACTTTCAGTCTAATCTCAAAATCATAGTCCTCGACCCAACTTGCAAAATTTTGTCTCCGTGAACTAAGACCAAGGTTCCTTCTATCATAAGGTCCTGTAGATTGTCACATGTTATACCCAATATGATATACCCAAGTACCATTTTGCGACAAAAATATTGAAATAAGGCTGCAATTATGCGATGGAATATCAATATTTCAACCATAAAATTGCAATATTTTTACATTATTCTGGTGAATAAAAACCGATTTTAAACGATCAATAGTTCCACTCATCCGAAAGATAGGCAACATGCACTCATGCAGTGGAAAGAAAAAGCTCACATAATTTCTATCTCTTTGAATGGTCTACATGAGGAGCCCCTGCAATCGGGAGATAAGCAACATACATGACACTCCGATACAGGAGCGAGAATTCTACTGTCCACAGTCGTGATTCATTGCTATTTCAGAAGGGGTGCACATGCAAGAACGTGCACAATCGCACACTCTACGTTATCGTTAGTGTAGCCGGCAGAAGGAGATGGACATAGTAAAAAAAGAACAGATAGTTTAAAATTCATTCCACGATTAGTAGTTACGTAAGAGTAAACAACGTGAATCATACAGAGGAGCGACGATCAAGTTCGGAATTTTTTACTCTCGGTCATCTGCCGAACGCGACGCGCGGCGCGCTGCGACACACAGTGGATCGAGTCAATTAAAGATGTTGAACATGAAATTTTTGACTAAAACTGCAAACTTTGATGTTTGTTTCGTCACATTGTAAATTTAAAGAGGTGCTACATGTAGAAAATTTAACAAGGAAACTAATGTTTGAAAGTTTGTATAAACGGAGTTATAAGCATTTAAAGTTTCCAAATTTTGTTCGACCTCTCCTATTGACTCCATTCACTGTACGACAGTCGCTCGAACTCAATGTACCTATACTCGTATTTCATTTGGACGTCGAACGATTTTAGTCGTAACGGAACGTATAGCTAACGTTAGTAGCTACATGAAATACGATCAATGCTGCGAGGAAAGCTACTCCCTACTAATTCCACATGTATATTGTTTCGCGAGAAAACCTTCTATGTCACCCTTAACACATACAAATCATCTATGACTCATACTACACCGACAGTTTTTATGTGTATATGTCAATTTCGTTCATCTTAACCTTCCCTCTCTCCTAACTGTGAACATAGTCACCCAGGTTTTCCCTCATCGAGCGATTTTCAAACAATTAAAGTAATTGCCTACCCTCAATTCGCAACAGGTATTCTGAATTTATTCAAGGTTAGAAGAAAATCGTTCCGAAATAATGATAGAATATAATTGCAAGGAATAAAAAAATTGCTCCAACATCTCGAGACGCCTCTATCTAAGACCAACCCCCTGACTCCTCCTCTTCTTGAGATCCCGATAAATCAGGGTCTCTTACCCCCCCCCCCTCCCCCCTACCCGCCAAACCGGCTGGGAATTACCCAAGCTTCGTTAAGGTCAGTCCTCCCGAGTGAATTGAGGATAAGGAGGGGAAAAAAGCAAGTAAATTGGAGTAGTGACACCGAATAAAAAATGCGGTCTGCTAGTGAAGATTGTAGGATACGGGGTTTGTTCTCGATTTGGTTGATACAGAGTGTAATTTTTACGCGTGATGGATTTAGCGACGTAATTCCAACTTCACTCCTGATAGGTCCCTCAGCAGACGAGCAAACTCCTTCCTTTTGAAACTCCACGACCGGTCTGTAAACTTCCAAGTTAATTTGTTCGTGACATGAGCCTGGTATAGCCTACGTTGCCTTAACGCATGCCGAAAAACTAAAAGATGAGAAATTCCTAACTAGAGGTTTTCTTAAGAATAGTCTTCGTTTGCTTTTTCCTCTGGAAAGTCCATTGACGACTCCACTGTTGACTCGCCGCGCTGCGAGTGAAGTAGTGAGAGCCTGGAGAATCAAAACGCCTTCACTTTCACGCGTATGCAACTCGGACATCCGTGGAGCTCGAATAGTTGCATCCAGGCGCTATGATGGAATGCGCTCACTGTTCTTGCATGCGATACTAACTGAGGGTGCTTTAATTGTTTCTCTCATAACTCAACTTGAACACAGCGTCGCCCATCGCACTGATGAAGTAAAATTACTGCTTTTTAATCGTGACATTGATAGTTTTCCGAAAAATGCTTTAGACAATTGTTTGAATGTATTACAAGGTTGCCCTCTGAGAAAACCGGCGCCTGCAGGCCGATTATTGAAATTGATAGACAAGGCTACAGACAAAGAATACAAAAGGGACATGGAGAGGTCCTATTGGTGGAGGTGGAGGTTGCAATGGACAAAGGAGGTAGGTAATAGACTAACTAAAGGCAACCAACGAGAGGCCTTGTAGTTAGTCCATTATTTTCTCCTTTAGTCTATAGGAACCACCCATTTCAACCAACGTAGGATCGCTCCATACTCCCTAAGTCTCCTTAGTCTATCGCTTTGTCTATTAATTTCAATAATCAGCCTGCTGACAACGTTTATCAATGGACAGCCTTAATCCATGAATTTTTCTCAGCGTTCGTTTGAGACGAACCTCTAACACGCTACTGACAAAATTGGCAACATTAGAGGGGCAGCTCTGAAATTCCTAAAACTCACGACCCCCCAGGCGTTGGGAAGTCCCCTTTTTTAAAAAAAACTAGCAGTTAGCGCTCCGGTTGTTTCTCTCTCAACATATAGTTTTATGAGACTCATAATGAAGCGGTCATGATCACACGACTGGGAGTAGCTGTTGATTTAGCAGGGTTTATCCCGTTGCTTCATACGCGTTCCGAGAAAGCTCTTGTGCGAATCGGTCGCAAGGTGCACTTTTTAATGTTTTTCCCCGTCACCAACTTTGCACCTTGGCTTTTACGCGGACGCTTATCAGTGATGCTGTGAATTCATCGCGCGAACATGCAGTTAGCGTAGTCATCAGCGTTTACATTATTTTTCTTTCTTTTTTCTATTATGTATTTATTTTAGTTTATTTTTTTTGCATGATTATTCAAGCGTAAAAATGGATGCGTGGATAATGATTGCTTTTGTGAAAAAATACACTTCACACTTGTAAATTTCTGGCTGGATCTAGAGAGATATCTGACCTCCTAAAAGTTCAAAATCAAATTGATGCTACTCGGAGTAGGAAAGTACAAATATTTAAGCTTAAATTAGGCTGGAAAAAACTTAAAATATTCATGGAAACAATAATAACCGCAGGTTAAAGATCAAAAAGTTTTAATTCTGTGGCGAATTAAACCTTAATTTTAAAAAGGTGGTGATACTTAAGGTGAAATTACTGTGAAGCTAGAACTGAGTGTACGATAAGTAGGAAATAAAGTTAAATTTTTGTCCGTATAATTCAACATACCTTTCAGTAAAAGCTTGTAAAAGCTTTGCTGGTACCTAAAACCAGTGAGAATCATGTAGAAAGTTAAAAGGAGGTTGAAAAACACTTGCTGTTGCCTGTCCATTTACATTAGGTACATACGCATTTTTCAACTTTTTTTGTACCTAAAAAGCTAAGAGACCTTTGTAAAGATTAGGGAGAGAACACATGAAATAAATTCGTAAAAATATAACAAATTTTATGGGGCTTTCAAGCCTTTAAAACTAACCTAAAAAACAGCGTTTGAAGATCACTTTACATGCAGTTTTTTGCGTCCCCCCCCTCTTTTTTTCCTTTAAGTTTTCCATGTTTCAAAATGTCGCGTTTATGTCTTATCCAAGAAAAGTTTTTTTTCGGGTGAAAGACTCTTTACGATTTGTTTTGAATTTTTCGATGAATCGGGCAATGGATTCTCAAATAATAGGTTCAAAGCCTTTTTAATTATCACATATAGCTGATTCTTTTGTCACAAGTTTTTCATTGATTTTTCACGAGCCTTCATTGCAAGGGTTGCAATATACTCCTCATACTAATACAGTGGTCTCCTGTTAACGAATCAATTCTGCAAATTTTGATTGCAAATAGGAAGGAAACTTAGACTCAAAAAGTTTTCATGATCTTGAAAATGCGAGAACTGTGATCAGATTCCAATAACTCAGCCTTGAACCATGCTTGAAAATTCTTCCGAGGATCGAAATTTTGCGGTCTTAACGCTAAAGCTTCCACGAAAAAATCAACGGAGTTAAAATGTTAAGCGCGACCACCTGCGCGTGGAGATAATTCATTGCGACAGCGAATCAGGAAGTCCCAAAAACACGCGAATCGTGGTAGAATTTTTGCACCTCCGATTGCTTCAAAATTCCCAGGACTCGTAAAATATACACCCGTCGCGGTAAATCCAGCGATTTTGAGGAAAATTCTCGTGAATAATCAAGAGTAATCTCGCCGCGAACACGACTACATTTCAGCTGGGAAGAGGAACGAGAGTGAAGAGTAAGAATAAGAGCAAAAACCCGCAAGCGTTGACGGAAAAAAACATGCATTTTACGTGAAGTGCAAATTCCGATTTTTATTTTTTCATTTTACTGATAAGGCGTCTTTCATTGATATCCACGACCTATGTCAAGTAACATTTCATACTATGATGATGGCGTGGATCATAAGGCATTGATATAAGAATCGAGGATTATTTTCAAAGTAAAAATACGATAAGCAAAAGGAAAACTTTTTGAAAATAAATCCCTTGAGTGTAAGTAGTTCCGGAACTGGATTTGGTGAAGCGCCACCACACATCGGAGTGGTCCGACAGGATGTGAAAAATTTAAAGGCTCTTTTAAGTTTACCTAAGCGTCTTTGTTAACGAGACGTAGCTAGAGGTTTGAAAAAGGTTTCATTGATTTCACCGTATAAAATTTTTTCAGCAGTCTCTTGATATTTATGTATAAAATTTTGGTGGAGAAGAATAAACATGCGAATGTCCACTTTCAGGAGAAGAAGGAAAAAAAAGGGGGAAAAATAAAAAAAAAATTGCGGCAGTTGTCAATAGTTGCGATGTAATTATTCCTATTCTGCATGGAGCCACTATAAGTTTTGTCCAACAGTTTACAGGCCACGGGAATTCATGTTCTAGACCCTCAGCTTGAGCGGAAAATTTTCAGGGCAAGCGCGTAGAAGTCACGCACGCAGACACGCACGCACGCAGTGGCGATTTTGCATTGTGGCAACACTATTTCTCCTCCATTTAACTCCATTAAAAATTTCGATTTCAGGTGAGCCAAGCTGCAATTTTGCAATTCAATGTAATAAAATTGCATTTTTTTACCATGAAATAGCAATTAATATTTCTGCATCATTCAATGACCGCCAATTTTATGCGGCCAATGAAATGGAAACTCGCGTGTGAGAAAGGTGGGCAAGTCGCAACGCAAAACAAAATTGCCTTAAAAACTTAAATCAATTATACCGCGATAAACAATAAGAGGAGCCCCTTCAATTAGTGAATAGACAACATACCTAGCACCCCGATACGATGACAATAATTTTACTATATCGATGGCTAAAGTGCGAAACCACGTATCTCCATTTGCGACGATGCAGACTTCCTGTCATACTTCATTTTTTGTTCAGAAAACTAGACAACGTAATTTTTTTAAAACTCGATTTTTCTTCTCTGTGTGAGCAGATAAATTTCAAGCTATGAAATTGGCTAAATTTCCTTTGAAAAAATGAGGCAGGAGCGAAGATTCTGAACCACTGCAATAACCACTGTACGTGGTTTCGCACTATTCCCATCGACGCACTTATATGTACAATTGGACGTATTTCTGTTAAATAGAACTAAGCGCCGAATTGAGTTCCTTTTGAGGATTTTAGAATCCCGGATAGCGCGTTCTGTCAAACGGAACTAAGCGCCATGGACGAGGCGAGTCCTATTGCAAGTGTAGGACGGACTGGCATCGCGCTCCACAACACCCGCCAATCCAACCCCCCTCTCTCTTCCTCCCCCTATGGCGCTTAGTTCCGCTTGATATCAAAATTTTCGGATACGTAGCTTGCGCAGCATTAATACTCAAGGAATGATTTTTGAATACTATTAGCGATCATCTCTATCCTGTTCCATTACCGGACACTGAGTGGATTCTATCCCTAAGTGAAAACAATTGCGCACGCCTGACGTGTCGCAGTGACACCCACATTCACACTTACACCGATGCACGGGAGTGGACAGACAGTTCGCGGCGCAACATCGCATCGGCGTGCGGTTGTCGAGTCTGGGTCTAGGCGGGCAAACACGTGATTTTCTTGATTAGTCAGCCCAGAGGCTGGGATTTTACACTCGTTAACCACTCGAGTAATTGGAGCAGATCTTCATCTTGGCCACTCGCGTTATTCACAGCGGTTCCAGCGCAGTGTAACGACGAAACTGCAAAATCGCGTATCTCATCCGCGATAATCAGGGTGTCTATACTAAAACAGGCTGGTCAAAAATAAGTGCCTACTTTTACAGTGATTTTTCCGTGCATTCTCAAGAAATTCAGTACCTCCTCCAACAGAAAAGTTTCGTACTTTTTCAGTACCTCCTTTTAACGAAATTAGAAAAATTTCAAATTGCGACAAAAATGACAAAAAATCTAAAACAATTCCGGACCTTTCTGCGGAATATCGGCACTTTATCAGTACTTCCGGACCGCCCTCAAAAAATCAGTTATATTTCCGGTAATTCAGGACTTGTAGACACCCTGAATTCAAAATTTCTACTCCCATTATTTTTTTAATTGAAGGAGAACGAACCAGTAGCATTGCTTGAAATTTTCTTTGAACGTATAATGAACACAAGGAAGGGAAATCAGGGGAAGTTTTCAAGGAGGGATGTTGATTTTCAGTTATAAAACATAATGGCAGGAAGTCTGAGGCGTCGCAAACCAAGATACGCGCTTTTGCAGTTCCCGCGTCTAGTGGCGATCCCTCTCAAGTGGCAACTATGCTTTTCTTCCATTAAAATCCGATATAAATAATCGACTCCTCGCGAGGCAGTATTTGCTTCGATGCCATTATATTTTTTTTCTTTTTCTTATATGCGTTTTAATAAGTAAATAATCCCTAAGTTGGCGATTTGCGAGGATTACCGCAGGGCTTTTCCTCCGAGGAATGCATGCGACCGACCGGTCAACCCGAGTGGTACAGGATAGAATATACTAGGGGGCTACGCCCCCTGGCCGCTACGCGGCCCAACCCCCTGAAGGCGCTCCGCGCCATCAATGGGCCGCTTCGCGGCCCTATTTTTACCCTCCTATCAGTGTTAGTTTTATTTTTCCCCTAAAAAAATACGATATGAGGTATACTTTAATTTTAAACTTTACTTTAAAATACTTTAAAATTAAAAGGACGCGTTTTGGAATGACTGCTTGATGAAATATTGCAATAAAACAATGAACAGTGAAAGTCAGGTAATAATTAAGATTACATGAGTCGGGGATCAAACCCACACTGTGATCAAAGCGGACGCTTTCTACGTCTTAGACGACTCGGCCACCGCTCGACATGAGGTCGCTAGTGCGAATCTTGTGTAGATAAGTGTAGAGCTGATGCGCAGGCTACCCAGCTACTGCGCAACCTCCTCGACCATTGCGCATCCTCCCGCGCATAGCGGTAGCAGTACCGGAGCATTCTGTAAACTCACTCACTTTTATAACGTGATTTTAAAAAAACCTGGGTCCTTTTTCCAAAATCTGATTGCAGCGGGCTCATCTAGAGCCTATTACCTGTCGATTTACGCAAAAATCATGGAAATCGGCCCGGTAGAACGCTCAAACGAACTATGACAAAAAGTATAAATTTACATTGTTTAAATGGGAGAATTCGCAACTTTACCACGTAATATAAAAAAACCTGGGCCATATTTTGAAAATCTGAAAAAAGTTGGCTTATCTAGAGGCAATTGCCCGTCGATAGCCGCAAAAATCATGAAAATCGGCCCGGTAGAACGCTGGAACTAAGCGTTACCAGTTTCGCAAAATTAGGAGGTCTTGGAGCTTATAGTATAGATAGCGATTACGGGGTGAAATAAATGCAGCTGCATGGAGGTGTCGGGCATGTTGTCTATCTGTTATTTGAAGGGACTCCTCTTGTTTTGGTGTTTTTCGGCGGATTCTTGCAAGTGGATTCAGTATTTAGTCGACTTTTTCAATCTAATCGGCAGGTTTGTAAACCAATGGAGAACAGGGGCGTAGCTAGGAAATTTCTCTGGGGAGGGGGGGCTATGGGACCACCTCTCGTGGTGAAGAGAGCGGGGGGGGAGTGAAGAATGGAATATCCCGTTTTTCTGGGGAGGGGGGGGGGCAGTCCCCCCCAGGACCCCCCTAGATACGCCTATGATGGAAAATAATGCTCTCAAGAGCATTCCAATGTCGCTAACCTTGCAAACATAAACGATCATCTAAACTAGTTTCACCTCTACTCCCAATAAACTATGAATTCAAGACGAAAATTACCGTCGCAAAGTTTACTTTTCGCAAAGAATGTACCTAAGTTGCAAGCAACATGAAAGGGGTGAAATAAATGCAGCTGCATGGAGGTGTCGGGCATGTTGTCTATCTGTTATTTGAAGGGACTCCTCTTGTTTTGGTGTTTTTCGGCGGATTCTTGCAAGTGGATTCAGTATTTAGTCGACTTTTTCAATCTAATCGGCAGGTTTGTAAACCAATGGAGAACAGGGGCGTAGCTAGGAAATTTCTCTGGGGAGGGGGGGGGGCTATGGGACCACCTCTCGTGGTGAAGAGAGCGGGGGGGGAGTGAAGAATGGAAGATCCCGTTTTTCTGGGGGGGGGGGGCAGTCCCCCCCCCAGGACCCCCCTAGCTACGCCTATGATGGAGAATAATGCTCTCAAGAGCATTCCAATGTCGCTAACCTTGCAAACATAAACGATCATCTAAACTAGTTTCACCTCTACTCCCAATAAACTATGAATTCAAGACGAAAATTACCGTCGCAAAGTTTACTTTTCGCAAAGAATGTACCTAAGTTGCACAATCCCAGCAACATTGAAATGCTCTTAGTTCCTTTTTGCAAAATGCGATCCAATTGGTTGTTGCTGCAAAAAAATAGTTTCCCACAACCTGCTATACAATGCTCCAGTGACCATGTAAGTTGGCCCGAGCACTAACTTTTCGGGAAGAAAGCTAGCCTTTCCCCTACCTGGTTTCTCACTTAATATCCGCCCGAGTTTCGCATATCTTCCGTTTCTCCTCATCGCAGCTTCCATCAAACCGCAATTGCCCGGAAACTAGGACCGCACATCTTATCTGATAAAATCGTTCGCCCTTTAGACCGATTCTGGGGGGTTAGGCTAGACTAGTCGATAAGTCAACTGTTGATCTAATTTCATTACGTGAACGTAGAAGAAAAACGGGGTAAAAAATCACTAATGTGTGATCAATTTTCAAGGACAATTCTGTAATTTCTCCTACGATTTTAAATATATTAAAACGCGTAATATCGAAAATCTAAGCTCAGATTCGGATTCCTCGGGAAAAATTGATGAGATTTTATGCATCATAATGTTAGAATAGCGTGAAGGAAAGAGGTTTAATGACGTAAAAAAACACTAATGTGTGATCAATTTTCAAGGACAATTCTGTAAATTCTCTTACGATTTTAAATAGATTAAAACTCGGAATATCCAAAATCTAAGCTCAGATTCGGATTCCTCGTGAAAAATTGATGAGATTTCATGTATCATATGTTAAAATAGCGTGAAGGAAAAAGGTTTAACGACGCGTATAGATTTCTGTCATACTTCCCCTTTGAACTACGCCGCGCCGGCGCTTAGCAAGCGTTCGGTTTCGTCCCGAGGAATTCCTTACGATAAATTCTTATTCTTCCTCCTCCGCTGACCCACTGAGCACTACCCATGTTGCCACGTTGCATTCATATGCTCGAATCAGTATGTCTACGTTACGTCTCTTTCCTTCACGCTATGCTCGGGTATGATACATGAAATTGTATCAAGTTTTAACGAGGAATCCGAATCTGAACTTCGATTTTGGGTATCACGCGTTTTAAGTCAAATTTTTCAACTTCAAAAATCCGAAATTTCTGAAGTGGCTTAACATGCCATCTCGGCTCCTGTTCGATAGATTCTCCTGAAATTCGGTGTCAGGGTATGATACATGAAATCGCATCGATTTTTTACGAGGAATCCCAATCTGAGCTTCGATTTTGGGGATCACGCGTTTTAAATCAAAATCTGTCAAAATTCAAAAAATTCAAAATTCGAAAATCCGAAATGGCTTAAAATGCTATCTCGGCCCCTGTTCGATGGATTTTTCTGAAATTCGGTGTCAGGAGGTATATTTCGACAGGAAACTCGAATTTTTTGTCAATTTTTTAAAATTCTCAAATTCAAGATGGCGGACGGGGACTAAAATGCTATCTCGGTTTCTGTTTGTTCGAGTCTTGAGAAACGCGGTATCACACGGTATTTTTCAACGGAAAACTCGAATTTTTAATCAACTTTTTAAAATTCTAAACTCCGAAATGTTGGATGTGGCCTAAAATGAGCCCTGGTTTGCCTCCGCTTTGGTTGCCAGCTTTGGTTGCCTCCGTTTCTGTTCGTTAGAGCTATGTGAACCGCGGGATCAGGAGTACTTTTCGACGGAAAACTCGAATTTTTAGTCGATTCTTGAAAATTCTCAAATCCAAGATGGCGGACGTGGCCTAAAATGCTATGTCGGCTTCTGTTCGATGAATTTTTTTGAAACTCGGTGTCTGAGGGTATTTTTCGACCGGAAACTCGAATTTTTACTATGTTTAAAAATTCTCAAAGCCAAGATGGCGGACGTGGCCTAAAATGTTATATCGGCTCCTGTTCGATGGATTTATGGCGTCCCCTTACTACATGCCTACTCTTGTATTTCTGTACAGCTGCAAATTTAGGGTCAAGGGGCGCCTGACCGTCTATGGACCAGGTGGAGTTTTTGTCCTGAAAATTTACCTTTAGACGGCAATTCTCTTTATATTTTGTCTATGGTTTTTATGCCCCCCCCCTTCCTCGCGGACTCTCTTTTCACTTTTCTTGCCTCCTTTTTCCTTCCATTTCCCCCCTTCTTCCTTGCTTTCACTGCCCAACCTTGTTTCCTTTTCCTTTTTTCCCCTTGTCCTTTCTTCCCTTTTTTTCCTTTTCCTTTTCCCCCCTTTTTTCCCTCTCTTCTTCTTTCGTGGCGCCCCCCAAAGGCTGGCGCCCGTGTGCGCCGCACGCCTGCACACGCCCTAAGTCCGGACCTGGCTCTGCTGGTGTCAAGAACAAAACCTAGTTGCTTGATGAATTTTGACCCTACGTTTGTATCACCTCACCTTTCGACTTGCTTTCGACCCACCTTTGAATTTTGGATGTGGTCGTTATTGCTGTTGGCATGAAAACCAAATATTGTAGGTGCATCGTCATCTGGAGGGAATTCCGTTTTGTTATTTACTGTTTTATAATTTCCCTCATCTATGTACCTTCCCTTCTCTCTCTCTCTCTCTTCCTTCTTCTATTAGTCTCTTCTTTCTTTGTTCATCCCTTTACTATTTTAGGCATCTTGTTTTGACCTAGAGCAAGGGCTTTCTTAAAATTAGGGCTCTGCCTTAAAATTAGTTCTGTTTTCATTTTCCAGTTTCCTTCATCAGGATAGACTTTTTCATTTTAATTCAGATGTTTTTTTCATAGGGCTAGTCAACTAGTATTCCGTCTTTAATTCGGAGCCAATGATTACTGAGCTGTAAGTACATAGAGGCTGCTATCATCACATTTTCAACCTTGGCTACTTCGAAATTCTTGATTAATCTTTCAATATTTCTATATCATACTTTAAACACTTGAAAATGAATGGATGGAACATTTTTAAAAAAATATTGTTTATTTTACAGTAAATACAAGCAAAAAACATGTTTTGATAGCTTCAAACAAGTACGATAAGTTAGTCCCTATCAACTACTATAAAACAAGTAACGTCTTTACATAACATTCTTTAAAAAACTGATTTCTCAATGCAGATTTTTAAGATGAGATGGAACAATGATTAGAGGCGTTTCAAAAAAGCACATTAAAACATACCTTAGTAGAAAAATAAAATTATCAACAATAAAGAAATAAATTAGAATTTCCGTTGACAGCAGTCACAAGAAAAGTAACATTTTCTGAGGAGACATAAAAATATTCTTACTAAGAAAATACACTAAATAAGTAACAAACAACGAACAGCCCGTCGGAAAACATAATCACAGAAAAGAACACTATACTCTTCTTGGTTTAGGATTGTAACACGTGCTGGAGCATAAAATCAAAATGTATTATTATTCATTCTCAATTCTTCAAATTAAACTTGTTCAGTGATTCATTTTGCTTGAATTTCTTAAGTCAGATGAGACATCCTCTAGAGGACCTAATGGAATGTTTTTGACATCATATAATGGTTAATTTTTAGTCAGCCTTTTTTATGCTTCAAAATTTTTAAGACCCTTATTTTCAAGGAACTACTCGCTGATTATTGACTAATGGCGGAGTCTTCAGTGCCAAATTAATTTGAAAAGAAAAAACCTGAAGTCACAGATAAAGGTTAAATTTATTTCTTTTTGTTCACCATCATATGATGCCAAGCTGGCAGTAAATATGGGGATCAAACTGGGAAGCACACATAAAGATAGTTAAATTGATTCGGTAATTTAAACCTTTGTCTGATTTGGATCCATATCCAGTGCTCTATTTTAAATTTTGTCGATTGATTCGTTACGTAAAATAAAAATTTAACTCTTAGAAACATTAAAAATTCGAGGAGTAATGAACAAAAGAAAAAAAAGTGAGAGGACGTTCAGAAAAGCAACAATTTTTGTAATAAAGGAACGACAATGGTTTCAAGTCCTACCCCTGCTAAGGTGAGCTAAGTTCATGAATACATCAACTTATCAGATTTAAGACTGATTGTGAGTGACACTTTGAACATTAGATGGATTTTGACTATTGCAATTAAATTCAAGAGAGAGGCTGGAATGTAAAATATCAAGCCCTAAATAAAAAAGTGTATCATCAGATAACATTCCTCTGGCTTCAAGTGCTGCAATTGACTGCTTTCAATTATAGGCTTTATTTGGTTTTTAAGAAAGAAAACTAAATGATTTCATCAGCTTACAGTCTTACCTGTAACATAGCTCCCTTAATTATTTGTTGAAATTTGAGATTGCTATGAGAAGTTATTAACTTTTCTGAAAAAGGTACAAAGACTGAGTAAAATGAAGAGAAAAGGAAAGGAGAGGGGGAAAAGAAAGAAAGATGTAATGGAGATATGAGTAAAGTTACATTCCGAATTAGAAGAAAGCAAAACTAACATGAGGCTACAGAAAAACTTTCATCAATGATTAAATAGGCGCAGGGACATTTCCCATTTTTTTAAGTATGAAAATACATAACACAAGAAAGGGATAAAAAAAAAAAAAAAAATACATATTTGATTCTAAGATACAATGAACTTTGAGACTGATTTTAAATAAGTTTTCAGTTTTTACTAGGAAAACAAAACTAGAAAAGGTACGTGTGATACACAATTGATAATGCACAATGAAAAAACAAAAAGCCACAGCCGGAGAGTCACAACAGCAACTAGTGCTATCTCAAGTATCACTTACGCTGAGAAATGACTTCAGCCACTTCCTACTTCTGTGCACTAGCTGTGGCATAATCTAAAAAAGCAGGTCACAGCTTTGCGAATGGGTAACTTGACTAATATGTGAAAATTTTTAGATACATACAACAAAATGAGGTTTTCGGCGGAAGGCAACAAGTTCAAAGAAATACACAGGTCCCTGAAGATGCGAGGAACTTGAGCGAGACGATCAACCATCGATCACACGAGAGAAAAGCCCTCTGTTTGCTGAATAGCTTGCAACAACTTGTAGCGAAGTTTTTCTTTGGTTTTGTATCGTGGTAAATCTAGTAAGTTGAAACAGGTGTGGGCCACTGGAAGATATTTATCATCAGTTGTAGGCTGGATTATAATCTGTAAAAAAAAAATAGACAATGAGGTTTTAGAAATTAGGCTACAAAGATCTAATTACAACAGATGAACTATTTTTCTGGAAGCCTAGAAATTAGAAAATAGGATTAAAATCTGGAAGAAACTGTATTTAAAAATATATATATATAAATACTAGAGTTGGGTCCGATATCCGGCTATAATCCAGATTGCCAGATTATCCAGCCAGATACGATTTTCGTGAGTATCTGTGTCCGGCCAGATAATCGCAATATCCGGTTTTTAGACCCGCCGGATAGTGCTTTTACAGCGTGAAAATTTCGAGAAATTTTTGGTGATATTTTGGCATTTTCCGGCGCACTTTGAGTAGTCATTGTAATTGTTCAACTTTTTGAAACTTGTTATCACCGGGATTAAGGACATTTTCCGCACATTTACACGATTGCAACGTGATCCTTAACTCCCAAAGTCCGCGTGTTTCACTTTCAAAGACAAAGAGGCAGGTGGAAAGGAGGAAAAAAAAAAACAATGCCACCAACATGTGCATAAGTTCCCTGTTGGTAATATTTTTAGTCTAAGTGTAACCCTGCAATTAATATATGTCGCAGTACGCAGCTTGTTATTGCAGCATCAGAGCGCTGTTTTCCACTATTGTCTTGTTTAGGCACATTCCTAATGATATCTCTCTTTCTGCACAACAGATTCATCTCGCCCATCACACCATGAAGCCAATGAAAGCCATGCTGCTTATCTGCCCAATCCTTTTTTATAATATTCGTTTTAGCGGGGCGACTTATAGTATATCATTGAAACATATGGAGGTTGCCGGTGCGAAGGTGCCGGTGGTGTAACACACAGTGTGCCTCTTATCCCAAGTGCAAAATCAGGAGATTTTTCTCACGCGAAGCAGCACTATCCGGATCCGGTATTATCCAGTTCCAGCTGGATACCTTGGTAAATTATCTGGTACAAGAAATCGATATCCGTATCCGGTGACGCGGAAAATCCATTTCGGCCCAACTCTAATAAATACTATTTTACACAGTTTACAAATAAAAAACCTAAGCGCAAAAAAGGGCATTTAAACATTTACTAGGTGAAGCTCACGGGTAAAAATGGAGGAAGACCTGGAATAAACTGTAAGCAAAGATTACAATGGTAACAAGATCAACTAACAAAGAAATCATTAGGTCATGTTCACTCTAAGCTGATGTAAAAGTAAGAAACGGGATAAAAACTAAGAAATTAGAAATTAACGAAAAGCTAAAAATTTACCTTAATATCTTTCATTCCCTTGATGGGGATGCGGTCTGAACCCGTTAAGAACAACAAAAACTTCCTCTTCTCTTCTTGGGGTAAGGCATGGAAAACTTCCCAGAACATTCGAATTGTTTCATCGCTGGAGGTGTAACCATTCTTGTAATCTGCTGCTTCTTCTAACTGATACCAGTCATAGTTTTCATTGCCTATAGTAGACAAAAAACAAATCAGAGTTGTTTGTTGGTAAAGGTAAGAAAAGGAAAAGAAATTGAAACCGAAAGGAAGAAATTTGAATGTAATTTTTTCATCAAACACTTTAGTTATTTTTTCAGGTTCATTGCAGAAATTCTAAATATATCTTCATGGAGAGTCCATACGCTCCATGTGCCTTGGTACTGACTTCCTAAAATCCGAGCTTTCCTCGTAAATACTTTTCCTTTACCATAGACACCCTGCTGTTTAATTTTTTGATGAAAATCTTCACAATGCTGACATCAATCTGTTTTTGTTAGATTAAGCAAGATTAACCAGACTGAAAATTATACACAGAACAGAGCACCTGGATTTACCTCGAGTAGGTGTGTTTTCTCTTTTTTTTATGGTCCATCGATAATCATGTTGGGGTAAGGCGTAAAAAGGGAAAAATAGCTAAAAAAAATTACAAAAAATAATACGCTGAGGGCTAGTGTTTAACCATATCCACTCTTTAAAATTGATAACGCCAAGTTTGATGACGTCTGAGACTGTATAAGAGCTTATACAGCGTGGGACTTACCGATTACTACTGCCATTAATTCACTGGCTTGGAAAAGCTTTAGAACTCTACCACCGCACACTTTATGGAACATGGTATGGAATGCATTGTACTGTTTCTCCACAGATTTGTTCAGGACGTAGTCTACATACAAGTCAACAAATTCATTCCTAGAAAAAAAACAAGAAAACGATCAGAAATGAAAAAAGAAAGAAAAAAAACTCAGTCAACACGGAAAAAGATAAAAAGAGCAGCTTTAAGCAACTTGCCAGAGGCAAATTTCAAAAATTTCTGAGAAGGAAAAAAAGAAAATGATCCAATTGAAAACCTGTACATGGAGAAAATGTCACAGAAACCTATTACGTTTGGAGTCATAGACATTTTTGCTTATAGTGTGGGTAAATAGCAGAAAAAAATAATTGGATACTAAAGTAAAAACTACTTTTTTGTTTTATGTTTAGGTGCATTCTTTTTTATTAAACTTTTTACATTTTCCCTTTAAGTTTGATTTTGCAAGCTCATCTTACACAGGAGTTTGGATGTTCCTCAGAACATCATATTGAAAAATCTTGAAATCTAGCCAACGCTGAATTTCTTGGTATTGTATGCATAGTCCTTCAAACAAAGAGAATATGTCCTGACTTAAGGTTGACCAAAAAAAATATTAGCCTACCTTACTTGCAAGAGAGCTTGAAGGTCTTGCTGGATCATTGATAAAATAAAACAAAAAAGGAAGAAACTTACTTGTTCTCCTGGGTGACTGGTATATTTTCACCATTTGGTTTTAGAGGCTTGACTATTACTTCACCAAAAACTTCTCTGGAGATTTCAAAATTTAAACTGAACACATCTTGAAGATCGTCTTCTTTGTAATCTAAAATGTCTTGCAAACTCCTAAAGAGGAGAAAAATAAAATGCATACTTAGACATTTATTTGTGATAACTGAGGGAGTGGTTGTAAAAGTAATGATAATCAGTTTGCAAAAAACTTGTTCCCAGAAAAATTTACTTGTACTTAGCTAAAATTAGAGATGCTAGTTTTAGGGATACTTAAAAGTCGTTACAAGTTACAGGTATTTTGGAAGTTGAAACTTTTTTTTATAGAGATAAAGGACTCATTTATTAAAATGTATTTGCCTCTTGTAGTTATTTATTTATTTTTTTTATTTTACTTTTTTGCGTTTCTAACCTGGAAAATTTCCAGTTTTAAAAATCAAAGAATAATTTTATTGGAATATTCCGACTTAATTTAATTTTATATTTTTTATTTATTTGAATGCTTCTTTTATGCCTTAAGAGGCATGCTGATACCAGCTGTATTACTTGATAGCACTTTGTGTAAGACATGCCTTGAGGTCGATGTTTGTTGCCTGTTTACCTCAACAGTTCGACCTCAAGTCATGGTCTCTTAGAGTGGACAGTAACAGATGCTTCCAGTTTGAATATATGTTGTAATTATTCAATCTTATAACGTAAATTGGTCATTTTTGTACATTCAGTCAATATCATCTACTATCTTAAATGCCTAGAAACATTGTGGAATGATTAAAAAAAAAGGGGGGGGGGAGCAAAAATTAAAGACAGGCTCTGGAAAGAATAAATAATCTAGGCAAAAAGGTGGACATACTTAGCCATTTGAGGTGAGAGATCTTTCAGATCTTGGAGTCCAATTGGTTCCTCCAGCAATTTCTTGTACAAAGCTAGTGGGAAAGGTAAATTAATGATTGTAAAGTTGTAAATGGCCAAACCACAAATCAGACCTGTGAGAAAAACAGAAAATCAACACATAAATGAAGGGATAGCTAATTTTCAAAACTCTTGATCAGATTTTAGATTCACAATTATTTGCAAGAGAAACAATTATCCAAAATAGGGGTATCGATAAGGGCTTTTTTGGACTCACCCCGGATTTCCTCAACTCCGCGCTTTTTTGCTAATTAGAGGTCTATATTGTACGGAATGTACTATGATTTAGTCATTTCCGCTCTCTTTTCAGTTCTACTACCGGCCTGAACATGGGTCTAAGAGCCGATTTTGACGAAAAATGCAGATTTTTTGGTATTCAACTGCAAACCTGCATTTTTCTCCAATTCGGCCTTCAGACCCATGTTTAGGCCGGTATTAGACCTGAAAAGAGACCAGAACTGACCAAATCCTGATGCATTCTGTCAAATCAAGAATGCAAGAATGAGTAAAAAATCGTTAAGTTGAGGAAATCCAGCTAAGGTGGGCCCAAAAACGGCCCTTATCAATACCTCTCCTCTTTTAATTTTAAGAATTTCATCTGTTGATCATCAACATTTTTGAAAGTCAAATTCATTTGTAATCGAGCTTACAGCTAAAGCAAACTGTAGAGAACGAGTACGTACCAATTAAACGATAGATTGTTTCATCTTCAAAAGAATATTCACTAAACCAAATTGTTCTAGTTTCTTCATAATATTGGAACATTCCATACTTGGGGTCCAGAATCTCTCTCAAAATAAGCATGAAAAATTCTTTCTTCACACCACCAGCATCTTCAGCTTCTTCATTCAAAAACGTAACCTAAAATAGAAAGAAAGAAAAATCAGTAGTAAGAACCGATATTGAATTGGCAAAAATTACAAGCAAAGCTTTTGGGGTTTGCTTAGCTGTAGTTAGGTACCTGACAATTATCATTGTCTGACTTTTACTGTCCACCACGTTCAATTAGATATGTGAGATTCTATTTTATTCCTTTCAAGAGTGGAAAATATATAGAAAGTATTTTTAAAAAGAAACTTTTAATAACGACATAAAAAGCAAATAAAGAAACTACCTTGAGGGGTTTCTTGAAGTCTGCTTCTGAGTAATGAGAAAGTGCCTCAAAAGTACTGTGAATAATGTTGTTTCGGTTTACAAGCAGCTCGAGGAATGGGGGTGTGGAATTCATGGAAGAGAAAAATAGATTCCTTGCAGCAGCATAGCTAGCCTGAGTCATTGCAGAATGCATCTGAAAACCATACAAGAAAAAAAAAAATAGTTAGAAACAATCAGGAAGATAAAATTCATGAACTCATGGTGATTTTGAGGCATGCTTTTTATTTTTGAACGATGTACTGATTAGTGTTGTTGATGGCATAAAAAACTTAGGAAAATCTTACAACTTAAAGATTATTCAGTTTTGGTGAAACAGCAGGAATGCAAATCTTGGTTGCAATGTAGCAGACTTCCTGGTTTGCTTTAATTTTAAAATGGAAGAATACCTGACATCAGTTCTTGAAAACTTCTTTTTTGAAAATTTTGAGCAATAAAGACTGTTTGTTCTCCTTAGATGAAATGAAATGCAAGCAGAGATATTCAGAAACTCCAAAGATACGCGTTCCTACAGTTTAACAGTCGAAATGTCACAGTATACTAAGAACAGAACCTTGAAATATGGAGATAAATTTTTGAGAAGCGCAGTTTTAGTCATTGAAATAATTGAAACTTGAGTTTTCAGTGGAACTCATTTCTGGTTGGTTTTGGTAGTCAAAGAATAATCAGGAAATGATCTACTCTATTTTTGTATTGGTAGAAGATGTAGGTGGAGTCCGAAAAACCAGAACCAGGCGTGTAGGTAAAACACAGAATAACTTTTTCCCAACGATACAACTTTTAAACTTTTAGCTTCGGATTTAAAAAAAATTTTTAACGGTAGATTTCTGGTATGGTTTGACATTTTTTGGTATCTTTTCAGTCAAAAAGTTGGTAAGTCTTCTTATGGCGTTTGTAGACATGAACATCACAATTTTGCGTTTCTTAGCTCTGGGGTGATTGTTTTTGAGGTAGGTTGGGAATAAAGTGGTGGCAAAGAGGAAAATCTAAAGCAGATGTCAGAGAATAAATTGAATGTAAAAGAAAAGTAAGGAATACAGGGGAAGCATGACTCACCTGAATTTGTTGATCTACTTGAAGAATTGTAGTTTTGGCTTGTGCATCGAATAGGAATGGGTATTGGCAGAATAGATTGGGCTGAAAAATAGAAACAGAGACTTTGTAGAGAGTATTTCATTTTCTGTATTTTTCTTTGAAAACTTATTTTAATTTATTATTGTTACCTATTACATATTATTATTTTCTATTATTGTTCTGGTATTACTTGTATTTCATATGGGGCTGCAAATTAGAAACGTAGACTTTGAAGAGAGAATTTTATTCTCTACTTCATTTGGAATGTCGTTATACTTCATGATACTACCAACATTCAGAAAACTACCAGACCACATATCTTGGTTTGCAACGTTGCAGATTTCTTATCGTACTATGTTTTGTGAACGTACTATGTGTCGTACAATGTGAAGCCACTTAATGATGCTGAGCACTGCACTTTCAGATTTGATGCACTATGCGAGCACTGTAATATTGCACTACAGCTATAGTGACCAGCCCTTTTATACAAAGTTCCCAATCTTCAGTCACGATTTGTGAAGGAAGAATAGTCTCCAACAGATACCCGGCTGAGAGGAGAGGTCAATCTTCTAAAAAGACACATGATAATTATTTAAAAGCAACTATATGAATTGGGCACTTACCCTTCTGTTAGGGTTGAGAGCAAATTGACAATAATCTTCCATGATGTCGACTTTTTCAGTTAATTCTGGGATGTAGAATGTTGAATAAGGCACTTTGAGATTATTATTTAGGGTGTTCATTTTTGCAAGGAATTCCACAGCCACGTACAATGCTTTGCTCCAATTCTAATTAAAAAGCAGATAATAATGATTGATGACTGACCAAAAAATCTTAACTGATTAATTGAAATCAACCTAACTGATAGATATTTTGAAATAACATGAAGGGACCATCTGTAAATTATTTAACATCAAGGTCGTCAGTAGGTATTTCTGCTACTGCTAAGTACTACTAAACAGAAGGCAAGATTTTTGCAGTGATACTTATCTATTCACTGAATAATTTGACAAAATTCTTGCATGACGCATACCTGAATAAAATTAAAAACTGTTTTTTTCTTGCTCTTTGAATATGAAAGGTTCTATTCTTTTTTATGTATGTACTGCAGAGCAACATAAACACAATGGATTACTTTGACGTGACTTTCAAAGCAAGTTCCAAACTTGAGGGAGGACCTGTTGAGACTGACATCTTGCTATATTTAGGGGAGTTAACACAGAGTGATAAGGAGCGTTACAAGAGAGGAAAAGGTTCTAAAAAACCTGTAAATTTAGTGTTGACTTAATTTAAGGGTACCCCTAATTTATCTACTTGATGTATGCTGGCGAAGATCAGAGGATGTTTCAACAATATAATAAGATAGGAAATATAATAAAAACTACAAAAATGGATTATAGCAGAAATCTTCACGGGAAGTTCCTTTGGAGAGTAATTACATTTCGAGTCAGGTGCTATTTTTTTAAAAATTTGTTTAGACACTTTTTCCAAGGGTTAGCAGTTGAAAAATAACTGACTGCTCAGCTAAAGAATATTCTGTTGTATTTGAAAAAATAGTCAAATTGCATACGTATTAATGAGAAACTGACCAGATTATTCATGCGATGAAGTTGATCAGAAACGACTATTTTGTAAATTCTAATTAGCCGCTCAAAATATTCTTCAGACATCATGCGATACCAATAACCTGAAAAAATAAGACCAAACATTTTCAGCATATCACCATTATCCACTAAGAATACAACTATTAGATTATCGAACCTCGATAAGTTTTCTTTCCCGTTCAATTTACTGGGAAACTTTTCATTCCAGAGCATTCACAACTAAACATTATGTGATTAAAACCTGCTTCACCTTTCTTGATAAAATATAAGAGAAGAGGATATTAACTGTAATTATAAAAATTTCTTTGCAAATTTCTTCAATTACAACATGAGGCGTTGGGACAAATGATTTCTTTTATTTCACTATCAATACATTACAAGGTGCTCTTGATTTTACAGTATGCCCATCACTGAATCTAGGAGGAAATAAGGCAAATAATATGGATTTCACTTTCGAAGACTTTCTTTTAAAAAAATAAATAAAACGACATGCTTTCGATTCATTGATTGAGTCGAATTTAAAAGTTGTAAATCCAAATGGTAGCAAAAATGGAACTTAGTTTCTCTGATCTACACTCACCAAGTACTTCTGCTTGTGTGTCTCTCAAGTTTAAAATTGCTTCAGCAAAAGGCACTTGCAGCTGATTTTGGTGTTTGGGATTGTCAAACTCATGATAAAAAGGCATGATCAGATAAAATCGGAGTACTTCGAAGTCCAGTGGTTGGACTGGTAGAGAACGCATGATGCTGCAGAAAGACGTGAGGATCTGAAAAGAGAAATGCAATATTGGTAACCAAGATTTCAAAGGATATCCTCAGAAAATAGACTACAAGAAAAAAAATAAGCTCATTAAACTAACTTTCTCCCTGAGTCTTTCTTCTCGTTTTAATAAGACCTTCCAAGGTTCAGAGTTATCCACTATGATCAATTTCTTTAAGCTCTGCAAGTTATTGCCCCATGAAAC
Source organism: Bemisia tabaci (assembly GCF_918797505.1). NCBI lineage: Eukaryota > Metazoa > Arthropoda > Insecta > Hemiptera > Aleyrodidae > Bemisia > Bemisia tabaci. Next base: position 16,095,346 of record NC_092793.1, on the reverse strand, counting down.
ACAATCTGTTACTATGCAGAGGGCAGTGCGACAAAAATTTTAGTGCGGGGCGATGAAACAAAGTTTTTGCACCCCCCCCCCCCCCCCGCACTATGAGGGAGAATAAAATAATTATCCATAGCCCCGTGCCAAAAAAATTAAGAGTTTCATTCCCCCAAATTGTATCACTGGCTTGATAATCTCAGACTGCTATGGGACACCATCAAAATCATCAGAAACTTCTCAATGACATTCTTCATCACTTTATTATATACACTTGACAGTGCTCCCTCTAACGAACAGGGTATCGCTGCAAAGCCCCACAGATTTCATTCCCCCCCCCCCCCCCAAATACGGAGGAATGCAATAATTTTGTTTCACCGCCCCACATTTCTTTTTGATGCCCGGTTCCAGAATTTTTTTTTTTTTTTTTGGAATGCCCTTGATCTTGTGGGGCAATGAAATACCAGTACGTATCATGGAGAAATAATCTATATGGAGCTGAAACGTTTTTATTCTGGAATTTAATTCACAATTACAGCTCAATTTTTAGACGAACCAATTGGAATTTTTCATCTTCTTTTATGTAAAGTATATTTTTTTTTCAGAATTAGACAACTGAGGCTAAAGTCAAAAGAGGGAATCAGCTCTTAGATGATGATACATAAAACGATGATTATGTAACGTAGATAGTGGGGGATGTTAACAGCCCTTTCACAGAACAAGTGATTACAGTAAGACCTCAATTTATCAGATTTCGCACTTTAACGCCATCTTCCAGTCCCTTCAAGGGCTTCAAGCTAATTAGAATCTTTATTTAAACAAGTTGGTAGCGGTAATTACCACAATTTGATAGCGGTAATATTGATTAAAATCACCAGATTCTGCAGTTTAACTATTCGATTCGCCAGTCTCTTGAAATCTGATAAATCAAGGTCTAACTGGAATGGCCAGTTACTTCACCTAGTCTATTTTTTAAAAATTTAAAATTGTTTAAAAATTCAACACTGACCGAGAATCTCCAAAACTCACCAATTCAGATATGGAAGAATTCTCTATCCTAGTGATTGTATTGAAACAGTCAATCGTGTAAAATATATCAATGCCATGGTTTAACAAAGTGCAGTTGAAATGTCCATCATTCGCCAACAAAAAGGAATAATTTATACTTGGCATACTGCTTAAAACGGTTTCCAGGTACCTGTTGTAAAAATGCAGAATTTTAGAAGACAAATTTTGGTTTCACAAACAGCAAAAAAACTTAAAATTAAAATAGAGTAAAAAGTTGCTTTACATCTTACTTTTGCCAGGAGACTTTTAAACCATTCTCATGGGTTAGATCCTTCAATTTTATTTCTGTTGGTAAAGATTAGGAAAATCTATTTTTTGTTGGAGAACTTGTGAATAAAATTAGAAATAATGAGTATATATTTAAAAGGTGTGGGTAGTAGTTTTTAAAGGTTAAAGGAGCAACATCTTAAAAAGGGACCTTCAAAAAAATAGAAGTTTTTACTTTTTACCAGCAGAGTGTTGAAGAGGAAAAAAGCGGATAGAAGGTGTGCATATGTCACTATCCAGTATCTGCAACCTCAGATCTTCTTTCATGTCTCAAAAGAAACTGCTTCAATACGTACGAAAGTAATTAAAGAGAGGAGTAAAAAAGAAAATAGAGACAACAAAATTAAAATAAGAGCATACGTTAGTAAATCTTGATCAACAATTTCATCAGATTTCACGAGCGTGCATTCAAGTAACTTCGCTAGCGTAATTTTCCAAATTTGAGTGTTTTCTGGAAGGAACCGTAAGTCATCAGGCTCAACATTTCTCTGTGAGGAAAAAAGAAGCAATGGTTGAAGAATGAAGAGTGAACATTTGTCTGTTAATTTAAGAATAAAAGCTAAGATTTAGTCTTGCTGAGGAGAAAGGACTTTCTTTTCCAGGAAATGAAATTCTAAAAAAACACTATCTGCCTTTTTTCTTCATTGTCACAATTTTAAAGCTGTCCAAATCGGGAAAAATCAAAATTAAGCCAAGTTAGACTCATCACTTATTGACTTGATATGGAGCTTTTATGTTACAATAATAGCCGCTATGCTTCTGGCAATAATTTTATGACCTTGTCTTTAAAAAAACAAGAAGGCCTCAAGCATTTGGAAAAGTTTTACAATAACAAACAAACTACATCAAAACAGAAGATCTACTTATACCGAAGCAGCTGGTAGATTTTTACATCGAGTTTCAACTACTCATTGACAATATTACTTTTTGATGGTCAAATGCATTTAGTTTGTTAATAGTAACAAACGCAATGAATTACTGATACATATTTGGAGTACATAATTTAGAATAAAAATGTTGAAAATCTGGCTGAAGTTGAAAAAGAGTCAATTTTGGGTAAGGTCCTTTGCAATGTTTTAAATTAAGATAGAAGTTTATTTTAATTCCATCTTGCCAAAGACATGGTTCATTAAAGAGAAAATAAAGTTGAAGCAAAAGTACTCACAGGATTATTCGTGACTAGGCAGAAACAACGATCGCCTCCTGCATAAATGCGCTTCATAACGAATGACTCACTATTTTGTATTATAGCTTTGGAGGTTGTCAACCAAGGACCAGTAACTACTTGCGGAGAGGTAGCAGACTTAATAGCTTTGCCTAATTGACCAGCTCCACCGAGACCAAATGCATAAATGCGTTTTCGAGATGGGACCAGAGCAACAGTATGCCGTCTAGAATTGAAAGACAAAATACATAAAGGACAGGCAGAGACCCATTATCTTGCAAAAAAATCATTAGTGTGAGGTTCATTCTTGGATCAAGCGTCCTCTAATTACTCTTCCACTAATCAAGCTCAGTAAGTCTAACCTTTAATCAAATAAACCAATGGTCTCCTGAGGATTGAAAACCAGCTGTGTCCATCTTTAAGGCAAGTCGTCCATTTTATCATAATCCTGTATTTAAAATATAATAAAAGTACCAGCTTTCACTATTTTCATCAAAATGGACGTTGTGATTAAAATCAAAACATGAATATCATATGATAATTCAGTTTCTTCATTTTTTTGTTAAAATTCTGTAATCCAAAGTTGATCGGTTCAATGATGATTAAAATTTCAATTGTATACAACTTGAAACGTGATATCATTACGTATTCTATTCATTCAAACCCATGGTAAGTCACCAAGGTCTCACATAGAAGCAAACAGATGAATCCAATTTATTTGGTTGATGATTGAGCAGATGTCTCCTAAAACTGCTCCTTTTAATCCTAGGATAATTGATAATAATTTGACCAAATAATGCTACAAATTATTATAATCATTTATAATAAATAAAGTTGATTTCTAATGTGACGAGGATAATAAATTAGGGTATGTACCTTCCACAGCTCACTTGGGTTACAACGCTACCCATTAGATCTATTACTTTTTTTGGAAGAATTTCATTGGATTTTGTTCCGTGTCCAAGCTGACCATCCATTCCAGATCCACAAGTAAAGACACCGCCATCCTTGATAAAATAAATAAATAAGTAGACATGGGGGCTTCAATCAAATAAATATGATAGTAAAAAAAATAAAAATAAAGAAAGAAAGTACGTAGCAAATTAAAGTATTCACATTAATGTGAAAGCAGCAGATGAAAGGATTCAGCTTAGTGTGCAGTTAGAACCATGATCCCCTGGTGACATTCTTTAAAATTATCTATCTATATATATTATATCTATACATTATGAGGGAGTACACACTCAATAGTTTCCAGGCGATTTTTTGGAGGCTGCTGAGTTTTCTGTCTCTAGTTGCGATATTAGGAGTGAGTGTTGAGTCCTTGAAAGTTTGTGTGTTCAGTGGTAGTACAGTGTGACTGAACAAAAATGTTTTGGGAAAATTTACACCTTGTAAAGATTTTCTTCGAATTTCTTTGTTTGACATGTTTTGTGATATTTTAGCTTTTCAACATTGATGCATTTACTTAGAGATAAACGATCCAAATTTTCAACCTAGATGTTCAAGAAAAAACGCAACTTAAGGATTTAAAATTAATTACCTGGGTTAGAAACACAGAAAACTCTTCACCGCAAGCTATGTATTTGACTTTAATTGAACGCAATGTTCTCAACTGTCTGGGAAAAATTAATCGATCTGACTCACTATCAATACCTAACTGACCGAAAGTGTTTTTCCCCCAGCCATAGACCGCATCTGGAAAAATAAAGATATTAATGTAAAATATGTAGAATTGTGCCTTGTCTTGATTGTTCATCACTCAAAAATGTATGAGAAAATTGTGAAAATATTTTATTGGTTGAAGTCCTCTTATGGTTCTGTTTTTTGCTTCAATTTTAAAACAGATAACTGGTAATCTACCTACTTGAAAACCAGAATCGAATTTAACAGAAGACACTTATGACTCCTGATTATCTTGAAATTCCATAAGAAAAAAAAATTGACAATTTGACCTTTGACTATAAAAAAGTGTACTTGATTTTTTGGGCAGTACACACATTTTATAGAGCAGTTTAAAATAGCTTCTTATAAAATATTTGGGCAGCATAAAAAAATATGAAAATTACAGAGAATAAATTTAAAATTTGAACACAGGAACAAACTAATGGAGTACTACGTAAAAACAATAACAAAAGGGGAAAATCGTAGGTTTTTTACAGTGATCTGTAATGGTTTTGAGTTCAATACTGCTGTGCTAAGGAAACTGCTGTATGAACCTTTGGGCATTGTCAAATCTTATTTGATAGAGTACAAATTTATTGAGAAAGTTGTGGATATTTTTCTTCTAATTTTTTAGACATTTTGTTTGCAATCTAATTTAAAATATCTGCAAATTTTGAGGAAAAAAAGAATTACTTTCTTGAAAAACACATTTTTTACAAAGGGAAAATTAGTAACATTCAAAAGGCAATACAGCATACTTTCTTAGCAATTCTATTCTGTTCTTGCAGAATAGCATTTCACCAAATTTGCTATGATTGATAAAAAATACGATAGTCTGCCATTTAAGCCAAAAAACTTTGCGAATACTTCTCAAGTGGCAGTTGAATTACAACATAATTTAACAAGAGTAATATAGAATAAATAGGCTTTCACTTACTTGACTTAGTTATTGCAAAACTATGAAAACCTCCACAAGCAATGAATGCGATGGGTACACCTTTCAAAGATTCAACTAGATTCGGAGTTCGTATACTTTCAGTTGTGGATAAATTGAGACCTAATTGTCCGTACTGATTTGAACCCCAAGAATAAAGTTCACCTCCTAGAAAACACCAAGAAAACCATTTCAGTACATCAAGAAATGATCTTGCATATTTTTTTGATAAGCTTTTCAAAATGGACTTCATTTTGCAATTAGGAACCGAAATTTCTGGCTCAGTTTATGAACAATGTATGTATCATTGGTTTCCCTATGTACAAAAGTGCTTTTACGGATGGGTCATAAAGTGTAGTTTCTGATAGCTAAACTGTAGTTCAAATAAACTGGACGGATTGAACCAGGATCTACCCAACTGCATTTCATAGGGCCCAATTGGACTTAATTTTGCAATTAGGAACTACAATTTCTGGCTAAGTTTGAGAACAATGTATGCATCAGTAGTATTCCTGAGAACAAATGTGTTTTTATGGATAAGCCAGAAATTGTATTTCCTAGTAGCAAAATTTAGTCCAATTTTCTCTATTTCATATTTTTACAAGAGGAGGTAAAATGAGACCTTCAAACTCTCAAAGAATTTACCTTACATAATGAAGACTTAACACATGAAATCGAAGCAGAATATTGTTCAGGTTTTTGCTACATAAAAGAAACATGAAAGTTGAGAGGAGGTAAGGCAACGTCAGGTGTGATTACACTATTTCGGGTCAAATCAGACCGATTATGAGTCATTGAAGCAACTGTGAAAACAGTAAGTTAACAAAGTTAAGGCCGAATGGAACTTTGTTGTTGAATGATGATTTGTTTGTACATCTTCTATACAAACTTTTGAACAAAAAATATAAAAAAAAAATACCTCTCCTCTCTTTTCTATCTCTTGAGCATTTTCTGAGAGGTCAAATAGCTTCTAAAAGTTACTATGTGAAGAAAAATAAACTGTTTTACCTTTACCAAAAAGTTTAATAGGTAGATGCACTTACTATTATTCAATGCTAAGCAATGTCGGTAACCACAACAAACTTGAACGATAAAATGAGTGGCTAAAGATTTGACAATCTTAGGTTTTTCCTGAGTATCAACATCATTACCTAGAACAAATTAATAACAATTGCTGAGTATTTTAGAGAAAATAAAGCATTTCAATAATCGTCCCACTGATCTATATGAGAGAGCTGAACGAAAAGTTTAATGCACACTGGCAAACATCTTATCTTAGGATACATCGGAAAAGTGTGGCTCAGAAGTGTCATACATACAGATTTTTTTTCACGTAGGTGAATCAAACCTTAAAAAGAGAAAATTATCTTGCAGGGGTTGAGAACTGATCTCTAGCCTTAAAATTAACTGAAACTGAACACATCTTTTTCCTATGCAGTTCAAGAGATAACTGAAAAATATGACAAAGTTAACTGAGAAACTTGAGACTTAGCTACACAATTTGCAATCGGCGCCGATCGCTTGAGCTACACAATTTGCAAAGAAAAATAGATATCACCTTACCTAACTGACCAAATTGACCTGATCCCCAAGCGTACAGCTGTCCCCATTCATTGACCGCAACAGAGTGGCATTCACCACAAGCTATAGTTGTTATTACATTGTAATCTAAACCATTGACAAGTTCTGAAAACATAACCCACAGAGTTTTAAAAATATTGAGAAGACATTAAGAGAAAAACTATGAGTGATGCACATCTTGCATTCATTTTTGAATTTTTTAGAGTTTCTGCTTTTCTAACTGCTACGATGTTGAGTGAAAAGAGGAGATTGCACAGGTAGACACTAAATATACGCTAATCCTCCAACAAGATTTTGCTCATGCATTTTTCCGATAGTGATTGTTAAATCATTTATTTTTAGCCTGATTCAACTTCAAGCATTTTGGTTTCTCGAAATGCGAACAATGCTGGCAAGTGTGCTTCAAACCTTTCCAAGAGGGAGGAATCATTTACCATTTTAACTTAAATCGCAAAAGCTTTTAGAGTTTACTTTCATTGCTCATTCAGAAAGCTTGGAATCTCACCAACTAACAATTGTACGGCATCTTCATGATTAGGTTCTTCAATACTGATGCAACTCTGTTATCTTCGATTCCATCATCAATTCTACAATAAAATAAACTTTAGATTTTCTCCAAAGTATACTTTGATACATTTTATAACCCTTTTATTTACTTTGGCACCAACAAACAGGTAGTTATTGGCGCTGTTCATTTTTTATTTATTAGAGTACAAAACTTACGAAAACGGGTTTGAATGTTTGAATGGCCTAGTTGGTTATGGTCATTGTTACCACACGAGTAAACTTGTCCTGAATTGGTAAGAACTAGCGTATGAGTTCTTCCACAAGCAACTGAAACAGAGAAGATCATTTGAATTTCCGGATCATTAATATATGCCTTCGATAAGAGTATCGGCTTATCAACATGGCAATTTTGACAGAAAAAAGAATGATTTGCCAGCAGTTGAGATAATTTTTTTTATCAAAAGCAGGTGAATAGTTGCAAATTAAATGGAAAAAATTAAAGTCCTCAACATTAAAAGTATTGATTAATTTTAAACTAAATTTTGGAATAACAGAACTTAAAAAAATCATAGCTCTGGTTTGGCTTGATGATGTTAAGTGTTTTACATTCCAGGATATTAGTAAAACACTTCTCTTTGCAAGGGTACAACAATCTCAGTCATGCATTTTCCGCCATTGAGGTTCCTCTTCTCATGGAAATTTTTCTGCAACACCTACCTTGTTTGATATAGCGTGCTTCCTTGAAATCAGACTGCGTGGGTACCAGAACATTGTCTTCTTCGATTCCTCCCAAACCCAGTTCACCATTGCTTGTGTTACCCCAACAGTACATCATAATAGTGTCCACTGCAGGAGGTGAATATTTGAGTGTCAGGCATTCTTCCGAGTCCACGATGTCCACGTCTTGAGGGTGAGTGCCCGTGGGACTCTCCTCATGACTTTCAATAGTCTGGTCCTCCGAAATCTGTTATACAAAAGGAGTATTTTGTTAATTAGAGACATTTCAATTACCTAAGTATTTTAAAACCAAGTTACGGTAAAAACGAAAATGGTGATGGTTCTATATTTTTCCACAAAATTTTCTCCCTTTCTTTCAGTGGAAAAAAAAAACCCCCGGCAAAATATGGAACTGAGATATTGTTATCACTATTTGGAGGAAAACCTTACGCTCACTTTGACTTTGAAGAGACCTGATGTCAAATCAATCTTACTTAAGTCATGCAGGTTCGAATTTTGTAGCTTAAAATAAATAATTTTGATAATATGAAATTTTTCAGGGCTAAAAATTCTGAAATTCTATTTTTTTGACCCAACTGGACCATTACTGTCCTTGAGAAAAATTTACTTCTGTGCAGCAAGTATAATCACTTTTCCTGTGGATGGTCGTGTACTAAGATAAGAAGCATTTTATAGAAGAATTTGTTGAGGTCATATCTTATTCCTCACAAAAATAATCAAATGATAGAGAATGAAACAAAAACCAATTCACATTTGAATGAATAGATCAAGCAAGGAAGACTGATACAAAAATATGAATTTGAATTATCTTAAAAGTTGTCCATGAAGAAGAATACTCATAATGATTTACCCACTGAAAAAACTGCAAGGGAAAGGAGATTAAAGGGCCAAATTTCTTGTGAACGGACAATGAGATCGGTTGGGAAGTCATATGCTGGAGGAAATATAAGGTAAAATTTTTCTTTTAACCGGAGCTGAGATGATTTGACCTGGCTGGACGTGTTCTGCCTTTAACAAGAAAGACAGGATTTTGATATGGTGAGGTTCGTCAAAGGCATTTACTGATGGTCCAAAATATGGGGTTGTTCCTTACTGGAAGGGATAAAGGAATTGGTTCTTCATTATATGCATTTTAAGCACAAAACATGTTGTCAAGGGTGCAAAAGTGTAAGTTTTTAGTAAAAAATAAAACGTGGCGGAAACTTGGACAATGTTGAATGCAGTTAGACAGATTTCTGTTAAACCTGCGATCAACTGACATGCCTCTATGTATTGAACCAATGGATTTTAGAGCAGGGGATAATGCACCATTAAATACGTTAGTAGAGTATGATACCAGATCTATATTGGTTGAAAAGGATGCTAGCATGGTTGGAATAATATATGGAAATCAAGAGACCGTCTTAGCAGTTCCAAGGAAAGCCCAATGGGTCACAAACCATTACATTAAATGTACAATGGCTCTAGAGGACACGCTTCATATAATGAGACAGATGTCAATCTCTGATTACTTTTGAATTAGCACCAATCGATAGGTTAATACATGCAGTTAGATAACACCAATGGTAAGTAGTGACATAGAGAATACTTTTGACATTTATCTCAACATACGATGCGCGAGTTCTAGGACAAAATGCGGGACGTGTTGGAACAGGGACTGGGAGATGCCCTCTATACTATGCATTTTCCTTCCCTTGTGATAACTAGAATTCAATACATTGGCAGAAACCCTAAGAGTTGAAAAACCATGTAAACACCTGCATGATGTGAGTTCCATCGGAGGAGTCCCATGCCACAGCACCACAGCACTATTTCCCAGCTTAAGCCATTTGAAAGGGTAAGTGCAAGCAGGACACTTGGTGCAACTGTTTCAAAAGCAAAATTCCTGCAGTACTTACTTACTTGACAGCCAAAATATTTTGCCAAATCGACAAATGTGGAATAAATCCAATCCATCAGAACGATAGGTACGAGTATAAACATCGGCGATACTCAACAGATATAATTCACCCAAATTAAGCACATTAAGTGTCAAAAACTGATAAAACGTTACGACAGTGGACAGCTACAGCTACTTGAAAATATGCACCCGTGGACCTAAAAATGTAGTAGAAAAAAAATGCATAAATAGTGGTACATAACCTCAAATTTAAGAAAAACAAATTTACAAACCATAGGTATTGCACTCATGGTGAATTGCTCATCAAAAAATCATCGTGTGTATAAACAGAGAAAACGTGCATACAACCAGAGTTCCACAAATTCTTTCAAAAATTTCAGACAATTTTTACCGCACTTACACAACACAATTTTAGCATGAGTAGGAAATGTGATTAGTCAGTTAACCTTGAAATTTCGAACTTCCTACGTAAGTGGCACATTCGGATAAAAACTTCTGGAAAGATCTAAGTAGATCAGACTATAGCAGTTATGATTTTACTTTATGGAGGCTGACTTTATTAAGACGTAGAAGGTATATTACACTGGAATTTAATGTTTAAAACCAAAAAATGTGCTGAATAGCGATAGTGCACTGCGCAGGAAATTGATTCTTGCTGTGCGCCAAAATTTGAATGTAACGTAAATAAACACGGCAATGTTGCAATAGTCACGTTTAATCTGTCAGCCCTGTTATTTTAGATTCTCAGTTCTAAACCAATAAAACACACTTATTACATCATATCAGAAATAATTTGCACGTAAAGATCCGTTGTAACAGAACAAACACGATGAAAAAACTAGAACTAGAACTAGAGCAAGAGAAATGACCCGCGTTGATGACGGCGCAGAGATACAACTATTCGTACTTAATGGATGTCCATGTTGCGTCTGCAAAACTGAAGGCGCGAAGGCGTGAGGCGTGAACTTGCAATGCTGCAAATGAGAGGTCCCTCATAAGTGGGGTAAAGATTAAAAATCTAGACCCGATCTATCTAATACCTACCCATACCCTGGTCATTACTTTGAAGTTGCCTGATTGTAACTGCGGAGAACACACGGTATAGTGGAGAGGACTTATATAATTGATTTTTTTACGTGAGAAAGCGAAGTTGTTCCACGCATGGAACTTTTAGTTGAAATTCTTGATCGAATGAAGCAAATTCGTACAACAGAATCACATTTTAAAAGAAGTTGAAAATTATTTAATGTATGTCAATATACGAAATGTTTTCTTCCGCAGAATTTAAATTTTTGTCAGATAGTGCTGAAAATCAGCACATTTCCCCATTTAAATCCATGTTAAGAACCACATTTTACTGTAAATTCCGGCAATGTTGCCGAAGACAATGCCAACACACTCTCATACGATTTCTCGAATGGCCACTGCTAACGTAGCCCTTGAATAAGCACCAATACAAATGAGACAAACGGAAACAACACAAAATGGACATGTAGCAAGGGAAAGGAATCGCGGTAGTCGCGGTGATGACGGCGCAGGGATACAACTATTTGTACTTGATGGATGTCCGTGTTGCGTCTGCAAAACTGAAGGCGCGATGGTGTGAGGCGTGAGCTTCCAATGCACCGCTCTAACTATATTGGCAAAGAGGTGTCGCTCAGAATCGGGAAAAAGCTTAGGTAACAGTTTAGGCCCGTTTACGTCTCTTCTATCTTCGGCTGAGTGGACACTCGATTTTTACCTTTTCTTTTCAATTTTTTTCCTTCTCGCTCCTTGTAGAGAGAGTTTAACTGCCTTCTCATTTCTCTTCTCTAGTTGAAAGACCACTCGTTGAGAATTTTTCCTGATCTTCTCATTTATTCAATGCTGTTTTAGATCCTGAAATCTACTATATATCCCATCTAGCTGAGGTGAACCATGACGATTTAATCTTTTTTGAACATTCTACCCATAAAGCAGGGCCTGGTCCTTTTATTTAATTGATGTTATTTCGCTTTCAATGTATTCTTGTTTTCCTATCTTCTTGTATAAAAATTTGTTGTTTGCACTGTTGGTTATTTTTTCTGTGATTACAATTTTATCGTGTACTCCAGTTCGGTGCTGTTTTGCATTCTCATACTCTTTAATCCTTTTTTGCATGGGCCTTCGCCTTATTGCCCGCTTGAGTATAATAAATAAGTAATATAAAAATTGTATAAATATAAGGTGACGGGGAGGGAGACAGGGCGATTTTGCCTAAAACAGAAAAATCCCCCCCCCCCCCCCCCGGACGGCGGAATCCCTAAACCCGACCATATCCGACATATACGACCCAAGGCCGACGCACAGACGGAGCCCGGAGGACGAATGGGGACAAGCGAGGGGTCGAAAAAACGGCATTCCGAGGCGTAGCGCCCATCCGGGGGCCGAAGTCGGAAATTCCCGGAACTTAAGCTCCGGCCGCCCGGAGGCATCCGGGAGCCGAATTCCGAGCCGAAAAGACGGAAGGGGACAGGAGTGTTTTTCCGAAAAAAACCCTTCAAGGGCTTTAACACCCCGGAGGATCGGGCCGTGAAACCCCGCGGAGGGACGAAGAGCCGGCCACCGCGGGGTCCAGCCGACCAATTTTCAAAAGCGTGGGATACGGGAGGACCGCGAGACGGAGCCGGGAGTCTCAAGGTCACGAAATCCGTCCAATCCTTTTATTACTTAGACTAGGGGCCTGTGGCCAACCACTGAAAAAAAAAAAAAAAAAAACTACTAGTAAAAAATCGTAGAACAACCATGTTCAACTTATTTCAGAGATGAATGGATTCAAAAGCCGACGGTTGCATTGAACGCGAAAGAAAGCGTATTTATCTCTGAATGCAACGTTATGAACCACTTTCTATGTACTATTTTTGATCACCGTTTTTAAATAGCTGACAAACAGTTTTTTGGAAGAGTTTCCCTGCAGTTCTCTAAATGATCTCAAATATAAGCGTCAAAAATGTCGACGTGATATTTTCTGTTTTAGTTCGGTTTTTTTATTATTATTATTATTCTTTTTTTTTTATCAATCTAAAATTAATTTTACGCGCATCAAGTCTCAGAATCCCTGCATCGTTTAAACATCGTCCGAGTTTTCGAATCGTTGCAATCAAGATACATATTTACCCTTTAATTGTGGTAAAAACCGGGCGGGAACAGTCATTAGAAATGAAGCGTGGTCCTAGTTTTGCGGCGATTTTAGCGTCGAGCAAGCCAGGGAAGGGAGCGCGGTCGAGTGTCGAGTCATCTTCTTAGTGTGATGCACCTCCAATCCGGCTAGCAGCAATGTACCTTTACCCGAAGTCGAGTAGTTATCGCAAATAACTCTCGCATTACGTTTGGTGAAATGCGAGAAGTATTCAGGCAGTCTTGTAGGCGCTAATAATCGCTCGAAGCCGACCGCACTCTTCGGCGCAATGCGAGAAGTATTCCAGCAGTCTTGCAGGCGCTGATATGAGTTCGACGCCGACCGCACCCGGTACCGTGTTCGGCGCGATCATTCGAACACGCGTTAGGATAATCGCGGCTTTGAACAATGGCGCTTAAAGACCCATGTTGTGTTTCGACGCCGAATGAACATTCCAACGTTGCCTCGTTTCTCCGGATAAAATATGTTTTCTGAGAAAAGTTAGGAAATTGCTCTACAGTCGCTTTATTAAGTTGAACAGACCATTGGATTTCCATGACTACAAACGCCTCGGGCAGCCGCGTTATCAGCTGACCGAAAAAAAATCGCCCGGAATTAACGAGAAATTGCGCATCTCCTGATGGGACGAACGGGATAACCGATCTTTCAAAGGGTGTAAGGAGCACGGGGTCCCTCTATTTTTCCGGCCAGTGGGGGTCCGGGACAGTTAAGACGGACCCGCGCCCGGATTGGCCCAGGCGGTCCCCGCTAATTTTTGACCCGAAGTATTGGGCTTACGTAATTATATGGACGTATTTCTATCAAACAGACCTATGTGGAGGTGAGAAATATGGGGTATGCTCGTTAGTTCTCTGGCCGTAAGAGTGAATGAGAATATTAAAGCGCCAGTGACGTCAGCGGCAATGATCGAGCCCCAGAGCGGGGGCGCGATCTTCGTCGGGGGGCATTAACTCATGAGCCCTGTCCACAACGCTCTCTTGCCATGTCCGCGGCTCATGAGTTCCGCATTCAGTTGGCACATAGGTCTGTTTGATAAAATGTAAAATCCCGATTTTCCAATTCTTCAAAAGGAATCACGCCCACTTTTACATTGCTTCTTACGCAGATTTCTGGAGCACACCCCATATTTCTCACCTCCACATAGGTCTGTTTGGTAGAAATACGTCCATATATTGTGATTTTTTTAAGGTCTAGTCTAAGACCATGGCATCTTAGGAGTGTCGTTCAGAATTTTCAAGAGTGGGCTTTTTAAAATGTATGAGTGTCTTTAATATTGGAACACCTTAACAACGTATCTCGTTTCTCGTTTGCGGTGTTTAAAAACGAGTGTTCCTATTTTGTTTTTCAAGGAGGAATGAACATTATTTCTCGAACTTTTCTCAAAATTCGTTTCGCATAGAGGAGACAAAATCAGGGAAGTTTTCAAGAACCGACGTTGAGTAGTTCTCCATTTAAAAATGAAGTATGACAGGAGCGAGATGTGTGGTTTGGGAGTTTCACCTTCAAAATACAGATTTTTGCAAATGCAGTCCTGTTGCTGATCGTGAGTGACGTCGAACTTTTGTTGAGTTGACATTCCAATATCTGAGAGAATTCTGGAGAGTTTACAAGTGACATCACTTGTGGTGTATGAGCGAGGACTCGAGGAGCCATGCATCAGAAAAGTTATTTTTAAAAATGAATATGAGCATCCATGAGGGGAGTGACAGTTAGTAAATCAATGGCATTGACGTATGCTACGGTCGCAGTCCTTGTTTACACAGCGCGTAGCAGACCAGTGCTACCGTGCGAAGTAAAAACGTCCTGTGCACCTTTAGACGTTGCCAAATTTCCGCAGACAAAACACGAATTTTGGGGAAAATTCAAGCTCATTTTATTCCAAATGTCTTATTATTACGAATCGTGTTCGTAATTTGAGGTAGTGTCTAACAATTTCCTGGGAAAATGTTCATGCCTTTCCTCAGAAATAAATATTTTCTGAAAGTAAATTTCGCAACATTCGAATGTTTCGGCGTTTTTCCTTAGAGAACGTGATAAAACCGATTTGCGATTAGTGTTTATTGCTTCAACAAAAATTGATGTATTACCGTATGAATCTGTCATTGCTGACAGATGCTATAAACGGTGCTGTCACACCGAGTAAAAACGCCGTATAAGCATCCGAATGTTACCATATTGCCCTCGATTAAATATTTATTGATATGGTGTATTACGGATGCTTTTCTTTGAAATTTTCCGGTACGATAGGTGGAGTAATGTATGAAATTCTCTGGAAAGTTTACAGAGAAAAATTCATAACATTTTCATAAAATGTTATGGTTTATAGAGAGAAATTTTGCATCGTCCAAGGGTTTACGTGTCGTTTTTCCTTAGCACGTCAGGATGGATGCCAAATATGGTCAAATACGCTCGGTAATGAAAGCTCATTGACAATACTGCCTTGCTGAGGAAGAACGCCGTATGAACCTTTAGGCGTTGCAACGTTTCCTTTGATAAAACACGAATTTCCTGGTAAGCTTGTGAATATTTTTCTTCCAAATTTCCAGATAATTTTGCTCGCAATTTTTCCGAAAAGTCCTAAAATTTTCAAGGGAAAATTTTCATAACTTTCCTAAAAAATGAACATTTTATCGATGGAAATTTGGCTACTCTCGAATGTTCTTACGGCGTTCTTCCATAGTGCGGCAGAATAAGAGGGAGGTGCTATTTGAAAATAGGGCAATAATGGAAAGAACACAACATGCTTTGAAGTGCTTTGAAGCGAATTTGTTTCCGATTCGCATACAATCGTGTATGTCTCGATAGAAAATTAGAGACGGGTGGATGTGTTGTGCGGGTCGTATCCTTTTCTTATAGGTTTAGGGGATTACGATTGATTCGATGGAAAATTTTGCGGAAATCCGTTCCTTGGAAGCCCCTCGACAGAGTGCCGGATCAACAGTTGTTACCGTGGATCAAATTAAGGCCTGGAGGTGAACGAAATGATGGTGTGGCAGGTAGGGTGTATGGATACTCATTTGAATTTGTTTCGCGTTGGGTCAGATCATTCAAAATGTATAGTGTACGATAAAAATTTTTGCGGTAGTATCCGTTACCCGAGAATATTCGCAGTTGAAGCCGAAATTAGCGGCCCCGGCTGCCGAAATTCGGCAGTATTGCCGAAAATTCAGCATATTCTGCCGAATTTCGTCTGCCGGGACTGCAAATCTCGGCTGCAGCTATTAGTTATTAGTTAGTTATTAGTACAGTATTAGCTATTTTGTATATAGTCCAGTCTATAAGTCTATCTGCTATGGATTTTCGGAATAAATATACTCTTTTTTCCCACTATAGCATCCAATTCAAGTAGAGTTGAAAGTCGCGCCGCAGGTCGTGCTCGTAAGCGTGTGTTCGTAGTCGTCAATTGCGGCTGGCAACGCGCTGAAGAGTTATGCTTGTCGTATCGTTTGTTTTTGAAGGGGATTTGAAATTTTTTTGCATTGTTCGCTGCGGATCTGTAAAACCACACTCACATTCTAACCTTTGCCGATTTCCAAGCCCATGAAAAAAGAAGATAGAGATAATACGAGAGTCCTTGCTTGATGCATGCATCAGTACCTTACCGCATCCGAAAAATTTAATTGGTGACAAGTCACATGCGCTGCATTTTTTTCAGAGACAGAAATATTCAAGAATAATATCCTATTCGTATAAAAGTTAAGAAATTCTAATGGATCTCAAAACTTCTTTGCACAGGCACACTACTGTGTTGCACCCATCAACTTATCTAACATACAAAACTTTTTGACGATCTTCTTTGGTATTATTTCCTTCATTTGAGAAAAATCACTCCACAATTTTTATAAATCAGATCACCGTGCAACTACATTTGATCATTTGAATCGGTGACTTTGCCGTGCAGTTCTCACAGAAAATATGTAAAAATGACTTTAGACCTTTTTCACTCTCAAATTCAATGCTAATAAAATTGAACTAAAACTTTGTGCGGAGAGGGAGCAAAAGAGGTTATACCAAAAGAGGGACTGCAATAAATCGCTATTTTTGCCCTTATCGCAATTCTTGCGATTGGTAATAATTATTGCGTTAATAGAGACAGTATTGCCTTCTGAATCCTTTGAGCATATGAATTTTAGAATAACTGTGCCATTTTCCGATTGGTTTGCAAGTTTTAAGCGCTTACATAGCCTTGGAGACCGAACGTGAGCTGACAATATGATACAGTGAATACAAAGGAGTGACAGTGAAATACACATATAAGAGTCGCTTTCACAGCGCTCTCTGGCGCTCTGCGACACCTAACCGCCACGGTACCCGGTCCTCCACAACCTGTCAGGGGGTTGGCACTCCCGCATTTCATTTAAAACCCCCTGTCGCCACCCTTCCACTAAGCGTCCCCTTCGTTTCCTTCCAGGCACACATAACCAAGCATTTCTTTGTCAACCTCTCCTCGGTCACTCTGTTAACATGATCGTACAGACAAACAGTTTGGTCATGACGTCGAATACGATGTCATTTTCGACTTCTATGATCTGACGCACTCTATCATTACGGACCCGATCTCTCCTAGAAATTCCTGCCGACCTCCTCCAGAAATTAATCTCCGTTGCTCTTAGCATATCCTGAGTCCGTTTCTTCAGCCGCCAAACTTCACATCCGTACGTTAAAATACTTTTAACTACAGCGTTGTAAATTCTCCTCTTATTACCTTTCGAAATCGCTGATTCCAGAGGATTCCATTTAACATCGCTATTGCCTTCCTTGCTAGGGTGCCTTCCAACCTGGATCAACTGCACTCACAAGTAGATATTTATACCTCGCGCAGCCTCTGATCTGCTGTCTATCCTCCAACCCAGATAGAAGATGAAAAGTGAGGAGACATTTCTAATTTTTAGCTCTGAAAACATGAGATCTAAGAAACAAACTTTCATTGATATTTTTGCCAATAATTAAACTGTTTCTATAAGTATCATTACTTTCTCTTTAGAAAATACAAATTCCTCTTGGTTGGATTAATTAACACTAAACTCATGTGAACCATCTGAAAGCCCTAAAATTAGTTCACCTTAGAGCTGTGTAGACATGGCAAAACTCTTGTTATACACTGAAAAGAAACTATAGTTAAAATTACTATGACAGTGATGTTTCAAGCGAGTGCTCAATAACCATCGATAAGTAGTGCTTTTATCATCAACCCTTAACATCCTAAATTTTTTTTTTCCGAAATTTTTAAAATTTTCTAACTTTTTGAAGTCACTAAAGCCTCCTAGGAGTAGTATCATGAAAATAAATTAGAAGAAGTTTTAGGTCATTCTGGCTTAGAAATGAACGTTATCCGGCAAGCTAGAATTTTGAGGGGTCAAATGACCCAAGATCCCATAAAATTTATTGGAGGTCAGAAAATGTGCCGTCTATATAGCACGTCAAGATGTTGAGGGTTAAAAAATCAATTTACTATCGTAGTAGCAAAATTACCAACGCAGTGGTAAGAACACAGTAGTTAACTTACCACTATCGCTGTTTAAGACTGGACGGAGTATTTCAGAATTTCAGACTATTTCAGAATTATTTAAGAATGAATATAAAACACCATTTATATGGTAATTTCTAGCATAGTTTTAAGTCCATTTTACGCAGGTATTGTACACTATTTTTCTGTGCACTTTAACCAAGAAGGCATCGCATCGGCGTCATGACGCGCAGCGTGCCTTCATCGGTATTCTTGCAAGCGTCAAAAATCCGGCGAATTGAGCAGCTGGCTACGCAACTTCGTAGCGATGAGGGGGGGGGGGGGGGGGTTAACGCGACCCTTGGGCGTCGTTCCTTTGGCCGGCAGAACAAATTACGCGCCGGCGAAAAGAATACGGACGCACTTAATCGAGTGCTTGACCATCTGATTAACGTTGATGGCCCGCAACTCGGGCCGATTTATTTGCATTTTTAATCCACGGAGAACATGCCCGCGTTTCGAAGCTTTTTCCGCGGCACGGTAAATGGCCCTCACCGATCCGAGGCGCGATTTAAAATTGCAAGAAGTGAATGTGTGTTGCGGTAGCCTCTCGATTCACCCTTCGTACTCTCTCAGTGGGGCTATTATTTTTCACCCCTTCGTTGCCCGCCCCCTGTTTTTAAAAATCAAGGATTCTGCATCTTCACCCCACCTAATTTACGCTGGCTCGTTCTGCTCTATAATTTGGCTTGACGTTCATCGGCGCTCACCGATGGTACACGCAGTCAAGAATTTCTGTACATGTGGTTACTTCGGGTTAATTTCTTCTGGTCAGATCAACCAAATGGACTTGGTTGATCGGGAGAATTTTCGGTGAAATCGAACAAGACCGCAGGCTGTACTCTGAGACATCTGGAGATGAAGAAAGTATCCTACTAGACTATTGCACTATTTTTTCTTTAGATGTCACTAAGAACTTGCAACTTTCGAGTAGCTAGCGCATTGAACTGTCACCAATACTGCCGTGCAAAGGAAGAACGCCGTACGAACAGGCGAGAGTTGCCAAATTGTCTCCGATTAAATGTTTCTTTTTGAGAAAAGTTATGAATATATTTCCTTGAAATTTTCAGACACTTTAGATCAAATTACATCCAAAATTATCTGAGAACTTGGAGGAAAAATATGCACCAAGTTTCCTGGAAATTCGCGATTTGCCTAAAGAAATTTGGCAACGCCTGAAGGCTTATACGTCGTTTTTCCTTATCACGGCCGGGCCGATTTCAGGGGGTGGCCACATGGGCCGCGGCCCATGGCGACAAATTTAGGGACGGCAAATTTTGCAATTTCTTTTAAATGTAGGTATAAAAAAAAATCGGATTCAGAAAAAAAATTACAAACGAAAAAAGGCGACAAAATCTCTCATTTCCTGAGGTATAGTAATTTCTAATTTTGTCGTCTTTCGGTGACACAAGATACAGCACCTTTAATTTGTCGAGTTAAGAGAGAAACCAAACACGCGATTTGGCATGGAGCGGCGCGGCGCAGAGAGCAATGATGACGAAGACTTGAGATGAAAAGGAGAAGCCCTCAGCGCGGCGGTCGGCGTGTAACACATATTAGCACCTACAAGACTGCATGAATACTTCACGCATTGCGTCAAACATAGTGCGGGCAGCAGCACTCAGCAGTCGACGTGAAACGCATAGCGCCTACAAGACTTTATGAATACTTCACGCATTGCGTCAAACACGGTGCGTTTGCGGCGGCGCGGCAGAAGGTAAAATTATTAAACCACATTTATGTTTGTTCTTGCATAATTTTTACGTTCATTTCTTACAAATGGAAGGCCTTGTTCACACAGAGATAGGGTTACGGAACTTAACTTTTGCGCAAAGTTCCGAGAATTTTTGCTAGTAGTGTTGACAGGGCTTTCGCAAAAAATGTGTCCAACACGAGTAAACGCGTGTTATGCACCCCTCCCCCTTCGGCACGTTCACTTGATGGTTTTTATTGATGTTTCAAAACGAATAAGGAGGGGGCGGCAAACAGGCGGCCCATGGGCAGCAAGTAGGTAAATCCGGCCCTAATCACGGCAGAATATGATAATATATAATACGAAGTTCGATCCTAGATGCCCGTCCCTGAATTTTAACGAGGTTGATTTTCAAGTGAAAGAAGCGGTCAATGTACCCCCAAAGAAATTCTAGATTAATGTAATGAGCGTTTAGGTCCCTTTGTACCCTACTTTTTGTATTAACACACAATTTTGGGTACTTTTTTTACTGTGTACGATCAGTTTCGTGTAGGAAAAAGTAGAATGTAAGGAAAAATCCTTCGCAAACGCCCTACTTTCAAAAATTCCTCGATCCTTGTATCAATAGCTTATCCTGAGCTTGCTTCAAGTTTCTTCCAGAGACCCCATCTCAATTTATAATTTAAAAATATTTGAATATAGAGCTGGTCTTCAGTCAGCCTGATATCAGACCATGCCATCTAAAATCCTCCTAATGTCTATCAGCTGTCTAATGATCATTTGACGCTCTTCTCACGCCTGGAAGATGCCACACTAAAAAAATTCGTTTGTATGACTCAAACGTTTGAAGTTCCATGTCGGTAGACATGTGAGATCGCACGCTCGGTTCGTAAGATCGATTTTTACGATTGAACCGAACTGACAAAAAGACGTTCGATCCCAAGAAACGAACAAACATTCCCTCAGTTAATAGTAAATTGATCGTCAGTAACAAAACTTCTGTTTGAAAAATGTCTCGTTTGACTCCCTAAATGAATAAATAAATGAAAAACTCTCTATCTTCAAGTAAACAATGTTTTTCTCTTGAATAAAAAACCGCTATCGGGCTAAACTCTTTTCGATAAACAAACGGGAGTACAATAGTACATCCTTTTGAAATACAAACGTTTTTCAACGATTACGTCGCTGTCTTCCTTGGAAGCTCTAGCTTGACGAAAATATTTCGCGGGCCACAGCGCTGAATTGCAGACGAGCCTCAAGGCAAAATTCCTCCTTCCGATTACGCAAGGTTCCGGGACTCGAAGAGGAACCCCTGGTCCAGGGACAGCGACGGCACCCACCGGACCGCGGCGCGAGCATGTAATCGCGCAAAATGATAATCCTCGAAGAACACCGTTCAGCACCTTTAGCCGGCTAATGGACCAGAAAAAATGAGTTATAAATCGTGAGTCATGATTATGCCACTCTGGCGAAGCCGCATTCATTTCATCGACCGCGTAATTAATTTCCGATCGGATCCTCTGCAACGTTGCCAGGTGCTTGGGATTTCTCTGGAAAAGAGTCTCCGAACGACCGAGATGGACTTTCTTGACACTTCTGGCAACGTGATGCACCAGTTTACGCCAATGGCCTTGCACCTGTATGCAAGTTCTTTTGTGCCTTCCTATTTCGCATAGTCTGGTTGGATTCCTCGCCCGCACTTCTCTCAGAAACTTATGTGAGCCTCCAGAGGAAATGCAGCGAGCTGATTATTGAAATTGATGGACATAGCAATAGACAAAGAAGACAAAAAGGATATGGAGGGATCCTATTGGTGGAGGCGGGTGGTTGCAATAGACGAAGGACGTAGGTAATAGACTAACTAACGGCAACCCACGAGAGACCCGATAGTTAGTCCATCATTTACCCCATCAGTCTATAAAAACCACCCATTTCAAACAATCGGATCGCTCTTTACTCCTTATGTCTTCTTTGTCTATAACTTTGTCTATCAATTTCAATAATCAGCTCGCTGGGCCTCCGGCGCCGAAAATCTTGTAGTTGAGGGGCTTGGAGGACAAGGCGCATAAATTCAGTTTCAGCTACTTCGAGAAATACGTGTTTGAAGTTTTGACATTGCATGGATCCTAGAAAAAAAGTTCAAACTGATTATTTGATGCTTAAAAACTGGAATTTTGGAGCTAATTTTTCACAAAATATGCATACAGATTAAGTACTTTTACTCGAGATAATGAATATCTCAATTTTTCCGAAAACTGCACTTATGCGCCTTGTCCTAGGAGCCCTTCAATCGAGATATTGGTGTGTCTTCTCGGATGAGTGTCCTACGAATATTTAGGAAAATAATGTCAATCCAAAGACAGAGATGCCAGCTCAAAGTTTGCAGCTCAATAGGGAGTTTTTAATAATTTTTTCAGTTCTATTCTAGTGAGTTTAAATCCAACACGGAGCAGTCGAGGCCACCGCTCCAGCACCCGGAACTTTCAACTTCTGAGTCCGGAATAGGTGGTATGTTCATACAGCCCGTAACTTTTTTCAGCGTGAAAAACTGGAGTAATATGGGCACAGATCGGAATATACTCTCTTTGTAGAGTAAAAACTCCTCTTACAGAGAGGCATCGACTCTTCTTGCGGAGTTGGCTTCGCTCTTACGTAACGAATTTCACCTCTCGTTCGAATCACCCGAGTTTTTTTAAAGCGAAATAGGCTCGAGGATTAAATGCACTCCGGTTTTTACTTCGAAATTCTTAGCAGTGTATGTATAGGCCAAGGCCGCTTTCTGCGTAGAGTCAAGACTTCTGTATTCGAATATTGAAACCGGAAAGGCAGCGGTCCTGATTCGAATCTGAATTGAATATTTAAAATTAACTCGGCCACTGTGTTGTCGCAGCATGTCAGCGAATATTTAGGTTTGGTCCAATGATATCGAAAATAAAAAATTAAAAAAAAGTGAAGTGTGAAGATAAAACCAGGTGAACGAAATGCAATGGAGGCGTCGACAAGAAACGCCCCGCGGGTTAGGTGCCCGCTTCCCAGGCTTGTGAAGCGAATTATATAATGCACATGCTGTTTCGTGGCGAGCAAAAACAGATCCGACCTTGATCAATAAGTAGCGAGTTTCATTAAACTTGTTTTCGGCAGTTATTGTGATCACTCTTTCCTCGGTCTCTTTGTTCGCGCTTTCTATCCTTTTCCACTGTGAGTCCAATCGTCTGTTTTTTTTATCGACCAGGAATAGAACGGAGCATCGCGGAAGGAAGGGAAAAAACAAAAACCGCTAAGTGGCAGGATATGATTAGAACAGCTTGACTGCCGAGGTGAGGGTTGACCTCTTGTCTTGGAATGTTTGATAATGGACCAATATGAGTGAAGGTGCTAATGAGGACTGTTGAATGCGACCTTAAATTCGTTGAAAATTTAAAGTATCACTCGTTAATACCAAGCTTTTTTCACAGTTACTTCAGGTCTGACGATGACACGGGCTTTAGGAAATTGGCCTGCTGAATCAAACTCCGTACGGAGTACGGAGTGATCCTATTGGTTGAAATGGATGGTTCATATTAGAGTACCTATATTGAGAGAGTATGGCCACTGAAGTTACCACCTCTGATTGGCTCAGCCATCTTAGGCTAAATGGAGCCTTTAGGACCCAAAAATGGCGGACGCCATAAAGTAATGTAATGCAAAATGACTCAAAATGTAGTTTTCTTTGCTTATCGTAACGAGAAATTTACTCAAATGCACCATTGCGACATCTTTACATATTTTTAAGGCTAATCGTGTGCAATTTTTGAGAAAAATTATCTTAGATGTAGTAAGGTTGGCAGCAAGTGCGGTTGGTAATAACCGTCAAAAGTTGGCAATGACCCCCCTCCCATCCACAAAAACCAAAACAAAGCACCGCCATTTTTGGGTCCTAGGCCTCTCCATGGGGCCCAGTGGCCATACTCTCTCAATATAGGTACTCTAGTTCATAATGAGTAAGGAGAAAATGATGGACTAATTATAGGGTCTTTCACATCGTGGGTTGCCGTTCATTAGTCTATTATCTACCTTCTTCGTCCATTACAACCACCCGCTTCCACCGATAGGATTTCTCAATAGCCCTTTCGTCCTTCTTGTCTATAGCTTTGTCTATCAATTTCAACAATAAGCCTGCAGGATATCGTGGGTGCGTGGGGTGTACCCTCCATTACGTCTTCAACTTTGAGAGCTATTTTGAAGTTTTGGAGTTCGTTTCAAAGTTAACCAGTTCACGGAGAAAAAAACTTCGTGCGTGGGACTCGAAGTTGAGGTCATATGGATCTCTGAAATTTACGGATCACGTATCTAAAAACTTGAGGTCGAGCTGTCGAAGTTCGGGTCAAACATCTGAAGTACTTCGATGTATACCGAAGGGTTCGGGTCATACATCTGAAGTACTCCGGTACATACCCAAGTGCCTCGATGTCTGACCCGAACTTCAGCAGCTCGATCTCAAGTTTTCGGATGCGTGATCAGAAAACTTCAGAGATCCATATGACCTCAACTTCGGGTCCCATGCACGAAGTTTTTTTTTCCGTTTGGCACAGTCGTGTTTCTGGGGAAAATTTACAAAGGCTTCAGGGCTTGAATCTTAAATTCCTGATACATGCAAGAGCTTCATTATGACTTGCCGAAAGGTAAAAATTAATCGAAATTTGCTGAAATTTCATCTTAGATCCTGGACTGCCTGGTGGTCCACACGGCGAGAAAAACTTCGTGCATGGGACCCGAAGTTGAGGTCATATGAATCTCTGAAGTTTTCTGATCACGCATCCGAAAACTTGAGGTCGAGCTGCCAAAGTTCGGTCGGAGTTCTGAAGTACTTCGGTATGCTGAAGGGTTCGGGTCACGCATATGAAGTACTCCGGTACATACTGATGTAATTCAGATGTCTGACCCGAACTTCGGCAGCTGGGCCTCAAGTTTTCGGATTTGTGATCCGAAAACTTCAGAGATCCACATGACCTCAACTTCGGGTCCCATGCACGAAGTTTTTCCTCCGTGCATGGACTTGCGTAACATTACAACATGCGAGTGGGTTGGAACGTGAACGGCGGGTAATGGTGGCGCGCGGTGAGAGATCGGCTCCAAGGCCAGTCTTGAGGAAGAGCTCAAATTTCCGGATGGTGCGGCTTATTTCCCCGGATTCTGAAGGGAAGGCGGAACGCGGCGGCGCTGATGGCGCGATCGCTGGTCGTGGAGGGTTCGCGTGAAAAAAGGCTGCCCCGTGATCAGCACGGCGCGCGCGCGGCGCGGCACTCCGGCAACTGGAGCGGAAAGCTGTCCACCGATCGGATCTGATCGTGCTCTGCTTCCCACCGACTCGTGCAGTGTGCTCCGCTGCACGCTGCTGCAGTTGGTGATGTCACAACACGCTTTCCACCGGTGCGCCCCCGTGTTGCCCCGCGGGGAGAGTAGCAACACCCAAATTTTCGAAATCGAGTTTTCCTAGCACACGACTTGTAACAGCTAAATTCGTCTCAATTTTGAAAAAAAAAACCGAGAATAATGAGGATGAGGAAGCAGTACATGCGCAAAAAATGACGTCATCTCAGAAAAAAACAGCAGTAATAAGTCCTAGAGTCCCATTATATTGACAGAAAAGACGATGCGAATCCATTTCTGATTGGTTCCTGTGTTTAAGACTTTTGTAAACGTTGCTAGAAATTTTCGTCCAATTATACGATCAATTATCAATTCAGACCCACCCCGCAATGATAACTATACGATCAAGTTCACTCGTGCTTGCAAAGGAAGCGCATTAAAATTGATTTTTCAATCCAATAAATTCGTCATATGATAAGAAGACCCTTAAAATGTAGAACCGAAAGGTAAAACTCCCCGTTCTCTCTCTCCCCCCTCCTTACCCACACCTACGAATTCTATAGATATTACTGCTCATGTTTCAGTTCGAAATCATATTCTTTTGAGCTGAAATTACACTTATTGGCTTCAGGGCCGGATTAAGGGGGTGGCCACATGGGCCGCGGCCCATGGCGGCAAATTTAGGGGGCGGCAAATTTTGCAATTTTTTTTTAAAAATAGCCATTAAGAAAAATCGAATTCAGAAGAAAAAAATACGAACGAGAAAAGGTGACAAAATCTCTCATTTCCTGAGAGTATATCTCTAATTGTGTCGTCCTTCTGTAATACAATAGACAGCACCTTTAATTAGTCGAGTTAAGACTAAGAGAGAAACCGAACACGGAATTTGGCCTGGAACGGCGCGGCGCAGAGAGCAATGATGACGAGAACGTGAAATGAAATAGCGGCGGTCGGCATGTAACACATATTAGCGCCTACAAGACTGCATGAATACTTCACGCATTGCGTCAAACACAGTGCGTGCAGCAGCGGTCGGCCCGAAACGCACACCGCATGTAAGACTGTAGGAATACTTCACGCATCGCGCCAAAGACAGAGCGGTCAGCGCGGCGCAGCGGCGGAAGTTACAATTACTAAACCACATTTATGTTTGTTCTTTCGTAATTTTTTGGTTCATTATTTATAAATGGAGGGCCTTGTTCATACAGAGATAGGTTTACGGAACTTAACTTTCGCGCCAAGTTCCGTGAACTTTTGCTAGTAGTGTTGACAGGGCTTTTGCAAAAAATTTGACCAACACGAGTAAACGCGTCTTATACGCCTCTCCCCCTCCGGCAAGTTCACTTGATGGTTTTTATTGATGTTTCAAAACGAATGAGAAGGGGGCGGCAAAATACAGGTGGCCCATGGGCGGCAAGTAAGTAAATCCGGCCATGATTGGCTTCCACTGCGCTGCGTAAGCCCTTTCTACTTATTTTAAAGTACTTATAACTTTCACCAGAATGATGAGAAAACCATGAGGCTATGTGATAGATTTGTCATGTTAATGCTGGAAAAATTAGAAGTTGATGATAATCGGCGTCGCCAAGTTGCACCATCCCTTATAATACTGCCCGAAGATTGTTCCCAACCGTATGATGCATAGCATGAGAAATGCCATCGGTAACATCCAAGAAAAGTTTTGTATACATTTTCAATCACACTCCCTGCGATTAAACTGTTCGCAGTAAATTGTTCGAGATTATAACAAGATACCCTCGCGAAAAGCTAGGAAATTTCACTTAGAAGAACAGGGCTCAAGACTGATTTTTAAAACGAAAACTAAGAATACGCCCAAATGAGATTTTCAAGCAGTTATAGTCGGTGCAATCAAAAGAATTCAATTATCTTTCAAAAACTTCTAAGAAGTTTGCAAGCACCTCTAAGAATATACATAAAAAAAAATCTCAATGGCTTTCAATTATTATGCCTTAAAAATGAGAATTTTTTTCGGATATTCTGAGACGTGCCCTGAGTGATGATGACTTCTTTAAAGTGATACGACCATTTGATCACCAAGGGGCTCGTGTTGCCTACGCTCGAAAATGAAGGGAAACTAAAAATGAGTTCAAGTTACCTCTCCTTATTCGAAAAATGATGTTTTCGAGATGTCTTCTGCGGAGTGGTAACTTATTTTAGGTGATACCACTATTCGCCCACCTAGGCGCTCGTGTTGCATACACTGAAGACTGAAGGGAAACTAATGCGATCACCAAGTCTTTTCTCTTTTACTATCCCTGTCTTCTGCTACTTATGCTTTAAAAAGCGAATGTTGGTCAGCATGGTCGTACGTATTTGATATTTTGGAGGCCTTTATTGCGAAAAGAGGTCATTTTTCTGAACGACCGTGTTGATGTCACTACTATAACAGCGTCCGTGCAATCTGTATTTACAATTTTAGTTTTAGAGTACCAAGGTACTGGTACGCACCTTCCTGATGTACCAAGAGCACATATGTATGGGAGAGTATTGCCATCTCAATCCTTTTACTACAGAAAAAGTGTGCCGCTCTCCCACTGGTCGGCAAGTTTTAAGCTTTCATGGTTGATGGTATCACTTTCTCTCCTAGTTTTTACCCATTGACAAACAAGATGGTGACAGAGCTCTGGATGTGACAGAGATTTTTGTATTTTCTTATTTTCAATGTCTGAATAATTGAGTTCTGACCAAACTTTGATTGATATTTCTGCCGAAAATTACACTTTTAGTGTGATTATAATCCATTTTGTACCCGATAATACGAATTCCTCTTGATCGACTCTCTTTACATTGGGCCAATAAAGAGTTCCATGGGGAGCATAAAATTGATGAACCAATCAGAATCGGCACGGACATGGCAATACTCTTCCATATACAAGTACTCTGCAGGGTGTACCGGTCTTGCACTTATGATGAGATTTCGTGGAAAATGCCCAAGTGGACCAAACCTGACAACATTTGAGATAAAAAAAATCAAGAAGCCGAATTTGAATGACATTTGTTTATATTTTAATTCGAGGCAGATGGATCTGGATAGGCGGGCAGACGCAGTGTGAGGAGCGGAGGAAAGTTGTCGCGCAGTGTTGCCGAATCATGCTGAAAATCAGCAATTTTCCTACTCGTAAATCACAGCAAAGCACGGAAAGTTGACGAGACGATCTGGAAACCTGATCGTGACGGGAGGGTGCGAATGAGGGGAGGGGGAGGAGGGGGTGGAGGACGTCTCTGATCCGGTCCCCAGAGCCCTAACGCCTAACGCCTAACACCATCCGCGTCGTCAGCCGTCTAACCACGGCGAGGTGCCGGGCGTCCGCGCCGCGGCGCGGCGTGAAGTCATTTGCTGCGGCTTAGCGCCGAGAAATTAGATTTTTCCCGTCATTTGAGTCCGCGCATCACTCCTCTGACGCCTCTCAAATCTGACGTGAACATGCAACGCCGCCAATTCAAAAAAATAAATAAATTTGATCAACCCAAGAAAAGTACCGAAGAACTACTCAGGGTCGCATTTAGGAACGACGTTCCTGAAACGGTTCCTTCCCTCAGGAGACCCCACTTGTTTTACTTAGTGATTAAGGGAGGCATAAAGATCCATAACATAGTATCATAAAAAGGACAATTGTAACAAATTTCCGGTAAAATTCAACGGCATACCTTTAAAACACGGATCCTTGCAAGGGACTACGACAATTTGACAAAAGAAAAAGAATAATTAAAATTACTTTCCGAGAGAAAGGCAGTTTTCTTGATTCCTTAAAATTTAATTTATCCACTCCTTATCAGGCATATCAATTTACTTGGTGACTTACATCTTTTTTTTCTAAGGAAAGGGTACATCTTTTTGGTCATGCAAATTGCCCACACTCATGAATTAAGAACACAGGGTGATATTTTAAGAAGTAGAAAGTTCCGGTGGTTCAAGTCCTTGTGATTGAACCACCATCGAATCCTTCCGGGCCTTGAGCCAAGAATTACGTGACTAGGTTAGGAGTGATAAATCTGGGTTCATTTTTGCACCACTACCCTCGTCACCTTACTCTCATTCCTCAGACACACGTGAGTTATATAACGTGATACTCGCAAGCGGTAAATGAATAGCGATGAATCGGACATGTTCTGCTTAAATACCGGTTCTATCCTTACATACAGTAAAACATATAATATAAGTAAAACATGAGTAAAATTGTGAGGAAGCACATTCAAGTCAGCTTTGCTCGAGATATCCTTACCGAGAACTTTTCATTAAAGCCACGCAGGGTTTACATGTGATAAAAGGCACTGTCCAATTTGACAATCCGGATGACATGTTTTGCTTTCATTATTTTTCGTTTCTAGGGGGAAATAGTTTTTTCAGAGACAGCTAAAGTGAATTGCTTTACTTTTCCTCACAATTTTCCCCCCAAAATTTAAAGCAATACCTGGATTTTATAAAAATATTTCCGAGATATTGATGTGGATCCCATTAATTGACAGCAAAACGCACAACTCAACCAATCAAAGCTCAAACTGGACTAATATTGATAGTTTTTAATGATAAGAAGGCATAAAGACAACGACGCACTAATCGCAGAAGCATTTATTTACTCTTCTCATTTAAATCTCTCTTGTCCAACTTGGTGAAGACCCGACCGTTGGGTTGCAATCCGGTATTGATGTCTAAAAATAGCTCTGCCAAGACTTAAAAGTTCGAATATTCAAAGCGCTTATCCATAATTAATGACGAACAAAAATGATGATGACTCGCTTTCAACTCCGCATCCGTGAAAAATTTCATCGGAGTTTGAGGGTCGCTGCGTTCTGCAAGTTAAGACCTAGGTGTGTCCGGTGCAGATCCATTTAGCTGTGCGCATAATTGCTTCGCGTATTTTTTATTGACTCCGTACGTCGTTTTCTTTTTTCGTCACCTTGACTCAGCCGCCGATTGTCAAGAGCCGTGCAGTGGCGTGGCGTGTTTTGCGATGTATCGATCGATCTGCCATTTAAACCTATGGAAAAAGATCGATAAACAGGGTGCTCGCAACGGACACCTTAATAATCGATTTTTTACCATAGCTACAAATGGGGAATTATCGATTCTCGCTCATTCACGCCACGCCACGGAGAGTCATGCTGCCGGGCCGGAAGAAAAACGCCGTATGAACATTCGAAAGTTGCCAAATTTTCTTTGATGAAAAACTCATCTGTGACGAAAGTTATGAATCCTCTCCCTTGAAATTTTCAGATACTCCAGATGAAATATCGGATTCAGGTCACTGTAAGATTTGAAGGTAAGTATTCACAAGTTTCCCAGAAATTCTTGAATCATCGGGAGCAGTTCAGCATCGTTTGAAGGCTCATACGACGTTTTCCCTTGTGCGGGAGTATGTCAGATCCGAGTTTCCGGATGGTACAAAGAGGCATGCCTTTCATAAAATGCAATCAAACCGAAATCGATAGTTTTCCGCGTGACTATGTCCCAGCCCGTCGTTGCAGCTTCCTCTCTGGGAAGCTGAAGCATTTACGCACAGCTAATGCTATAGTCCGGAAATTCATGGTTTCCACGTTCAAATGCTCGGCTCATGTCTAAGCATGCATGCTTATACTTCCGTAATTTGCGCAGCCTCGTTAAGAGCAAAGATGAACACACGAAAGATCGTGCTGCAAATAGTAACGTCGGCGGTGGCGATTCCAGCAAGTTGGTAACGCTGTTAATACTCCGTTTAAATCTATTGAAAATATCGAATTTAGTGAGACAGGCTACCTCACTTGGAATCGATTGTTTAACATAAATTTAAATTGGAGAAAACAGTGTTGGGGGAAGAGGGTCAAACCTCCTCTAACCATGACTTTGAAGTGTCTCCCCGAAATGACAATTTCAACAACTTTTAACCTCTCGACTTGACCTGGATTTTTTAAATCTTCTCTTTCTCTGAACATTTTTTTCTATTTTCCATCTATTTAATTAGAAGTAGTATAAGTTTCAATAAAAAAGGCAAGATTGGTAGATTAGCTAGTTAAAATCTTAAATTATTCAAAAAAATAGACGAGAGTACTTTAAGTATACAAATCCGTGGGAACAATACCAGATCCAGGAGCAAGAATTTTTCTCGGCGTAGTCCAATATGTTTCCGGATATGAATATAAAATAATAACGTGAACTCCTGACAAGATTCTTCGATCGTGCTCTGGGCAAACACATGAATGAGGCGGCCATAATGCGTGAATCAGTCTGGAGTTTATGATTTGAGTGGGTAATTGGTCGATCACGGGCCACTTATTCTTTGCGCATGAATAGACGGACTGCTCAATACTTATACAGCCATTATTACTTTATTCCTTCCTGCTCCTGGTCTGGGTGTCTTACGAGTGACCAATATGCTGCCACGTTAAGCAAAAACGTCGCAAGAATATTCGGACGCTGTCAATTTTCAACAAAGAAAAAGCAAAATCTCTGGAGAGAATATGGGAATTGATCAAAAAATCGAGCTACAAGCCAAAAATTGAATGAAAAAGTAATAATTCAAACTACATGTAGATAAGAAATAATATAAAACTTACCTACAAGAAACAAAACAAACGTTTCGGCCGCCAACAAACTTTGTCTCTTGTAAGTTTTGCAGTTTGAAATATTACTCGTTTATTCTATTTTTGGCTTATAGCTCGATTTTTTAATCAATTACCATGTTCTATTCAGCTCAGCCAGCCAAATTTTGCATTAAAATGTATCTCTGGAGAGCTTGTGTATTTTATATTTGTATCCTTCAAATAATTTAATGCGAAACTCGATTTAGCGCGCCTGAAAATTTCTCTGAAAACTCTTCATAATTTTTGTGTGGCAACAATGTTTATTTTGAGAAAATTCGACAACATTTGATTGCACATACAGCGTTTTTCTTTAGCATTGATTCCTAACGTATGTGCCTCCCTCTGCATGGTGATTTCTTCGGGCATGCGGGTATGAGTAATTGAGCATCATCGAAACTTAGACGTCTGCGGTGTTGTCTAAAAGTGTGTTTTTCGTCCTCTTTGTCCATAGTGGCTGGATATTCATTTGGCAACGCACTTATTGCGCTTATTGATACGGTTATTGTATTACTTCAATTTTTACGCGAGAACTGGTCTCTGTGTTTGATTTGATGCGTGTCGAAAAATTTTGCCGCCACTCTTCGCTTTCTCCCGGTTTTGGCGGTAATTTTCATTTTTTTCTGGGATTTTCCGCGCCGCCTAAGTTGATGGTTTGGAGGTTATATAATGAGTCTCTGGTTCAAATTATCAGTGAGCATGCCGTTCGAGGAAATGTGTTTCTGATTCTTTACATGGGTTTGTATATTATCAACCAATGAAAACACCCACTTTCCTCTGGCTGCTGTGCAACCTAACCCGCGGCGCTATGTGGCAATGAAAAATCTGGGAAATAATTTAAAAAAATCCTGGGAAGAAGAGGTTCATTTTGCGACGATAATCCACCAATAAGAGTAAAATTGTATAGCTTAAAAAAATTGCCGTAACTGAAAATGGAAATTTGGACTGCTACAAGCAAGATCGCATAAAGTTGCAAGATTCACAGATGAAGTATCCGATTGTCAGAGAAAGGGACATACAGTCCACTTAAATTCAAAATTGAGTACTGATTAGAATATCTCTAATGAATCAGAGTTATGGCAGTTTCAATTTGCTAGTTAGAAAATTCCTGTTTTGAAGTAAAAGATAAATAATCTAATTCGTCATCTTCAAGACGCAAAGTTGTCGATTTAAAATGCAACTTATTTACGCTCTTTAATAGTACGAAAATGAACTAAACCGCTCTCAATTTATTCTTCAAGATATTCTGAAAGGACTATTAAAGAGTCTGCGGATACCCGAGTGTGTAAGAGACCCGCGTCAAAAAGGGTGCTCTGAGGAAAATCACTGTTTCCTTCAATTAATTTTGATATAATTTTTTCTAAGAAGTGCCATCACTTAATTTATCGGAATATGTATTTATCGGAGGTATGTAACTCACGCAATAAAGTTCTCTGGTCCAACTTATAACTCAATAAATTTCCTCCGATCAATAGTATCCCATTAATGACCGTGCGAAATTGGACATTCAAAATGAGGGGCTTTATTTTACGAGACATCGTTTGAAATAATACCGACCCGACTAAGAAAATTCTTAAATAAACAAATTAAAATTGGGGAAAATCTTACAGGAATGCCGAAACATTTCACCCTCGATAAACCTCCGATTTTTGAATTCCCATATCATATTTAAATACATAATAAAAGTTAGCCGCAGCAGTGATTCCAAGTCACTTAAAATGGAAATCAGAATAGTCATTATTATGACTACGGAAAGCAAGATTTTCAGAATCGACTAGTTTAATAAGAGTTAAATTTTTGGATATTTTCATTTTTTATGGGTCCACATAAAAATATCTAGCTAGCTTTTGCGGCAAAGGGACCAAGAAAAAAATATTAAGAGGGATTACTGAGCAATTTTGATGATCAGGAGGTGAGAGAGCCGAATTAAAGAACAAGGAAGAGGATTAAAATGCTTGTTGTTTTAATGGAGCCATGTCTCGTCAATGTATTTTAACGTCTGTTCATACCACGAGGTAAGTGACTTGAACGAAATGTTAGAACGGAAGAATTACATAAAATTTGGATTGGGCCAAGCTTTTGCCATCAATTTTTAATTATTGTAGCTCGAGAATAAGTTATTGATTAAGTTATGGAAGAAAATCATTCACTGAATCTAAAGAATTTATAGATACATACATATACTATTAAAGTTACGTTCGTGGGGCCTGAAGATAATAGAAAACCTTTGAAAATAAGATCAATTTACTTTACAGAATGAAACTAATTCTTTCAAAAAAAGCAGAGCAGACTTAAAAGACAACTAGAATTAATGAACTGAAAGGTACTAGTTGATGGTTCAAGATCATTGGATCAACAGATAAAATTGTGCGGGATGTGTGGGAGTCTCAACATTTCTAACGCTGCGTTTAAGTCTCCAGGCCATTCCATGTCAACGCCTGATTTTTCAGGAAGTGATTTTAAATTTAAAACTTTTTTACCAGGCAGGTTTCATGCGCCATTTATACCCGATACTCTTATGATTAAGATCGAGTATAGAGATGCGGTAATCGAATGTTTTTACTTACATTGATCAGATTAATAATAACCCCATATCTCCACCAATCCAAAATTCCTCTTAATTGTAAATTATCCATTCATAATGTCACCAAAGCGTTGGGATTCTTGCCTCATTCTTCGAATTGCTACCCACGGATGCACGCATAGTACCATTGCGAGAACGTCAACAATATGTTTTTATTCTTAGCGTCACACCCTCGAGTGGTGCTCTCTGGGTTCGACAGATTAGACCGCCTTAAAAAACTTACAGGAAGGAAGACTGACCAGCCTGCCACGCGACCGGATTATTGACATGCAGTTGAGCTGACCCGCGTTTTGTTGTTTTGTCTGCGAGGCCTTGAAGGTCGTTTGCCCGGTTAAGGCTCGCTCGATTAGCAACAATGCAACAATCTAATTGCCTTGGGTGGCTAATAATTAGCGCCGTGGTTATTTCTTACGGTATTAATGGAGACGCTGCGCTATTCCTAAGATTTTTCATGCACGATGCAGAGATGAGTTAACTCAGCTGCAATCAGAGATTGAATATTTTGGAGACTGAGCACCATTCATGTAAAAGGTTATTTCTGCAGATCGGCACCGATTTTGGTTCAATGATAGTTGATGAGGTTTCAGTAATCTATTCGACTGAAGAAGGGTTTGATAAAGCGACACATGGCAACTTTTCAATTTAATTTTTGACAAATGATCCATGAGACTAAATTACTGCTTTCGTGAAAAACACGCTAGTTAAAAACACACAAGTAAAAAAGAAATAAATCAAACCAAACCGGAGTTATGACAGTTTGAATTATGCAGTTCAAAAAATAATTCCATATAGAAAAAAAAAATATTTAAAATGTTAATCTGTCATGTTTTAGGCTAAGACTTACAAAATTACAGGGGAAACCCACACTTTCCATTAACACAAAAATTAAGAACACTCTGTGAGCCCCCCGAAGGCCGAGCCCCGAAAGCGAGGCCCCCTCGAAAAAAGTCTACCTTTTCAGCAAATTTTGGCTTTTCCAGCAAAATGTACACAATAAGAAAAAATAACCAAGGAGTAACCAAAACGTAACCTCTTGTCGCTCATCTTCAGGATGTTGGTGGGTGTTTTTTATTGAAAACTCGAATACGCATTTTGCGATCAAACCAGGATATTGCTTTCTTTAAGGTTTCGACAGAAATTCTTGAAAAAACACCGAGACCCTAAAAAAATTAACCTTCAAAAACTGATGGAATTTTTTTTTTAAAAAAAAAAAAATGTAAAAGCGTCGAGTAATATGCGCATCAAATGTGACGCATGCATGGATTCAATCTCTTCTCGCTAATGCATTGTTTCCGCTGGAAGGGGCAACCACAACAAGCTGTCGACTGACGAGCCAATGATTAAGTAGCAATGAAAATACTGTAATTTCAACAAAGAGGGAGTGGAGGCAACAATTAACCGAAGAATAATGGAAAATTGAATGTAACCTGTCCAAGAGGTGCCTCTCACGCGAGGCTGACCTTACTCACTAATGCGTACAGTTCGATTTTGACCCAGGATAAAAAGCTCGGAAAAACAAAGTTTGCCGATAAATTGCTGATTTCCACTGCAGTGCCAATAATTGTCCGTGACTTTGCAAAAGGTGACGTCGTCCCGGAAAACTCCTGAAAGCTCTCATGACGTTTGAGGATGTAATTTACAATCAATGTGTTTTTTGCAGACTCATTTCGCGTTTTATCTTTTCGTCCACCCTCTTTGTTTTGGTCTTAATTATGAAGCGATTTCCCAGCTAGCGTAAGCCTGATTGCATCATATGTGTATCGAAAGATTTTGAAAAAAAAAAACGACAGAAATAGGACATAGAATATCAATTGCGAGAGGGACCGCTTTAAGAAAACAAACTTTTAGCAGGGACTAAAATGATGCTTGACTTTCTGGAGTGAAACATTTATTTTTGCTAAAGCACTCAATAAAGATGCGTTGCATCGAAGAAAATTGATTTTCATCAGCAAATGTTTTTTTTTTTTTTTGTGTGTGTGTTTCTTTAGTGGATTGTAGCGGTTCTGGATTGTGAATTCGTCCCCGTCCAAAAAAAAAAAAAATTGTTATTTATGGGTCTATTTCAAAAGTAGTAAGGTGGGGGGGGGGGGGTCTTAAAAAAAGGCTGCGGTCATTGATTTTGGCTAATTTATAAGACACTTAAATATAATTATTTATCAAAATGCCACTTTTTTATTCAATTTATAAGCATAACACAGTGCCTAATCCACAACAATAGTGAGCACCTACTTTTGTTGCACTGCGTTGAAGTCTCCGAGAAATATACCATCAAATTTTTTGTTAGGGGCTGAGGGCGCCTGTGGCCACCCACACAAAAGAGCGACGCCAAGAATGGCACAATTTGGGCCAGAAGGGATTTTTCTGAAACCGGGCCCAAACGATACCTTATGATACCCTAAAACTCTGGTAAAAATTTTAGCTTGAGTATACGCACCGTTTTTGAGAAATGGGGGGGCAAAGTTGCCAAATCGCCATCATTCTGGACAGCATTTTTACAGCAAAAAGACGGGAAAAATGGACGAAAAAGTTACACTATTGATGGGTTTGGGCTGTAAATGTTCTTATTGAGCCCCCGTGCATGTAACTGTGTTCAGTTTCAAAAATTTTGGACGTACAGTGGTCCAAAATGGGGAGAAATCGTGGACAGATAAGGATTCTTTGTCAAACTTTTTAAAAATGGAAGTAAAATTGTTGGTCTCCTGCAGAGATCATGTGGAACAATGTTCTTATCGGTCTTCAATGCATTCAATTGAGTTCAGTTTATCAAATTTTCATCGCACAATGGTCCAAAATGGGAAATCAGTGGACAAATTAAGATCTTCTGCCTAACTTTTTAAAAATGATGTACGACTATTGGTCCCCTGCAGAGATCATGGGGAACAATGTTCTTATCAATGCATTCAATTGGGTTCAGTTTATTAAATTTTCATCGCACAATGGTCCAAAATGGGAAATTAGTGGACAAATTAAGATCTTCTGTTGAAATTTTTGAAAAATAACATGAAACTATGAGGTTTTTCACTAGATTCGAAAGGTGTAAATTCAAAATAAGTTAGTAGCCAATAAAAGCTATCCATGTTCACTGTTTTGAACTGAACAAATGAGGTCTGGAAACGGTAATTCAGGAGGAACTTAGCTTTTGGATCCTTAAAATCCGGCTAACTGGGTGGTTTTTGTCCTAGTTAGTTGTCAGAGAATAATTGTAGTTAGAATAATACTTTACAATAAATCCTTTCTAAGGATTTAGGAAAGGTTAGGTTAGGTTAGGTTAGATTTCAACAGAAGATCTTAATTTGTCCACTAATTTCCCATTTTGGACCATTGTGCGATGAAAATTTAATAAACTGAACCCAATTGAATGCATTGATAAGAACATTGTTCCCCATGATCTCTGCAGGGGACCAATAGTCGTACATCATTTTTAAAAAGTTAGGCAGAAGATCTTAATTTGTCCACTGATTTCCCATTTTGGACCATTGTGCGATGAAAATTTGATAAACTGAACTCAATTGAATGCATTGAAGACCGATAAGAACATTGTTCCACATGATCTCTGCAGGAGACCAACAATTTTACTTCCATTTTTAAAAAGTTTGACAAAGAATCCTTATCTGTCCACGATTTCTCCCCATTTTGGACCACTGTACGTCCAAAATTTTTGAAACTGAACACAGTTACATGCACGGGGGCTCAATAAGAACATTTACAGCCCAAACCCATCAATAGTGTAACTTTTTCGTCCATTTTTCCCGTCTTTTTGCTGTAAAAATGCTGTCCAGAATGATGGCGATTTGGCAACTTTGCCCCCCCATTTCTCAAAAACGGTGCGTATACTCAAGCTAAAATTTTTACCAGAGTTTTAGGGTATCATAAGGTATCGTTTGGGCCCGGTTTCAGAAAAATCCCTTCTGGCCCAAATTGTGCCAAAAAACGGTCGTTTTTGGCGTCGCTCTTTGGTGAAATATTTCTCGGAGACTTTAACGCAGTGCAACGAAAATAGGAGCTCACTATAGTTCTTGATCAAGCTTAGTGTTACGCATACTGCACACAATTTTCTAGCTACACTTACGCAGTGAGTAATGAGCTTTGATTCAAGTATCAACCTCCTCAGAAATCTAAAGGTTGAATAAACACAAGCCCTGTGTTTGCAAGATATTTGAACTCTATAAAAACACATACTGTTTGGCAGAGCGATATACACCAGATTGGAATTGTGTTGAAAAACAAAGGATCTATAGCAGGGAAATGACCCTATTATTGTATGCCTGTGTTAGTTCTCGTCTCAGTATCGTTGCTCCGTGTTACTCTGAGTTTCTGATGTATGTTATTCTGCCTTGATTTTGTGAGCAACTTAAACTTCAGAAATTCAACATCGACTCAGTGTTAAAAACCTACGTAAACCTGTGAACACGGACCATCGAACCTAACCATCGAGTAACCCACCATCGATAATTTCTGAAAGCACAAACCGGAAAAATGCTTGTGTTAAATATGTCGCAAGAGGAATTCTCATCGAACAACCGGAAATCCCTTCAAAACGACATAACAAGAGTACTGTTAAAAACAAAGCGATTTCCTATCGTATCAATAAGGAACTCCTGTCACGGCATATCTGACGGGAATTTCTGTTATTCTAATAGAAAATGTTTACTGGGGTAACTTTCTAGTATTGCCGGAATATTAGTGAAGGGTTCATATTACCATATTGGACGTATTTATGCTATGCTATGGAATGCTGTTTAAAACAAAGAGATTTCCTATTGTATCAGCAAGGAACCCCTGTCACGGCATATCTGACGGGAATTTTTGTTAGTCTAATAGAAAATGTTTACTGGGGTAACTTTCCAGTATTGCCGGAATATTAGTGAAGGGTTCATATTATCATATTGGACGTATTTATGCTATGCTATGGAATGCTGTTTAAAACAAAGAGATTTCCTATTGTATCAGCAAGGAACCCCCGTCACGGCATATCTGACGGGAATTTCTGTTATTCTAATAGAAAATGTTTACTGGGGTAACTTTCCAGTATTGCCGGAATATTAGTGAAGGGTTCATATTATCATATTGGACGTATTTATGCTATGCTATGGAATGCTGTTTAAAACAAAGAGATTTCCTATTGTATCAGCAAGGAACCCCGTCACGGCATATCTGACGGGAATTTCTGTTATTCTAATAGAAAATGTTTACTGGGGTAACTTTCCAGTATTGCCGGAATATTAGTGAAGAGTTCATATTATCATATTTGGCGTATTCATGCTAAAAGGAACTATGTGCATAGGGTTTGCGTGGAACATAGTTCCTTTTGACATCAATACGTTCATATTTCCACGAGGGGCCCACGTGGACGGGGCAAGCAGCGCATCCACCGGCTGAGAACGAGATGAACGAAAGAAAAAAGCGCAAGAAACACAATTCCCAAGGTCGGCAGCGCGGAAACGGCAAGTGGTGAGGACTCTGAAAAAGAAGAAGTAAAGTGTTCCTGCCGTGGCGGGAGCTAACAGAGTTCCTGCGGACATGCGAGTACTCAGGAAACCGGTCGGGTCAAGCGGGGGCGAGAACGGCGAACCCGCGCCGGTTCCCGCCAAATCAGGTGCGCGCGGAGGGAGGAGGGGCACCGGCACCTGTGGCGCGCGCCGCCGCTAAATCACCGACCGGTACAATTAGATAACTCGATTCCTTGACAATGACCGCTAAATCCTTCCTTCCTTGGCCTCCCTCCCCTGGCGCTCGTGTTCCGTCTTACCCCCTCCCAGAGTGGCGTCTCCGGTATAAA
The DNA here is from genome assembly GCF_918797505.1 of Bemisia tabaci. NCBI lineage: Eukaryota > Metazoa > Arthropoda > Insecta > Hemiptera > Aleyrodidae > Bemisia > Bemisia tabaci. Next base: position 16,054,895 of record NC_092793.1, on the reverse strand, counting down.
GAGCCATTGCATCACCGCTTTACACATTATTTTCCACTTTTCACTTTTAATAATGCAGTCAGCCTGCTGATAAGCGACTCGCGACACCGACCCGCCGTTTTTTCCACTCAGTTTCGTTCGGACTCGCGATCTTCGCGCTTTGCAGGTTATGTTCACGCGTCTTGTGCTGGCTTGAAGTCTCGTGTTCGTACCCAGTGCTGTGAGCTCTGTGCGTGTGTGTCTGTGTCAATCGTCTTTGGTGCAAGTGTAAATTTTTGTATATAAGCTACCACGCTTAAACAACACAGCAACATGAATCCCGCAAGAGTTTTATTTGTGAGTATTTTTTACGGTCATTTCCTCTCCCACCCTGAAGAGACTGAATTTTTCGCACTCTCAAAATGACCGATTCGTCATGGTTCAATGAGTACAATGAGGAAAAAATAAGCGGGAAAATTTACTACATTAGTGTTTTTCCATATGAAAACTTGATGAGTGGTAGTCTTACGTATTGACAGTGGTATCTTCATCACTACGATGTACTATTATTGCTAAACTGTGAAAAAACCACTATTATTGGTTATCACTACTACCAATTAAGAGTTCATAACGAACGCCACTGATATACTAATTTTACCCATTGTTTTCTCTCGAGCGCATAGAAAGTAAACGAGGCTGAGGTTTTTTTGTGGCATTCAACTTAATTAGGAATGCTTGAATTCGATTTTGCATTACAATTGCGTTGAAATCAAATTATTATTATTGAGTCTTAAATAGAGGCGCAGCTCAAACAAAGTGCAGCCGAACTATCAACTCGTGTCATATCAATACTTAACGTTACAATTTATTTACAATTGTTTTGAACATATAAGCTTTAAAAAATGGCGAAATGATACATTTTGCAACTTTTAAAATAGTTAAAAAAGCAACTTTTTAATGAATTGATATACCTATTCGCCAGGGAAAGGATTCGCTGGGGTTGATGATAGTTGGGACGTATGGTGTGTTGGCCGGAGGAAAAACAGCCGCAAGAAAATTATTCTCTTCATACTTTTTTGACTGCTTTCACCAAAACGTATAGTGTTTTTGGTGGTAATATTTTATTTTAGTCGCATTGAGAGGTGCATATGGAAATTAATACGAAGGGTTTTCACGCGCTTCTCAAATGTGACAAGGGATCGGTCGTCTTTATTTTGGAAATGGAGATAAATACAAGAATCAGGATGGTATAGTAAACTGTCAGTCTCACTTTAATATGCAAGAATTCATTTGGTGCTTGGACTCTGGCTTCAGTATTTTGGAAAGCTGTAAAGACATACTAAATTTAAATAAATTATAGGGAAAAACAATGTAATGAAGCAATTTGTTTAAGGTAAACCGGGTCTCCGTCCAATATTGAAAAATTGATGGAAGAGTTCATATTTTTTCAAATATTTATGGACATAAAATAACTTCCAATTTCGCTACACCATTAGTGGGGCTCATATTTAGAGGTTAAGTGGTCATAAATTTTGCATAGCTTTTTCACATATTTCACGATTTTTTAAATTTATTGCGATGGGCCATCAATTAGGGCTGCTATTGAAGATCGAACTATTTTTCTTTTCTTTTTTTTAACTGAGTCGTATTCCGTTCACTTTCATTGCTTCTGAATGGTCAGATTCTAACATGCAAAGGATTCAAATGAGATATTCAGCCCCAACCACCTAAAATATTTTCTGGGTGGCTCTATTACTCGTTCAATACAAGTGATCATCATAATCAAGTGCTGTGTAAATGCCACATTATTTGTTTGTCTCAATCTGTTAGAAAAAGAAAGAAGACCAAATCATTTCAGCATGAAACAAATTAACAACTTCTCTGTCATTAGCTAATACTTAAAGTTGTGTCTTTCCAAGCATAAGAAGTTAGGCGACAAACTTAATGGACACACACTCAAAAAAAAAAAAATGTTACTTTAAGCTTGAGCAAGCTTGATTCAGCATGACGGGCGTCTTAAAAACGGGTACAAGCTTACAGCATGTTACGGGAACATAATCAAAAATGTTGAAGAAACATGATAGCCGTCATGTTAAATCAACATGACTGTCGTCACGTTGACTTAACATGCTGTCGTGTTGATTTAACATGACAATCATGTTGATTTAACATGACAATCATGTTGATATACGAGTACGTCAAATGCTACAAATTAAAATAAATTACGTTATTTTTATGAAAATTGAATCGTATTTTAATGTAGTTATACTTCCGATACTACTTTCAACCCAGAATCATCCCATCCGACCTATCAAATTTTTCCGACTTTTTCGGGATTTGAACGCGGGACCTACCTATTATAAGCGGAGTGTTCTACCAACCGAGCCATCCGGGCTTGTGGTTCCAAAAGACGAATTTTAAGTGTTTCCATATCCCACTGAATTACTTTTTCCTTTTTTTGCCGTCTAAGTTGTGTGAAATGCATACCGCATCAGATTGTTAGGTTTTTCTTTTTTTCCATTCACTATTTACGAAAAGGAATTTACATTATGCACCATATAAAAATTAACAATTTATCACGAACTATTTTTTTCTCCTCCAACAACGATGTTCACTTTCTTCAGTGTTTACGATTGTCATTTTTATTCTTATTTTATATCATAATAATAATTAATAATATAAATAAATCAAACATTGAAAATAAAAAATATAATCAAATAATTAGAAACGTATGATTCTAAGAGCTTTAACCACACGAGCGAAAATGTTTTTGAACGAAGAATAATAAACTATCATCAACTTAAAAGTAATTCTTTTTGTTTCATGTGTAAGTATTATTACCATATTACCATTTATTTGTCATGGTGAGCGTTAATAGCGTTATTCGAGTCGATTTATTTTGTTTCCGAAAGTGTCTCAATTGTGTTTTTACCTTATCAATTGGGTATCCAGAAATTTTTTTAAGTAAATACTTTGGGACGTATTTCTTAAGAGACTTTTTCAGAATGTACCAACGAATGGTTTGAAAAGAGTAATGGTACCAGTTCTCTGAATAAAAAATAGGTACGCTATTTTTAATTTGAACGTTACTCGCAGTGAGTAGACAATCTTGTCTAAGTGTCAAGACTATCGAGTCAGGTGGCTTAGATGTCTAGCTTATGAAACGAAATCATGAATGGAGGGAGGGGGAGGGAGGTGGAGGGAGGGGGAGGGAGTGAGGAGGAGGGAGATGAGGAGGAGGAGATGAGGAGGAGGGAGATGAGGAGGAGGGAGATGAGGAGGAGGGAGATGAGGAGGAGGGAGAGGAGGAGAACACGCCATCCCCCTTTTCAGTACGTAGATGATGTTTCAAGAGCACCACGGTACTCCTGAAACAATATGAAAGCAAATGGTAACATAACACTGCATATGCTAATTCAACAAAATGTTAATGTTCTTTCAACCAAAGGAATGGTAAAACAACATGTGTAATGCAGTTTCAGTCTGACATAATGCTAAATTTACATGAATTTGGTTGAATTAACATGCGTAATGTTACTCGAATATTACCGTCATGTTGATTCAACATGACAGGTAGAAGCATTCTCGGTCATGTTGATTCAACATGACGGCAAATGTAGAATTAAGTCAAACCATGTTGGGTTACGGGGAGTGCAGCCTATATCAACATAATTTCTGTGATGTCATTTCAACATGGCGGTTAATGCTACTTCGACATTTCCTTTTTTTTGAGTGCAACTATATTTATGTCTAAAAGGAATTCCATATACCCTCCTGAAGTGATGTCCCAATAGTTCGCTGTCACCATAGCCCTTTGTCTCATAAGCCCTTGTGTCATCCACGTGCTTTTGGGGGGCTAACAGGTCCTGGATTGGAATTTGGATAAGTCACAAAGACGAACGACCAATGACATAATGCGATTAAAACTTGATAAATCACCCGTTATACGGATCAGTTGTCCTCTTAGGTATTTTAATGTGTGAACTTGTCAAGCTTCGATACGTTGCCAGATGAGGACGCTTATGAAGTAATTATATTAAACAATGAATTAATGAAATACACAAAATTGAATTAATATTTAGTCACATTTATTTATTTGATGATAATAATAATTACTGGATCTACTCATACAAGCAAATAAAAAACGGGTGGAAAAATAACTTAAGTTATTGATTGGAATTTTTACGGTAAATCAATGGCATCTGATTAAAAAACGTACCCTCAAACTTTCAAGAAATATGTTTTCCTAGTCAAAGAAGAGAGGTTTTAAGGTAAAATGATTAATAAAATTGATCCTAAAACATAGTTTTCTGCTGAAAAAAAAAAAAAAAAAAAAAAAAAAAAAAAAAAAAAAAAATCTTGCAAAACGGTTATATATTTTCATTTTTCACGTTTCTTCCTCCAAGGGATAAGATGAAAGTAAAAATTATAAGCATAAAGTATGATCACGCTTTTTACCCCATCACATCTTGTCTACTTAATCCTGAAACCACAGCAAATTATGTGAAGGGATTTTTCCTCAAAAAATTGAATTGATGATTACAATTTTAAGAAAAAGCTACGATCCTGTAATTTTTTTATTTGCTTTTTTTCTTTAACGTAATTACATCGATTGTCCAATGACAGTCATTTGACTGGAAGGCATTAAAATTGGAGCGCAATTTTGGTACAATTTGGCAACGTGATCGAAGTCAATCAGGGCACACGATAAGACCGATATAATCTGGCGGCCGAGGATGTCTTCATCATCCTTGAATTTGTGCAGCGAAATGGCCGCACGAAATTCGAGGCAAGCGGTCTCTTTTTCCAGGCGAAAAACTATGTAAGCTCGTCGAATTTTTTCCCTTTGTTCCTCCATTGCGAAATGGCGTTCGCATAGTTTTGCTCGTCGCCGACGAAATTTATTCATACAAATTTGGAGTAACGCATCTTCCGGGTTATTACGCTGCTGGACCGCTTTCTCGTGCGTCTTCGTCCGTAAAAGGATGTTATAGTGGTTGGTGAATTCATATAAATTATGAGCAGAAGCGTCTCCGTCGCGGTGACACAATTAATATCAGTGTTGAAAAAAAGATTAGGTAATAGTCTGCAGCTCAAGTTTAGTGAGGGATCAAGAGGTTTTGGTCAGTGGGGCATCTTTGATGCGCTTTGGCGATCTCGTTTCACCGTAAGGAATTTCAGCTCATCTCGAAAAGACGGTGCATTCATGCATGGAGAAGATTGTACCTTAAATTTTTGTGCGTTGAGGGCAATTCGTCCGTGTCCGGTTTTGTGGCTCAGCCTCCGTATGGATCGCATCGAAATGGCTACAAAACTAGGAAGACTTGGAGTTAAGGAGGCCTACCCTAATGGCAAGAAACTTTAGAGAGCATTTGTCAAAGAATCAAAAAAAGGGTTTAAATAATTATTCATGGAATCCCTTTTGGTTATTTTTGTAAATTACGTAAACAAGTACTTTAATAATGACAAAAATTACCTTTTTTTACAGAAAAATATTTCTAACACTTTTTTCATAGCTTTTAAGCATGAAACAATGCGTGAGATATTTTAGAATTTTCAACTCATTTCATTAAATGTTTCCTCTCGTAACTTTTAACTAAAAATATACCCAAAAAATATTCTCTTAATCATAGATGTTAACAATTTCTCGAAGTTTTTTCTTTCACGAGCGTTTTAAAAAATTTTCAACAGTCTTTGCTATCTCCCACGAGTCCGAAGATTCACGTGGGACGAGACATATCAGATAATTTAAAGAAAGAAAATCAGAATTCGGTAACCGAATCGCACAGTACTTGATACCAGAATGATTGCTATATTCTTCCATAATTAAAATTCTCTTTACGAAGGCTATAATATAAACGTTAAGGATCTGCGGTTAGAGAAAGATAGTGATAAATTAAGAGCATACTCATTTTTACCGTTAAAAATATAACTATGAAATTTTAATTTCCTCCATTTCTGTTTTTTAAGATGCTTCGTAGCAATACTTATGAGCCACCATGATTTTTTTGAATTATGAGTCTCCCATGCCCCTGCTGATCTTCGAGAAGCTGTGTCCAGGTCTGTGAACTTCGTTTAAGAAGTTGTTCATGAGAATCGTTTTAAACTGTTTGGCATCGATATTCCGGATTTCGATATTTCGTTGCCTACCTGACATAAGAGCGTAACTACATACTCAGCAATGAACCCTGTCCTCTATACAATTCAATGTTTTTCCGTGTTCATCTCAATGTGTAGTTACGCCCTTATGTCAGCCAAGCGACGATTTGTTAGCGGGTACTACGCGGCTCTGTGGACGAACCCGGGTGGAATTCACTCGGAAGCAACGAACATGCACTTAGCACAATCAATCACCATACGGAAACGAAAGTTACTCCCAGCCCATCTCAGAATCTTTCCAATGTATTTTGTCTGCTAATTTTTACGGTCCCCAAAAATTTAGCGAAATTGAAAGTAATTGATGAGTATAATTTTTCTTCGCCGCTATAGCTGTAGCTTTCTCTGACGATAGTTTTCGTGTTTGACGGTTCTGTTTCACGAGCATACGTTAAGAGAGACCATTATCTCCAGCGAAATTGACTAGGGTCTAAAACGTCGTATTGGAAGAAACGTGAGGATCCCGAAGCTACATTTTTTCTTCCGTCATAAAAAATGTAAGCTCATCGTCTCGGTATATTGACGTTACGTGTCGGTAAACGGTAAAAATGTCAACCAGATTACTCATTAATAAGTTCCTCCTGCCAATTTGGAATTTAGGCACTCTTATCTGCTGCAAGAATCCTTCCATTCCGTAAAGTCCCACATAAAATATCTCCTCTTGGTAGAATAATATATCGAATACGACGAAAATGCTGACTAATAATTTGTTAAAAATACTTCGTATTTTATAGTTCCAACTTTTTGAGCATTCCCAAATTGTTAATAACGGCAGAGAAATTTATTTCATCAATACGATGCGATGATTTAGATTATTCTTGGGTTTTAATCCGTCTCTAAGTTCCCTTCACGATGAACTCATTTTAAGAGTACCAAATGGTTTCTTAAAACATTTTAAACAAGGAAAACGTATGTAAAGGGAATATTCTGTTATATTACATCACTGTGAACATGATGAGGAATTGTTACAATTTTTTAGGACGAAAACATGTTCCAAAACGTAACTTTTTCATCGATTAAAGCTCTGAGACCTTATCAACAAATGCAATTTTCCAGTCTGAAGCTGATCCTGTTATTTTATAAAAAAAATTTCTCATCGATCTATAATCTATAGGGCACAGTTCGGTGAAATAGAGTCAGTAACACTTTTTTGAAACAGGTTACACAGGTTAAAGTGCGAGACGGTCGTGATCGAATGTTTCCGAAAAAGCATGTTTGAAACCTAGTTCTTTGATGTTAACAACGGGATAGAACATGCGGATTTGCCAAATCGAACTTTCATGCACATTTACAGCCTCGTCATACAAGACAGACCTACCTAAGTTTGCGTCACGTGAGGTCTAAAATTGGAAAAATATGCAATATTTAATAATACTGAGCCTTCCAAAATCCCAGCATTTTGTCGGGTTTCCGTGACGTCATTCAGCTGTAGAATATTTTTCTCTCGTTCCTTCCCCTATAAAGCATCGCTCTAAGAAAAAACTATGCGCATGGTTACTATAGTGTTGGAAGGACAATGAAGACAGTTCCTCGTCGGAATCCCACAACCCGTACTTTAGGCTTATCTTGAGAACAATCGTTCCACTGAAAACATTGGTCCCTCCCCCGGGGCTGGTCTTTTTTAAACTTCTTTTTTTTTTATCTAACAGGACATTTTTCTCAATGTGGCAACATGAAAAGCATACGCTCGACGGGATAGGATGCTCAGTGCGGGCAATCTCCTTCGAGAGAGATGCTCGCAACAAAATAACTGTGCGTTGCGCAACGAAACAGCCGACTGCATCCTGGGAAATGCACTAAAACGTGAAATGTGGCAAAACAACATGCAAATGTGTCCGTGCCACCACCTCTCCATGGGCTCAAGTTTATGAGGTTTTCGTTTACATAATCCTCCGAGGCACCACCCACCCGAGTGCTCTGAAATTGTCATATTCTTGTGCAACGGGATGGCATTGCGAGCTGGGCTCCGTTCGAGTAACGGAAATTGGAGGACATTGAAATTGCTCCCGAAGGGCGAATGTCACCGGGATCCATAATGACTTCATCAGTGTGGTGACGTATTTTCATGCACGCCCTCACCACTGATTAAGTGTGTGGAAAAGTATTATCTTTTAAGATGTGTGATTTCATTCACTATTTTGAATCAGCCTACCTGCGTCTTGAGTTGCCTAATTTCCTCTAATGTTTTATTTTCGTGACAAAAATCTAATTAACAATAAGCCTTGAAAGTTTTCTCCAATTTTCCATCAATCGGCAAGAATGAACTCACAAAATTTCAAGACAGAGAGTTGCTCAGTTTCCTTCCAGGAAAATAAAATATAAGAGGAAATTATTCAAGGTCCAATGTATGGGCTAACTCTGGTTAATTCCGTCCATCAGCAGAAAAAGAGTAGAAAAACCAGAATTGGACTACAGTTTTAAATTAGGAGCTACAATTTCTGGCTCGGTTAAGAGACAACACATATACCGTTATTTTTCTTACGCACATAAGTGGTTTACAAGTGAGCCAGAAATTGTAGTTCCCAATTGAAAAATTTTGTCCAATTAATGTAGCTATATCAGACGTTGTCTCATGTTCGTTGAAGTTCTAGATTCTAAACAAAAAAAACCAAGCAACATTCCGACTTGAAACTTTGTTGGTATATCTACATAATTTAGGGAAAATTGCCAGAGGGCTTAATAAAGATGTTATAATCTGTAGTTCTTTAACACTAAAATTAGGAAACTTGAGAAATTGAGGCGATGTAAAATGTAGTTAGACTGAAATCCGTCCATTTGATCGTCTACCCAGAGTCTAGGCTAAGGATCCTTAAAACAGTGAGTGTATGAGTTTTGTTCGATGATGATCTCCGTTGGAAGGGAGGTAGACTTCAAAAGCTCGGTGGCCATCATCAATAGACCACGGTTGTCGCGAAGACGAGACTCAGCTACCGGGCCCGAGGCGCCGTACGACAATTGGTCCCAGTTTAGGAACCAAGTACAAATAAAGCACCTATTTGCACAGGTGCATCAGAGGCAAATACGTCGTTTTCGAAGTAAACGAAAAAAGTGCTTAACTCGGTCCAATTGTGTCACCGACGGATGAGCCGATGTGCCGGCTTCAGGTCAGGGGCGTAAATTGTGTAAACTCCCGCGAATTGTGCTCCAGATGCGGCCGAATAAAAGACAACTTTGAGCCGGACTGCGCTGGGCCCCCGGCCCCCGGGGCCCCGAACGAGGGCCCATTGTGACAGGCCCGCGTCGACGTCACGGAGGCCAGCCCGAGTCCGATCTCCTCCGATCACGTACTCGGATTAGCTCTTTTGAAATAATCAATTAATTTTTTATTTTATTCCCCCCTACTCGAAGCTCCGCCGTTGCTCAATGGAACACACCAACATTTCGTATTTCGCGCGCGTGTCGAAAGAAATGTGCCGTTTTCATTGATCGATAAGTACTCCACGATGTTGTCAGCCGAGCCGCAGTGCTAGGGAAGAACGCCGTATGAACATTTGAACGTTCCATAGTTTTTTCCGATAAAAAATCTAATTTTGGAAATGGTGATGATCACTTGACCTTAACATTTTCTGATACTTAAGTTCAAATTGCGAATCAAATGCCTTGGAAAATTCGAATAAATATATCCACAAGTTTTCCTACAATTCGTATTTTTGCATTGAAAATATGGCAGCGTAGTTTTCCTTCAGTCTCTGGGCACCTGGCTGCGCATCTGGACCGCGAAAATTGAAGTGAAACACAACGGTGAAACACTTTGGGATTCTAATTGATTAGTAGCGTTTTTTTGAATGAAAATTTAAATGAACCGGAAGAAACAAGAAGCGTGTACATATTAAGGCTTCGGTCACTGCTATTGTTCCTTCAGTTTTCGAGGTACGCCACAAAACATTCTCCATGCGGCAACAGTTATCCATTTGAAGATGTGTGTCTTCTGTTAAGATTGCGATAAGGGAAGCTAACAGCATTTGTGATTTTGTGAACATTTTCAGCGTTCCTTCAAGTAATTAATTAATGTCTCTGTTATACCTACCTGACAATTCTTGAGTCCTGTAGGACCTGTAACGTTAAAGTTTTTTCACCCGTCCCCCTCAAGAAAAAAAAAAAAAAAAAAAAAAAAAAATTAAATTTTTGAGGTGTTAACCGGCCTTATGTACCTAAAATTGATTTTATTTTTATGAGAAGATCGTCTGAATGAAGAAGTATTAATAATGATTTATAAGAGTGGAAAGCTTTGTACGTAAAACTAATAGAATTTAGATCATAGTTATAGATTTAGAATCAGTACACATTAGAATTTAGTTACGTAGATGAAACATTTTTCCAGCATCTGACAATGAGCGCATTCCCCTCAAAATGAAAATGGAATGATTAGCAAGAGTTTAAAAGAAAGTATCCTGTGAAGTGCGCGTCGGCGAACTTGACCTACATTCGCGGGTGTTTACCTATTTAAAGCTGTTCATTCATGCAAAGCGTAAACTGTCTCCGAACCTCCGAAAACTCGTTTCGTTTATTTTCCTTATGGCGCGGAATTAGTTGCAGTCATTCGATTAGTATCGGGGTAACCTTCGAGCCATTACCGTTTAGCATATTCGAGTCGGAATTCGGAATTCGCAGTCGCATTAACGTTCAATTGGGTATTTGTTTAACCGTCGAATCCAAAGTCACATGATTAATTGCTGTCGAGGAATTTATGTTCTAGAGGAGATAGATCCTGACGAATTTGGAGCAAATTTCCATTTAATTTTTCTTTCATCATTAAGGACGACGTATCGGCCGACTTTTCTACTCCTACTCCTGTCTTTTTGCGAGGTACCCGTTAGGCAACCTCTAATCCCCCTTCATTCTATTTTGTTTAGGAATAACAGAGATAGCCTGAAAAATAGCAGAAAAATGCGTTTTATGAGAAAATATAATTTCATGAAAGTGAGAAGCTTACGTACGATGTATCCCCGTATCCCTCGTAGGACCCTGTCATACAAACTTAAACAAGGAATAGACTGCATTTTGCAATTGGGAACTACAATATCTGGCTCAGTTTAAAAACGACGTATGCACCATTAGTTTCCCTATGCACAAGAGTGGTTTTATGGATGGGCTAAGAAATTGTAGTTCCTAATTGCAAAATGCAGTCAAAATGAAAGCATCGAGCAGAGTTCAAAACTGCCGTGCTTAGAAAAAATCGCATATCTACGTATAGATTTACGAGATTTTACCTCAGCGCTGCAGAAACATTATCGAAACAAGCGCCCAAGCGACAGCAGTTGCAGTCTCGCATTGTCGCGGGTAAATCGACCAATATACGAGTCGCGACGCGTTGATCTAGTTCCAGCCCCGATACTGACCTTGGCCAAATGGCACCTAATTCTGACATCATGTGGACTAGACATTTTTCGATCTCATTGACTCAGTACCACGCTTTCTCCGTCCTGGGACTTCGTTGTTATGGCATTCTAACAGATTCATTAGTGTGTAAATTGTAAAATTGCGGATTTCACAGTGAAAAAATCATTTTGAAAGTTTAGTAACGCACGCTAAAGTAATATGAAATTTATAATCCTTCAATGTTAGTGAAAAAAAACGATTGAATCTGGTTTAATTCTAAAAATATGTTAAAAACCAGGACGCTTCAGAGCAACACAACTTCGTACTAATCTCCCCCCTCCCCCTCCCAAAAAAACTATATAACGAGAGGAAAAGTAAACTTTGATAGCTGCTCATTAGATGAGACATTAAGGTACCTTAGTAATAAAAACTAAAAATCGAAGTATATTGGTGCAATACTATAGAGGAATGTTCCTCGAAAATGGCAGAAAAAAACGCCCGAAAATGTTGAACTATATTGTAGTTATGATGCTTAAAAATATGCAGCTCAACAAATATATTTGAAGGCGCATGCTATTAATGTTCATCAGTTATATCCAGGGCTTAACATTTTTAATGAAAATGCAATTTTGCACCCACTGTTTAGCTCAAAAATGAAATAGACCACTCGCAAATTATTTTTTGCAGTACTATAAAAAGCGTCTTGCTAAAAACTCAATTTTGACCGAATTTGAGGGAATACGTAAGTTTTTCTGGAAAATATTCCTCCGTAAACTGAGGTCTTTTTTACCATTGGTAATCCAAAATAAATAAAATTAAGATTAGAGAAGATAACAGAACACACTCAAACCCGCAGTTCAGACCCACCAGCCCATTACCTCCATATGCAAATTGTGTTAAAACTGGTAGGTTAATGTTCTGCTCTCAAGGTCTGCCTTGTTGAGGAAATAATTATTTTTTTTTCATCACATTGGCTTTCCGTTTTGAATGCAAAGCTCCACATTTTTTTTCCAGATACCGAACAGGCGGTTAATCATCTCCGACCACGCTTAACGGAGGAAAGAAGTGATTCGAACGGAATCTTTTTTTATTCTTTATATGGTGCTCTTTTTGCCACACATTCGAATGTCAGACTGGTTCGCTCTGTAATCCGAATCACTAGTTCAAGTCATTTTTTTTGTCGTTCGAACAGTGTTTCACAGAACTGAGGTTTTGGATTTTAGTAGTAATTCCAATCACTCCAGGAATTTCCAAAAAGTGATCCTTGAAGATTAAAGATTGGGCCTTTTGAATTCACCTGGCACGGTGCGGCGCGGCAGGCGGGCAGCCAGCGCGAAACGCGCATCAGCGCCTACAAACCTAACAGGGATACTTCACGCGTTGCGCAATGCGTGAAGTATCCCTGTTAGGTTTGTAGGCGCCAGTGCGTCGCCGCTCCGCTTTGTGTTAAGCTCTAATATTTAATCTGGCGGAGTCGGCGTTACTCAACTCATGATGTTGAAATGTTTGCACATCCATTATTGTTCTCATTTTAATTGATGGAAAAAAAAATTGTGTGAAAGGAAAATATAATGTGTGTTTTGTAAATATTAAGGTGGTTCCGTATCAAACTTAATGATTTCCAAAGCACACGAATTTCTACACAATTTCTTATAACCTTTTATAATCGATGACGAAAAAGCAGCAGCCAAGCGATATAGTGTAAAGCCCGGCGATGGAACTATAGCCCGGCTGCATAATTTGTTATCGCTTCGTATAGCCCGGCCGTATGATTTTCTCCGCATTCTACAGCCAGCTATATAATTTTCTGTAGCCTTCTTTAGCCGGCTATAAGAATTCCTATGGTATTTTGAAACGCTGCTCTTATCGCCAATTTTTACCAGGGATTATAATTTACTTTGCTAGAAATAAAATCAATTGAAGATCCTTTGCAAATGAGGCTGATTTTAAACCCCTAATTTTTTGAAGTGTTAGTTCCCCGAGGAGCTTAATTACTGAAACGAAAATTTGAAATTCAGTATCAGAAGTTTGAGTGGGGCGACCTCATACTATAATAGACTATATAATAGACGTCAGATGTAGGTACATAAACGTTTCTGAAGTAGCTGCTCCAATCCAAAAACCAAACGAGCTGTCTATGGAAAAGAGGTGTTTAAAGAACGACTGAATGCGACCCTTGGCGCTCATCCGACGTTATTCTGTTGCGCGGTCGATGTCCGAGCAGGGGCGGGGCGGTTGCCCCGGTTCTTGACCAGTTCCGGTGTGGTTGCGGAGCACGACGCACAGTGGGACGAAAAGGTGTCAAAACGGGACATTCGCCCATCAGACGATAATTTTTCGCCGATCTTCTCAAAACTTGACATTTTCGGTCTTTTTGGGAAAAGGAATCCAATATTATGTTCAGTATTTGGTTCATGGTGACAATCCCGCCAAAAAGTGATGTTGCCAAGTCTCTGTTTAAATCTACTTGATAAACAGATTAGCATGATTATGGTAGAGATTTAACGCGCGTGTCTTTTGCTTTTTTTCATTGAAAAAGAAAATGAATTCACTTATCCTGAAATTGAGAAATGCTTTTATTAAGAAACAACACCCCCCCCCCTACCGTCTTCTTACCTATCGCAAAAACCGCATCGATATTTGACTATAGGGGAATGAGTTCATCAATGGGCAGACATTAAAGTGAATCCGAAAATCATAATCGAATAGGTTGCTCCCAAATATTATCATTCTTTGACACAGATGCTTTTTTCCCGTTTTTTTTCAAGGACTTTTCTTCTTCCCTTTTGAGCGCCATTTTCTAAAATCCTGATTATACGGAATATGCAACAGACACTCAAAAGCTCTAAATCTTAAGATGTCAAGGCAAAATTCCATACTTTAGAAACTCCGAGTTTCTTAGGGGTCTTTTCTGCACTTCTGAGATATCGTTCATAAGAATGAGGATTTATTGCCACTCAATATATTGCAAATTTTTCCATCGAATATGCTGGAATACAAATCATGGGATACTGTCAAACTGTCGCTACATTGGTTGAAATTATATTTTCAATCTCAGCCTCGATTCTAAGGACCGTTTCCATCACGACATCATTCGATTCTTTGCATATTCAAAATAAAAAATTGCTCTACAAAAAAAGACGACAGCAATCAGTATCCTAGATATCAGATAAGCATTGCAGCAAGCTGATAAGCAACGCGGCGGCGCGGCGGCTCGGCGGCCAGCAACGCAGCCCGTTGCGCTCAACCTCAACCGTCAATTGGCCTGAGAAAGCGCTCGATTTTAAGCGAACCGCGCTCATGTTTTCCCTTGTAACTTCCAAAGTCGGAAGAAGTCGGATGAAAACTAATATGATTCTGAAAGCTAAGGATACGTAGAATCTCGATATGCAAACCGTTTCTTGGACAAGTCTGGACATTTTTTTAAAACTCTAATTGAAGTTTGAATTTTAGTTTTTTGACTTGTCGATTTTGAATTCACTCTCTGACCCCCAGGAAGTTAAAAGTAATCATCACCAATGACGTAAACGAATAGTCTATGTTTGTATTCAATTGTTATAACAAAAAATTGCATTTAAAATCATCTCGGAAGCTAGAGGAGCAACATTTGTATACGTGCGCTTTTACCTCTTTTTTTCATCTTTCCGAAACACGCGTTTCTCTACGCCTGTCATTTGAATATTCCTCAATTAAATTGTTAAAATCTTCGTTATTCTGGAAGTTTAGACCCTCCAGGTAACTTCTACACCTTTGGTTTTTGCTTTTAATGATTTTCATTTTTACCGTGAATGTCCCGTTTCTGGCGACGCGATGTGGACGACGCCAACGTGGACGCGACGGATCGCCACCCGCACAACATGACGAGGATGAGCTCCAGGCTCACCGCTCCGCCGCGCAGCGCCGGGCCGCGGGCCGGGATCAAAATCAGTGAAAGTGCGCGTGCTACGATTATGACATAACCCCAAGAAAAAAGGGAGATGAGAGACCCCATTGCCGCTTTTCCGCGGAAAATCGCTCGCCGGAAAATGAAGTGATTCTCTCTGCACGCGGTAGACAAGCCTGCTATCCTGGAATTGTGAAAACTGAGGGAACTCACTGTTCTACTGTGTTAACGCTGAGAGAGCAATAAAGCCGACATTTTCGAAATTGAATCTACTCAACTTTTTTAATTGAACTGACTTCTTTAGGTGAAACAGCACATCGTAAAGAAAAAGATAAAAAGGAAAAATAATAAACGCAAATAAGAAGATTTACGACAAAGCATTAAATGCGTAAAAAATGACATCGCCAGACAAAACAGCGGTAAATCCACATTATTCTGTGAGAAATCTGTACTTACTGCTGTTTTGAGTAAATTGGTACCCTTTTCTACCAATTTTTGACCTTAACATTTGTTTGTCGTATTTTTAAAACGTAACCAAAAGGCACCCCCACTGCTATCTTGCCCCACACGTAGGGCCAAGACCCTTTTTTTGTACAGTCATAGATGTAAGTCGTCTTTTTTCTATCGTTCGAACGAATTCTGAGAGCCTTTTGTACGATTATTGATAATTTTACGAGGAACGGAAGATTTGTTTGCAAAAAGTTTTTGCTCAAGTGCTATACAGAATCCATTTTTTCAAAATTTCATTTTTGCACTCACTGCTTTCTTCGGTAACACATAAAATTAATGTATTAATTTTCGACTGATCCGACAGCCCAGTGGAAGATGTTCAGTGGTTTGGTGACCGGTTGTGAGCTTGAAGCTCGGGACGCGGGCATTCTCATTATCCAACTAACCGTGACCAATGCCCCAATAGCAGCCAGCATCGCCACCGCGGGCCAGGCGCTGACCGTTTGTCTACTCTCACTGATCGTCATCCTCATTTCTTTTTGACGCCTCCGTCTCCCCCCCCCCCCCCCCCCCGGGCGAGTAATTTGATTCGAGCAATTTCCCGCTCTTCCGTCTAACGCTCATGCTGGATCCGCACTAGCTAATTTTACTATGAATTCGCTCACAAACCGATCGAATGAACCTCATAATAGGTTCCAGAAGTACGGTGAAATCTCGCCGAGTCGAACTGCGTCCGTTTAAGGTTATGTACAGCTTGAGTCAAAAAACTTTTCGGTCCCCAGGCACCCCATATGGGATAATGTAAAAAATACGATTCAGACGAATTCGTGACTCTTGGCGCGGGGGAAAAGCTGTTCAAGTTGCAAAAAAATGTATGGGTACCCCGACGAAAATTCGATGTTAGACGTGAAAAATCAACAGGAAGAATCGATTTTAACAGAAAGAAACTTTTCAAAAAAAGGTTTAAGATGACTCTTCTTTATTTATGAAGGGATTACAGGTATAAGGGCTTCATAATCGGTGGATTTGAAATTATTGCATGAATTGCTGCAAGTAAAGAGATTTTTGAAAATTTACTGAAGGAAATTGGAGTCGCCTAAAAAATTACTTAAAGTTATTTGAGATCACTTAATTTGAATGTCCGAGCATATTTTATGTCAAATGGTAAAACGGATAGGACAGAAAGTCGCTTAAGTCAAAATTTCTCTAGGTCCCGTTAAGGTTTGACTTATTAAGATTTCACCCTAGATACTTGGTCCAATGGCAGTCAAAAAAGGGCCCATCAGGGGTCAGGGTCAACGGGTCATCAGGGGGTCCGGACCCTCTCCCTCTCGTCGCGGAAAATTTTCCCGAAAAATGTCCTTTCCATGCATTTCAAGAATTTTCACCTTTGGATCTCCCAGGAGAAACTTTTGACCGTCAAACCCGTCCGTTTGTCTCTGCCATTAATGTGGTCATTTATTATTGTTTTTCAGGATGTCACACTTATCGATCATTGACACCGTGTTTTATCTCTGTTCTCAGGTCACCCTTAGCTGCTTCCTATACATCTGTCTAGTCACAGCCCAAGGGTTCTTCGACACATTCGGAGGACCATCATTCAGAGGAGAAGAATTGAGCAGGACTCAGTCCAGGGATCCACGAGAAAACCGAGGTACGTTTCTCATCAGCTGATTTCTTATCATGGCGTTATTTGAGACAAAGAGGAAAAATAAGAAAAGCAGAAGAAAAAAATAAGAAAAAAGCCCCTTTGGAAATGTAGGACATACAAGGAATTTTCATCTCACATTAAAAACGTGCATTTTATTTTCAATTTTGGTAAATCATTTACTTCAACAACTTCTTTAAGAAAATGCATTAATTCATCATAACTACGAATAGTATTATAAATAAATCCATAAGGGAAGAATGAAAATGTGAATTTAGTGCGTAAATATTATACGAATATCTTTGATGGAAATTTTACATTTCATAGTTTATCCATGGTTGATTCTTTACAATTAATAGAGAAGAACCATGAATAGATTTTCAAGAGCCGGATTAGAAATGTATCTTTTCACTTTGAGGGAGGGAAAGTGCACACACAAATTGGTGAGGGAAAACTGATAGCGAAGAAAAACATGCCCGAGAGATATTTTAAAAGAAAAAGAGTAACGGATGTGCAAGGTGGGACCATCAACGATTTACGGAGTTCAGTTTAAAATGAAGCTTTTCACACCCGCACAATAGAGTGCGTCAAGGGATTCAGTCGGACATGATCTGGAATAACTTTCAAAGCTTATATATTTACTAATGTGAAACGTAGAAGTTTAGAAGTGGTGCCATTGGTTTTTTCGAAAAATTCCCTTCAAAAAACATCCCTTAAAATGTGTAATGTGACGGAATAAACATCAAAATTTGCTGTTTCTATCGAATATTGAATGCCCGACTTCTCCCTAAGATGTCCTCCACTGTGCGCCCTACCATCGAAAGAAGGAAAGGTGCACGCAACAAAACAAGGGTGTGGGAGAATATAAAGGCAGGATAAAATAGTGCTAATTTAAAAATAAATGAAAGTTTCGCCGAGTGATGCAGCGGGAAGGGGATGAGCACGAGGGGGTGGCTAAGGAGAAGATGGGCTGCTGGTAAAAAAGGTCGTGTAGCACAATCGGCACGTAGAGGCCGTTCTGGGCGTCGTGAACAGCCACATCCAGCTCCGTTTTCGGGGCCTAAATCCAATTTTGATTTTTCCGCCATAACCGCGTGCGGCTTAAACATGTTATGATACGTGATCATGACGCTTTCGACTCGCTGCTCTAATATCACGAGCTGAAATTTCGTGTCTCGAGTCCAGGAAAGTTTCGGCAGGATTCTTCTGGGATTCTAAGTGTAGGGTAGAAATTCATATCGCTCCAATCAGTGTTCTAAACTCACCTTTGAGTTTTAGGAGCCACGTGGCGCATCAAGCCCGATTTTTAGGCGCCATTGAAGATTTTTTAGGGGCCAAATTGACTTTTTACCTATATATTACGGCGCATTTGGTGAAAAGTTAGACGCAAGATGTTTTCATAACAGAAGTAATAAGAAGCTGTACCTTAGGGAGGACAAAAGCACTAAGGATGAAATCGCGAGGAATAAAAAGGCTTTTACTTGTAGTGCTGAAAATTTCAAATAATCACCTAATATGAAAATTCGGATTTTTAGGGGGCAATTTTTAGGGGCCACGTTGGCGCAGAGGCTTCATTTTTTAGGCACCATGGCCGATTTTTTAGGCGCATTTGGCGCATTGGCGCTTGTGAGTTTCAAACACTGGCTCCAATTTACACAAACCATGCAAACATACGAAATGATAAAATGGGACGTGATGAATTTCACATGAAGAAGATTCAGGCAAATTTGGACAATTGTTGGTGGAAGGTCAATTTTTCAGCAAAGCGAAAAAATTTGCTTGGGGACCAAAACATCCAGGTTTTAGCTTTCGATTGTAAACAATTTGAATACTCTCAAGAATATTAGGTCAGAAATTTGAGTCTTGCCCTCCATTTAAATGTATGTAACACAATTGATCCTTGATGAGGCACTCGCCTAAAATCGATATTTTTAATGGATTTAAATGGAAGAAAAATAGTGTTGTCAGTTTGCAAAATCGCCGTTGCTTGTGCTCTCGAGTGTCAAAGTCACCGCACTTTGACTCCGTAAGAGGCAAAGAAATGAAGAAGAATTTTAAGAATATGTTGCAAAAATTAATGACGAAGACTCTAGGGAATTTCCGAAAATACTATGTATTTAAAAAAATGTATGGGTTTCTCGGATTACAAAACTTTAATATTTCTGATAGAGCAGTAGCATTTTTAACAGGCAGGGCCACACCCAATTTCCAAGGTAATTTGGATTGTAAATGAGAGCGTGGGGAAATTTTTGAGCCTTCAGCCAAGGATGGAATCAAAATTGACATCTGTATTAATTTCTCCTCACTGATAAACTCTGCGGACTATTCTTGGTTCATTTTTAGACCAGGATAATAAATTTATAAAAAAAAAATAAAAAAATTCTCCCGCGAAAAAAAGTGAAGTCGTTAACATTGAAAAAAAGAAATACATAGCTAATAGTTAACTCGAACTGCACTGCAAAA
The DNA here is from genome assembly GCF_918797505.1 of Bemisia tabaci. Taxonomy (NCBI): domain Eukaryota; kingdom Metazoa; phylum Arthropoda; class Insecta; order Hemiptera; family Aleyrodidae; genus Bemisia; species Bemisia tabaci. The sequence continues at coordinate 16,035,018 of NC_092793.1, read as the reverse complement.
AAATGAACTAAAATGTTTGCCTCTTTAGAAATACATGTCATTAGATTCTCTATGCTTTTGGTGCTTCGATGGATGAATCAGAAATAGTAGTTCGTTGTGATGGCCACCCCTATAAGGGAAAGGTCACCCTTCCTTCAAAGATGGACTCGATTTCTATAAGACGTAATTCTATAAAAATTTAATATTTACTCTTATAAAAATCAAGTCGATCACTGGAGGAGCGGCTAATAAGATGTATTTGACGAAATACTTCGTGATTCACCCTTGAAGTGAAAAACAAAGTATTTTGACAAATACAAATGCTGAAACAGTGTGGGAGAGCAATATCAGAAAACTGATTGAAAAATGAAAATTTAAAAATTTAAACATTCATGCTTTTTACGGGTATAACGATCGGGATTTTCAAATTGAATGATGCAAGAAAATTGGCGTTTTACAAATTTTATTACTTAATGAATTTTGAAAAAATGAAAAATTACTAATTTTGAAAAAAGTTGAAAAAGTCTAATATGACAAACTATTAAAAAGGTAAGAAAAGTCTTTCGACGATTCACCGAGATGGTTTTCCAAAGTCCAAGTCCGAAAGTAGCCAGGGTTGAAATCAAGAGAGAGCAAGAGCAGTAGGAGCTGAGTCCGAAGTCGAAGCAAGCAAGGGAATGAGAGCATGAGATCCCGCCAGGCCGAGGCTCCCGGCAGGAATAGATTGAACCTCGATAAAAATGAGCGTTCGAGTTTGACGTTTATCAAAAAATTAATGAGCGCAATTTAGATAAAGAGTGAAGCTTCTTATCTAAATATCTCATCGTGAATCAGTCCAACTGTAGGTACAAGTTTTGGTACGATTCATACTGGATAGACAATTTTTCACATAATTTGTTTTTTTTTCCTTTCGAGTGCATCCACGGCCCATAAAATTATCATAATATGCGCATCAATTATAAAATAAATATTTCATATACACTATATCATCTGATTATCTGCTACATCAGATACTCTTTTGAATACAGAATACAATTTGTTGGAGGTCTTATTCTTCGACTCCTCATTTTTTACATGACTCAATTTTCCCCTCAAGAAAAATTCCCTCAGTATACCGAGTTTAACTTACTTGCACCTGAATTCCGCAATGAACAGTCCAATTACTGAATCCCGGTAATATTTATCTCCAGTTTAATCAGAGACTGCACCTTCGGACAGTTAGAAAACTTCGAGCCTTGTGAAGGTCGGAGACAAGCAAGAGGAAGAATTAAGAATGTTGATTAAGATGTAGCCTTGGATCGAAAGAAATTGTTTCGCGGACCGAAAATCATTTCATTAAACGGTTATAAACATCCGTGTGATTATCTCAGAGGCAGAGCGCAGTTATTTTAAAGAGTATTTTATTGATTCGATTACCGTTACGTCAGGATCTGCGCTTTAATTGCCCCCATGATGCTTTCGTGCTCACTCAGGTGTAGAGGTACAGTTCGCAGCGAAAAAACTTTATCTTTAATTTGGAATGAGCATTCAGTCGTTTTAGTTTGCACTATTGCGACCTCAAGCGAAATGTGGATACTTCTTTTTTTTTTTTCGTTGCTAAACACTGACCATGACCAAGTAAATATCTGGGTGGACAGTACATCATTGATGACATAATATATTATTTTACTTACTGAGGGAGGAATACTCACTCAACATAATATAAGGATCCTTATCTTATTGAAAACATTTTGAGAAAATATATTATTTTAAATCTTGTGTGCAATGTTACGAGTGCATTGTCCCAGTCACAATCGACTGATTGTGAAACTCCAAAGAGTTGTCTATTTTTCACTCTTTCTAGGCTACCTCATATTTGTCGTACTTCTAGTTTTTAGGTACTTAAATTCTAAAATTTAGGTATTTACTCGTAGGACTTTTGTATCCCATTTTATTTGCCGCACAATACTAAATAATACTGTGGCTCAAAAACAACAACCTGTCACTTAGAATATAGTTTTAGCAATAAAAAAAATTACTTATTTCATGAGTTTTTAATATAAATTTACGAGTTTTTTTCTTTGTTCACAAATCTGGTTTCAGGGTAAATAAAACTGATTGATTGATATTAATTTAATCGATGGAGAGATAAATGAAACTGATAGTAAAAAATAATTTTGGGAAAAATATCCATCAAATCGATCAGGAATGATTTTAAAAGTTGGAAATCAGAAAATGCGGGAGTACCTGAAATTCTTCGGCCAACCAGAGAGCGACGCTTTTTTCTAGTGAAATGATTGAGAAGCTATATTCAGTTTCTCCACATAGGTACTCTGTTATTCGGGTGCTACAACTAACGACAACTCCCATGCATTTCTGAAGAGGTGAGAAAGCGAAAATGCCTTCAATTTTGAACATGCAACACGCACATCCGCGGATAGTTGCATCAAGGCGCTACGGTCAACTCAGTCTAGTCTTTGTGAAGCGGAAACGCCTCCAATAATGTGCATCACGAACATCCAAGATACTAAAAATATAAGAAAAAGTTCAAAACTTCGTAAATATGTAGGTACTACAAACTTTCGAGAAAAATAAAAAAAAATAGGTTGTAAAATTTATTTACATAGGAGGATAATCTCGAAGAACAACATTTTTTAGTGTTGATTGATGAGCAACATGTTGGAAAATCGATTTGACAAACAGGCCTTAGTTTGTCGATCTCTCTCAGTCTCCAAATCGTTGAACACAGCAACCGTTAGCTGCTATCGGAGTGCCGCAACCCATAAGAAAGTGTCGCGAGTCCCTGAGAGTATCTTTCGCGCCTCACTATTTGCACTGCTCTGATGTCCGAGATACCTTGCCTCTGAATTTCTCGATTGATTGGTGATCTGTGATCGCGGCGCCACGCCGGGCATCGATGAAAATCCGAGTTACCGATTCGATACGCCTCTTTGTGCCATGACAGACATGCTTACGCTCCCCCTCCCCTCACTCCCTCTCTCTCGGAGAGAATTCCCGACTCGTAATTAAATTATTTTCTCGGCCAGACTAAGCTCCGCAAAATCGGTCGTGGATTCGAAGATTCGGGGCGTCGCGATTGCGCAAGCGTGGGATTATCCATTTCCAGGGCCTCCCGTGCTTTATCGGCCATTTCCACGGATTTTTTAATGTCAAAATTATTGCCCCCGAGCTGGGGGGGGGGGGGCGTCTGACTCGCCAACTTTAAACACTTTCACTTTGATGATTGGTGAGATAACTATGTCCACAGAGCTTATTGTGTCCGTTCCCGCGGGGAGTTGATAGGCCCCCTCTTCCCCCGCCCCTTTGCCGCTTTTCATTGAGAAAGAGGCCTCGAAGCTTGGCTGTCTTGGGCGTTCGAATAGTTACATTAATGGCACTTCGCTGTTCGCATACCTGTGCCCAATTATGAAAGTGGGGGAATATATTTTGCGTAGGTGGATAGTCAGATTAGGCATTTTGCTGAATGTCTAGGCAGATATTCAGTTATTCTTCCTTGAATTACGATACTGAGATTTTTTTTTATTTTTAAACAGCAAATTGTCTAACTAGTATGTACCACTCTTCTGAGAAAATTTTGATCATTTCAAACATTTTTTCAAAGAACCTTGGCTCTAGATGAACATTTATCGCAAAATTGCTGGATTTTTCATTAAATGCAGATTATTGACACATTTATTTTCACAAATGTATAATATCAATAGAAATTTTCTCAGTTTCCACGGTTTTCTTTTTCCAGGACCAGTTCTTTTCCCTCCATCTGCCATGGCCATCGGACCCGAAACTAGCGGTGTCGTAGTTGGAGCTTCCGGATTTGGATTCGTCCCTCCCGGACAACAAAAAGGTAATTATTAAAATTAGTTCAAAGAAGGAAAAAAAAACGAGTTTGAACTATAATAATACATATCCAGGGCGGTTCCTCGTATCTTAAGAGGGATTGTGATGCTTGTTTTCGTTACAAAATTCTTTACTTGTTTCTCTTCAAAATTCAAAAATTCTTAAAACTCTTCAACTCATTTTGTTTGTGTGTCCTCAAAAACTCTTTTTTTATGCCTCACCATTGTTAAGACTGCACAGAATGTATGTTTAGTAGCAATCAACAAAACATATCTCAATTCTCGCGGGTATTTAATGACAGCCGAGTCCCAACATTTCAAATTATATCAATCAATTGATGATTAGTGATTTATTCATGATACATCTGTAATGAACTAATTGATAAAATCAAATAGGTACCTTGCCATTTCTGTGTTCCAAATCCTCAATTTGTCCTCTACATCTGGCAAAGAGGCTGGTGTAACTGTCAAAAATATCATGCATCCAAAAAATTTAAGGTCCAACTGCCGAAGTTCCGGTCAGGCATCTGAAGTACTTAGGTATGTACCGGATACTTCAGATGTGTGACCCGAACCCTTCTGTATGTACCTAAGACCTCAGATGCCTGACCCGAACTTCGGCAGCTGGACCTCAAGTTTTCGGATGCGAGATCCGAAAACTTCAGAGATCCACATGACCTCAACTTCGGGTTTCATGCACGAAGTTTTTTTCTCCGTGCGCATTATCCTTTGTTTACACTGGAACCGCACCGAAGACAAGAATAACGCGGTCACTTGATCATCCTGTAACAAAGGCGATGGTTGTCAGGATCGGATACGGGTGCGGAAATTCGAGCCGTCGGCAGATAATTAACGTCGGCGATACATAATGAAGTGTAGGTGCGGCCGAAAATCGCCCAGGAGGGAAGGAAACGGCTGTTAAAAAAAAGGAAAACGTGGCGAGGAGGGGAGGTGGAGGAAGAAACTGCAGCGTGAACCGGTGAGCAGGTCACTGGATTTCCTACACGCGCGTTCATTCATTTCCTCGGTCGCGTGGCCACCTTCCGCGTTCATTAATCGCCCGCCAGACCACGTGGTCGGCGCGTCGGCGGGCATCGATAATAAAGGCGCTCGATGCGGTGGAAGAAGAAAAAGGGGGGTGACGTCACGGACCACGCGAGTGACCGGAGAGGAAGACCCATGTTTCCGATTGCACCGGTGACCGGCGGAGGTCAGTTCAGTTGATCGGCCGTGACCGTCAAAGCCCCAAGGTCCGCGGATGAACGTACGCGCCGCCGCTCTTTATGGAGTGATTTTATTGCTCCCTTCAGGCCGCGTTGCCACGTTACGTCACACACTGTGACGTCACCTCGATGCAGAGACAATATGCTTTTTTGAGACCCCGCAGTAACAGTAGTTCAAGGTATGTAATCGGGTGAGGCACAGTTAAGCGCTCAACGCACGAACCAGGGGCTCCGAAGAAGCTCGTCGATAGAATCGTTGAATGCAGTGGCGTGGCGTGCTTTGCGATGTATCGATTGATTTGCCATTTAAACCCATGGAAAAGGATCGATAAACAGGATGTTCGCGAAGAACACCTTAATAATCGATTCTATTCCGTAGTTTCTGATGAGGAGACATCGACAATCGATCATTCACGCCTCGCCACTGATTGAATATAACCCTTCAAAGATTACGCGAATTTCCGCGAGTGGATGAATGCAAATGTTGGCACAAATGCATCAAGTATTGACATTAACAGAGCGTTTTTCGCCTTTGGTTTAATGGTTTGCAGCCCCGCTAATCTGGTTGAAAAAATCGACCACGTACGCTCGCGGTTATTCTCGCTCATGCAGTAGAACCGTTTAGTCTAGGTTGAGGAAGTGGATAATCTCTTGAAAACTGATAAGACTTAAGAGAATTGAAGTTGATAACTTGAGAGGGAAGAAGAGGATGAAGAATAGAGAAAGAAAAGGAATAATAAAGAATGCAGAAATCCGAAAGACGAAGAAGAAATGAGTAAGAGAGGAGGAAAGTAGAAAGGAGAGAGAGAAATAAGTGAAAAAATGTTATAGTCATGAAATTGCGTATGGGTCACATTATGAAATAAACTCTCTACCAAAGCGAAAGAGGTTACTTTCATGCCATGCCAGTTTGCCTTCAATTTTTAGTGTAGGCAACGCGAGCTCCCTCGTGGTCGAATAGTGGTATCACCGTGAAAAGGCGCTTTCACTCGGGACACGCTAACGGGAAGAGGCCACTTTAACGCCATGTCGGTTTGCCTTCAATTTGTAGTGTAGCGCTCTGCTGTAAAATTGTCTCTTGAAATCTTTCTGAAGAGTTTCAAAATTTTAATCAGTTATCATTGCTAGTTTTATGAAACTGTACATTCGTGCCTATTTAATTTTTCGTTTAAAAAACATAAAAAAATAGAAGATCTCAAAGCTTCCCTCATTCACAACAAGACAGTCATCAGTCTACATTGTCCCGTAAGAGGATAACGCTATTTCATGTAGAGCGGCACTCAATATTTTTTCTCATAGTGCTCACTTTAGTATAGTGTCACGCACAGTGGAGCACATCAATGCTGGAAGTCGAACATGAAATTTTTGACAGAGACTTCAATTTTTTATGTCTATCGCGTCACACATTTAACTTAAAGGAGAGTTTCTCTTTGAAAATTTATCGAGCAAACCAATGGAACCACTTTAAAATCTCTACAGTTTATATTCATGAAGATTTGAGCTTTTAAAGTTTTTATTTCATGACCGACATCGCCAATTGGCTCGCTCCACTGTGCGGCAATCTGATCCGTGATCTTGGCAATGCCGCGTGAGATGACAGCAAAAACAAGCGGTGCAAGTGAAATGTCTCGATAGAAGCGTGGCGCGCGCGGAGCATACGTGCTAGTTCCGCCGCAAAGTGGATCGAGTCAATAGGAGAGGTTGGACAAAATTTTGAAACTTTGAAAGCTTATTACTCCGTTGACACCAAATGTTGAAGTTTTAAAAGTGGTTTCATTGGTTTCCTCGTGAAATTATTTTTCAGAGACACCCCTCTGTATTTAAAATGTGGCGAAATAAACATGAAAACTTGCAGTTCGAGTCAGACATTTCATGGCGGACCTCTCTGATTGACTCGCTCCACTGTGCGCCGCACCTATAGCGCCACCGCGGCCTTGGTGGCGTGTGCCTGGCATCGCGCTGCTCAGACAAATACTCCTAATGACCAGGCGTTTTTTTTTTTGCCCCGATGATGCTCAGATTAATCGATTGTAGGAAGTCTGTTAGATTTACGTGTCACTCTATAGATCGCATGACAGTTTAGTCGCACCTTAATATGGAGGAAGTGATCCAGCCATGTTTTGTACACAATGCTCCGGAAGATCTGCCCCTACAATGAAAATTTGAAGTTAATTATTACTTCTTAATTAATTATTAATGCCAATCATAGACAGGTTAATAAAAAATAGAGCTGGTATTAAAATTGTCAGAAAAATTGCTGCAGTCAGAAATAATTTGCAATGACCCACGCTTACGGACAACATAAGTCACATGGTCCGGGAACTGGAATCACGATCATTTCCGCAAGGAGGATGTCACGTGGCCTACCTCTAAAGTTAAAGGCAAAATTTAGGTTTGCGCAAACTCTATAATGCATCTCGACGGTGAAACGGATCCCTCGTTTGCGGTGTTTCAGAATTCCCACTCCCATTCTATTCCGTCTTGAAGGAGACCAAATTAACATTATTTCTTGACATTTTCACAGAGTTGTCTTCGCACAGAGGAAAAACACATGGAAGTTTTCGAGGATTGACTTTGAGTAGTTTTCATTTTAAAAATGAAGTATGATAGGAAGCCAACGACCGTCGCAAACCGAGATTCGTGGTCTGGCAGTATCACCGTCGATTTGTGTTAATTTTGCTTTTGCATTCAGAACACGACTTTGAAATGATAGAGAGTCCAAAAAAGTGTAGGAAGAGGAAGAAATTCAAGTTTTCTTAGCAAGCTGAAAGAAACTAACAATCCTAGCGATTACGATATTGCAATCCTATTGGTCCGTCATGGGAAAATGGAGCCCAAACACGCACTCTCAACGAGAATCCCGAGCATCCAGGCTCATGAACGCTCGTCAAAGTGAACGCAAGGGTCACTCAGTTCTGTTTGTATTCCGCCGAAAGTTTCGCGGAGGTTAAACTATCCGGCCCGGAATCACTGGCGGTCAGTCGTGAAAGTTCACCGCCTTTGAGGCTCCCCCTCGGACCAATTCACTCCCGCTTCTCCTAATTATTAATTATTCAAAAGGCGAGGGCTGATTAGGCGATGTCTCCGGGGTAAATCCTCGGAACTTCTGTAGGTAATTACAATTGTAAAGAAGAGAATGAGCAAAACCGGAGCCGGACACTCACCGGACCTTCTTTTCCCCTGCAGTCCTCCCCCCCTCCCCCGAAATCAATCCGAAGAATCGAGCGTCTCTCTCCGCGGCTATCGGAGCGCGGGAGTTGATGAAGGAGGGATAGAACTTTTACCCCGGTCCCTCCGGACTCAAAGGGATGCATCGGAGGCCGGTCTTTGAGAATCAAGCTGCAGATCAAACGAATCCGTTGGCAGCGCTACAGACGCGCGCCCCTTTCCACATCTTCATTTCCGGCGAAAATCAACTTCCGGATCTCGCGCACTGGTGCCAGATTCAACGGCGAACCGGCTGCGATATAGGGTTTTCCGATGCAGTTCGGCAACAGCTGTCTCGTTCATTAGTTGGTCCGGTGATGATATGCCATTGTGCCCTCATCAAACCCAGATTTCCTTGTTTATGTTCAATATGCAACCCACCCGATCGATCCCGTAATCGTGTTTTTGTTTCGAACTATGCCGCACAACGGAACGAGCTTTTGGAAGAGCAGACGTGAGATTTTTCGATAAAAATTCAAATTTTGATGGTTATTTGTCATTTAATACATTATAAGGAATGTTCCGATAGTAAAATTTAAAAGGAACCCAATGAAAGCACCTTTAAACTGTTGCGCGTTTTAATAACAGAAATATAAGCTTTTTAAGTTCCAACATTTTGTCCGACTTTCCTTACTGACTCGCTATTTTTATAAAATAGAATGAACTCTATTAAATGTTAGAAGCAAAGACGCATTATATTTAAAAACTACACACTCAGGTAGATCTACTTTCCATATTACGACCAATCATCCAGAATAATCAATAAGAACGATGAAACTTTACCATTCTTAGTTTTATCTGATACTCTCGCTTTTCTAAAAGTTCCTCGAGGAACGAGTACTCTCTACGGCCTTTAGAAACCGGCAACAACGTATGAACAACTTCTTCAGAGATGATTTTGATAACATTCGACACAAAGTAAATGCCTTTTTGGGGAGCAACCCACATCAGGCCATGGACAGGACGGTCCACCACAAAACTGTCAAGCGAAATTTCTGCCACTCTGCACCCGTCATTCGCACTTCAAAATCTTTTGTCCGCGGAAACTCAATCCTTTCAGTCTACCGAAGGTCCGTTTCCGTTTCCGTTGACTCACGGAAACAGTTGCCGATTCGGTGACAAAACTGCAAAGATCTCATTCTCATGGGTGACTCGCGGGCGTATGATGCGCCTTCAAGGTTTTGATACCATCCGACCACAGTCGCGTTAAAATAGTTGTATCACATTTTAGTCTCATTCATCACAGTTTGGCTGGGCACCTTGCAAAAAATGCCCTTTATTTTAATGGCTTAACTCGAGGATAGCATTTACAACGTTGCAGAATTTAAAATAGATGTAATAATATTATCGGGCGAAGTTTCCTCGGATTTATTTATCACGAGTGTAAAAATTAGTTTTAACACGGTTTCCCGTGGACCACATATCAGAAGCAAACATTTTTAATCGTTTTCTTTGTCATGAAGTTTGTATATTTCTTTATTTTATGTTCTCTTGTGCCTCATATATTTACGTTCATGCGTTGATTTGATTGGATTTAAGATTATGCCTCAGCAAAAATGCCTTGATAAACTAAATAAATAAATAAAAATAATCATATTCTGTAAAATGAGAAAAACCTTTCTGATTTCCAATTTTTCTCAGATCGCAAGGGGAAGGCTATGTGGTTTTTATGATAGCTCCGAAGAAGTATCGTTCCATTCATAATCTAATTTAATCCAGGGCATTATTTTTATTTTGAAGTATTTATTTTTTTCATAATGTAGAATCATAAATTCCTCCACTCCCATTTTTTCCTGTAGTTGGGATCCCATGCGCTCCCATGCGCTCCCATGCTCCCAATTCGGCAATCCTGGTATTGATTCGAAGCGTGCAGAACTTTTCTGACGCGGGAGCGAAATTTGTGGATCTGTTCTGTCAGTTTAATTCCAAAGTTTTCACGGCCATGTCTCTCCGTTGTCGGTTGTGAAATATTTTATTAGCTGTTCATTTTTGTTCGCAATGCCGAAACCAAAACAAGCTATCTTGCCGAAGCTAAGAAAATACACCGTGCTTTACCAGCATAGGCTTGAGCGAGGAAATATCTCCTTATTCCGACAACATTAGCACAAAGGGGCTTGCTCCTAGTTATAAATGGGCAGGAAATCTAATCGAATTTAGCAGGGAATTTATCCACTCGCGGAAAGGTACAAACCCGTCATTAGCTGTCTGAAATATCCTCGAGAAGTTTCGAAAGCGTCAGAGAACTTTACTCTTGCTACCTTTAATTACGTTCTGTGAACAGTCTTAATAGGTGAGGCGAAAATGAAGATTTGGAGGTCAAGACTCTCCAGCCCCCTCTCAATTATCGTAACTTACCGTCAGGGTCCCTGCGCTCCCACGATTTCATTCTTTCCCTTCGCCGAGATTTTGATCACTTTTCATTCTGTATTTTATCAATGAATGGTGTAGTTTACGATATTTTCAGTAACGTTTTTGTGAATTTAAGAGCGACACTCTAAAATTTGGAAAATATTAAAGCCTGAAAATATCAATCGATCTGTTCATGCACTATACCACAACCTTCAATTCTATTTTCAACATGTCGATAAAACTTTCTTTCCGTGTGACTGTTTTACTTTCATTTATTTGCTGTTCCGTTTTTCTCTACTCTATAGCTATATTTATTCATTCATTACTTTACTACTTTTTTATTCATCTGTATGTTTATTTTATGTTTTCTCATTTTTTTTAAAAAATTTCTTTTCTTTTTTTCTTTCTTCTTAATAGCCTAGATTAAGCAGACCCTGCCTTTTTGAAACTATCTAGATCTACTTTTTTCATCATAATTGAAGATTTTTTTCCACATCATATCAAAAGATTTTAGCAGCCTCTTCAACCTACGTATCATCTTATGAGATTAATGGGATTGTGTATGTATTTCCAATTAGCATGCACATTTTTTTTATCAATTTTATTTTGTTGCATCTCCTGCGTATGCTGCACCTGATTACCACTCTAGTTTTTGACGTAAAACCTCAATTATGATTGAGAAACGTCTAATCCAAACGATTGCATGCATCGCACTAGCATATAAACCTGTATAACTTACTTTAGATCCCAGAATGAGTGGTAAAACTATGTAATTTCTATTTTGAAAACAGTTATGATGAACTTCCAAATGATAAATTTCGATAACTTAAGAAGAATAAGTATATTTATAATTTTTTCCCTCTGGCGCCGAAAGAGAGCTCCTTTAAAAATTGGAAAAATCCACTGATCTTTCGTGGAAAAATTCACTGACATGATAAGGGGTGATTTGTGAAGACAGAATTTCGATAGTCCTTTTGCAAGTAAGAGCTCACCCCTGAAATAACTCATAGATTCTGATCGATTCAATGGTTGTAGCTAAGAGAATGGTCGGGAAACTAAGAGGAAGAAGTAAAATAATGGGCAAAAAAATGATGAAACAACTCCATAGCTTGTTGATTTTGTAAGAAGCTAAGGCATTGTTTCTTTTGTGCGAGGACCCGTGTGGTCAATGGTCGTGGAATGACAGGTGCTCGCAGTTCTGCCAAACTGAACACTCAAATGATCATATTCTCGGATAATTCGATAGTAGTAAACAATTTCCGATCACGATTCGGCAAGAAAAATCAAAGTTTAGAAGAGACAAGTAGAGATACCGCCATTTTTAATCTATTTTAATTGCAACGGGAATCGCAGCTGACAAATCATTTCCCCATAAAAATATTGTACTAACCATTTTGATTCACTGTTCGGTAAGTTTTTCCTTTCACTGGCATCACTGTTGGCCATCATACTGATGCCGCACAGAACCGCATGCACACGAAATATCAATTTCCGAGCTCCGTCGATGGATTCCAAACAATACATCACGCACATTGCGGATGATTACCGGGGGTTTATCCCCGGAGCAGAGGAGGGAGGGGGGGGGGCTCAAATTCATTTTCCGAAGAATTAATATTTTAGTTCCCTTGATTGTTGGTTTCGTCCGTTATTTCTACTCAAGATCAGCCTATCGATTATGTCCGAAAGTTATCGTCGCTCCTCTGACGTAAGGGCGTAACTCAATCCACGTGAGCCCTGTTTCTCATATAACTCTACGTTTTCCATGGCTCATGTAGTTATAGAGATACGCTCGTATGTCAGAGGAGTGACGTTATGTCCTCGTGCCTCCGTCTCACGCAAGATAATAAGTTTCGATTTCATCCTTGGTGCGTCCACGATTTTCCTCAAGTTTTTCATCCCATGACTATTTCATCTAGGTTGCACCACAGAGAGAAAGAAAAAAGAGGTGTCAATTGGGTGTTTTATTGCACATAAATTTCTCCATTTCTTAATGCAAATATTTTTGTGAGTATCAATAGAATTCTTGAAACAAAGATGGACTAAGTTTGTTGTTCTCTCCATGATAAAACTTATAGCAGGAAGTTAAAAGTTCCTCCAAAAATAATTCGCAACCAGCTTTTTGGCGGTCCACAGCAAGCAGTACATTATAGCTTTCACACCTCTAAAGCTTGTTAGATTGCATTTAAAAGTTATCAGACAACATTGTCAACATTAAGAAATTTTATCGAGTACAACGTTGTTTTCAATTTTGACACACTGCAAATTGGAGCATCCGTTTCAGTTCAAGTTCCGACGAGTATGTATCAGATGTAAAGATGCTTTTCCATCCTGTATGCCACATTAGATCCGCTAAGCTATAATTAAGGGAGAAAGAAAAATTGTTACTTTAGTTAGTTTTTCATCGGTACGATTTCAACACATGAATGTATATTTTGATACTAATTTGTCTACACCCCTAAATTTAAAATTAGACGTGCGCTAAAAAAAAAATAAATTAATCTCCGTTTTAACTCCACCCCCTTGCTGACCGGACGAGCTCCGATTTTGGGCGGCCCGAGCGAATGAGGAAAGAACAAAACTGGAATCCCGTCTCATGTATGTGACTCGCTGACTCGTGCCCCTGTCAAAATAAATCTTCGCTTTTAAACTGTTACCTTTCATCCTTGCGCTCCAAATTTCGAAACTTTATTATTTATCCCCGTTTCATTGCCGTTAATGTGCTGTTTAGGGGATTGCGCGGCGCGGCAACAATCGCGGAATTAGTATCTAATTGTAAGCCGCAGCCATAAATCCCGCGGGGATCTTGAGGGGTGCGCCGGTTATCGGCTAACCCTTTCCCGGGGTTAAAACCGGTGACCTACAATCCCGAAGATAGTTCCGAATACCTAATGAAATTAGGCAAACCGGACCGCAAAGCCGGACTTTCCCTGTTTGAAAAGACTGTCACACGCACTGACTATTAACCCCCACAGAATGGAGTGAATCAATGCTTCGGTCCCCTGGATGAGCGTGCTCCATCTCTCTCCGGCTCTTTTTGTTCAGTCGTGCGGGAGAGAGACGGGAGATGAGCGCGGCGGCTGGTGGACCGGACGTTTAGGCTGACCTCTGACCGCGTAGCTAACATCTGGAGCGGCAAACGAGTTGCTCCGGGGCTTTCGGGGCTGAACGCAGGATTTTCGGGGCGCTTTGTGATCGCGGGAATTTGAAAAGGCGGAAGCGCCGTGCTCGGTGCGCGTGTAATGTGCGCACGTGTGCAAACAGCTCGTGTCCCCGCCAAAATCGGGGTGCCCTCCCGGTCAAACTGTCGCCAGTAGCGTGCTGGATAAAGGCGCGCAAGCTCGGACATCCGTGAATCCATAAAAGCACATATCGAAACATAAAACTATTATTCTCAATCAGGCGAGATATCCTAATCTAATAGAAATCACACAATCATAAAAACGCACAGAGACATCGAGATTTTTTTTTTTTTTTTAAATTAGATCAGGCGACTTCTTTAGGGAAGTACGATTATATGTTCAACTTGAATAAGAGTTATTTAAGCTTTCATAAGCAGGGGTATATAGAACTCCCTTCCTGGAGTTCTAGGGTGGGGAATAAAGTGTGTCCGCACCTTTCCCATCCAGGGCGGGTAAAAAGGTGTGACCACGCAAAATTAACACAGAACATTTCATCCACGAAAGGAAAATGTGAAAATATACGAATATTTATTATTGGAATATTCATCTGCCATAGATATTTGTTCGTTGATCAATAATTTAAGTACTTGATTGATTGTATTATGTGGTTTAAATATCTCTTGATATATACATTTTTCGTGAATTGATTATGTAATTTATTTAACCATTGTTTAACTTTAGGACAATTATTAGTTTACAAATTAGTAACTAATAGTATTATTAGTGGTAGTAGTAGTTGTAGTAATGGTAGTAGTAGTATTTTAGTGACTTATATAAACTAATAGCAGGAGCTTTGTGATGTAAGCTGCGGAAGAATATCGTTGCCCCTCTGATGTAAGGGCGTATCTCAATTTCCACGTGAGCCGTGAAGAGCGTGGAGTTATATGGGAAATAGGGCTCACGAGGAAATCGAGATAATTCGCTACGTCAGAGAAGCGACGATATTTACGGTAGCATGGAATATGCGCGATAGAAGTTCCTTTTTCCGAAGGAAATATTTTTTTATTACGTATGTGTCTATTATTAGTCATTGGTATATGTAGCTACTATAAAACTATCAAGTAGAGTGTAACATAATGTATTATGAAGCAAGATTTACATACATCGTATGATACAAATCCTCTAATTGGACTTCATTTTGCAATTGGGAACCAAAATATCTGGAACAAACATAAAAACGCTTATCTGCACGAGGAAACTAATGGCATATATGTTGTTTCTAAAATGAGCCAGAGATTGTGGTTTCCAATGGTAAAATTTAGTCGGATTGATAAGAAGTGTTCAACGGAGCATGTTTTTTGGCCTACCTCAAAAATTGAAGGCGAAATTGAGTCACGCGTAGCTTCCATACCCCTCCCATTTCTGTGATTTTTCCTACCTCTAAATTTTTAGTTAAAGGAATGTTCTTCAAAAGATCAAGAAAGCCTTTTTTTCTTTTTCTTTTTTTTCTTCTTTTTATTGCTCTTCTACTACGCATGCACTCGAATCAACCTCTAATCTGTCTCGAATTTCATATGAAAACTATAGAAATACTGAAAAGATAGACTAAGAAAGAGGGATTATTTAATAAAATTTATCAACGATCACTTGCGTCAATTGACTTAGACATTGTTTTTATTGAGTGTTTTTAGTACATGTATGATAATAGTTAAGATGTAGTCTACTTATGATGTACTTGTACGTAAGATTTACTTACTCTAAGAAGTTCTTCATTCAAAATTATAATTTTATATGACCATGAAGGGTTTTGAAATTAGTGATACTCCCGCCATATCTATTTTAAATTTTTTTCTAACGTGGGTCAATTTTTGTTTCAGGATTCGGACATGCCCGCGGTGGTCCAAACTTCTTCGATATGTTCGGCTTCCGCAGGCGATGATCAACGCCACAGCTCTTTTTCTGATCCTCATCTCAGTCAGAATCTCAAAACCTACTCTCTTCCACTTCCTAAAATAATCCTCCTCTCCGTATTATTAAATTAGCCATAAATATGGATACCAGAAAGTATTAATGGTTTGTAGAAAGTGTAAATCTATATATGATAGGAACTCAAGTGCGATATTGTGTAGTTGTTAGTTACTCCAATCTAAGGATCCTAGATTAGTTGTTCCTGTACATAACCTATTGTATTTATTTATTTGTTGCTTAGGTAAATCTCATTTGTAATATTTGGTTTGTGTATATTAATTAGGTCGTTGAAGCGCTTCTCTTCATCATACGATGAGTATTTATTTTATTTATGAGCGTTATTTATTTGAAAACTTGTTTTTGATTGAGTTTAATAAAAATTGACTCGAACTGTACGTGCGTGGTCTTGAAATTCTTTCACCGTTGTCTTTCGATTTCCGCTCGCCATTGGTGTGTCGGGCGCGGTGACACAACGCTTACTTCATGAGTGAGAATTGAAGGTTATGTGACAAAATCACATTTGATGATATTAGGAGTCCAACCTGACATTCCTCAACGTCGATGCCAAGTAGACGCCAAAAATATCAAGAATTTACAATATTTTAATACAGAATTGTAAAAATTATACCCCGATGTGAGCATAGTGTTTCTCATAATTTTCCGGTAAGATGTATAGAAACAACACCTCTGATACTAATAATTCAAGGTTCAAGGCATGAAGCCTCACTTGCACTGTTCTATAATGCGCTATGCCGTTTGAAACGCGGAAAGAAAAATGCGACACGCATTAATTTTCATTCAGGAAAACGGAAAAGAAAACCAGTGAATCGAGAAAATATGTGAGCATGTATATATTCGCACTTATGCCACATGGTGGGAACCTCGATGATCCAAAGGGCGCTAAAATTTTGATTTTTTACTTTCTGATCTTTCAAAATAAATCGTGTAGGTTCTAGAAAAACAGACAAGTAAATCCTTATGATAAGGTCACTTTAATTCATTTCAATTTTTTATAAGAAAAAAAGTTGCGTAAATGCTACCGACGTTTGCTTTACTCTTTCTCCCATCAATTCAAAGAGTTCGAAGTAGGTTTCATATACGAGAAAAATTCAAGAGAAAAAATGTGGTAAAAAAAAATACATATACACAAATAAATGATAAAACCAACGATAAACCAATTAGTTAGCTCCACTAATTCAGTTTTATATTAATGATACATTTAATGTAGATAAAAAGTGAATATTTGAAAAAAAAAGGACACAAAAATGAATCCAAAATTTCGGTCGCTGAAAATAAGAGGCAATGGGAAACCCGAAAAGTTAATCTGAAACTAATAATTTTCTTTCTTTGCTGGACTGAAATCGCACTAATGCAATGCTTTGATTCGTTATAATTAAATGCCTATTTATTAAAAGTATAATTCAGATACAGTCAATCACGGAGTTAAGGATGGGTCTATCGTTGGTAGACGTAGACCGTAGTTCCATTTATCAAAATGAAGTTCATTCATAAATAATCACAAAAAAGTGACAGCTCGAAGGACTGTTTCAATTAGATATTAGAGTGAATGAGGGAGTCTTCAGTGCTGATTCCTTGAGTGGAAGCCTGTAAAAATATGATGATATCGTGCCATCTTTGCAAAGAGAAAAAACCATGATGGGAATTGATATATTATAGTGCTGTTTCACATGAACTTCATGAATAATAATCCAGATAATAATCCTGAGGTAGTGATAAAAGACACTTCTATTAGTGATTGCGACTATTAATAATCAGGGGACTATATTGAACATCTCTAATATGATAATTTTGAGTAAAGTTTTTGTCCTTAGTGTGCCTGTGCATGCGCGGTCACCGCTAACAAGATTACAATCACTGCAAATCGTGTGAGAAATTCTCCATTACAGTTCCCATTTGTTCTGTCTCCGAGCGATTGCTTTCTGGAATTCATTCATGCAAAACTGATTGACTCATTCCTCCACCAGATCCTAGTTTTTAAACACGTCAGTTTTCAGGTTAATGAACAGGTCTCCAGAGCACGAAACAGGAGAGGGATCAAACGTCTCAAGGCGCGTGTTAAGTACCTATTTAGATTTTTAATCCAAGTGTACGTTTATCAAATAAGTATCCCCGGCGGAAAATACAATAGTTTAATTATGAAGGAATTACATGAGAAAAAAAATGCTACATGGTTAATTGCGCTTGCTGCAAAATCGTTTATTGATGGTGAAAGACTGTAGATTGGAAAATAATCATTAGATCCGCCCACTAATCAAATTTTTTATAGAGACCTACATATATTATTGACGCGTCAATGTATGCGCGGAGACATTACAATTTGAAAAGTGCAATGGTGATGTTGCATGTGTGAGGAATTTGCGATTTGACCTATGATTCTTATGTAATAGTTCGCGAGAAACACGATGGTGCCACTGGTTTTCTCTGAAATCAGCTCCCAAGCTCAAAAAAAGCTCTCAAGTTGAGGCCAAGATGGAGGGATATCTCACGCTATCCTGAGAGTCCACCTTTACATCAAGACAAACTCTCCCTGCAAAGATAGGGAGCAAATACATTGACTGGGCTGCCACTTTATTTGGGGACTCTAAAATTGAAATCACGGCAACCCTGTCAATGTATTTGATCCCTATCTTTACATGGAGAGTTTGTCTTGATGTAGAGGTGGACTCTCAGGATAGCGTAGGATATCCCCTCCATTTTGGCTTCGACTTGAGAGCTTTTTTTGAGCTTGGGAGTTGATTTCAGAGAAAACCAGTGGCACCATCGTGTTTCTCGCGAACTTTCACAGAAGAATCAATAGTCAAATCGCAAACTCCTCACACATGCAACATCTCCATTGATGACGTTATCTCTCGCGATATTACATTCGATGAAATCCTATACGCTTCTGTCTTATCCGAGTAGCAATGAATGAGATGTCGATGGACGGGAAAAGCTAAAATAAGAATAATGTGTTCGTTCGTCCCTTTGTGCTGAGTCCGGTCCTGCTGACCAATCGCATAGCTATGGCACGCGCAAAAGTACCGCACAACCCACCCGCACACGACCCGAACGCAGAATTTTTTATTTAAAAACTACTCGAGTAATTTATGGTCGCACTCGAAATTCAAGAGCTGCTTGTTGAGGTTTTTTTTACCGATGTTAATTTCGTTTTAATAATGATTTCTGCTATCATTTTTTCCCCCGCAATGAGCCGCATTGTTATTGTAATAGCGGGCCGTTGGTGGCGCCCTCGGCCGCGGCGGTGCGAAACTTTTGATGCAAAATTATGCAACTTCCTCCGGTGCGGGGGCGGGCAGGAGCGTGGCATCTGCGGAGCCGGGGGCACTCGAGCGGAAGAGCCCGCGGGGGTCGAAATTCCTCGAAATTCGTGGGGCCGCGTGGCTGAAACTCACCCCCTCCCCCGCTCCGCGATTTCTGGCCCGCTGCACCGCATTCGAGAACGGGTCAAAAACAGGTTTGCCCCGGCCGGCGGCCCGCTAAATTTATAGCTCCGGACCGAGGGCCCTGTTATCACCTAAAGGTCACTCGGGCGCCCCAGCGTACACATAACCCTCGTATACTCCAAAACCAACCCTATGTCCATACTTTGTTTCTGCTCAAGAGGTTGCCTCTGGGTGGTGCGTCGACGTGCGAAGAAATCGACCCCTCTCCAGTAGCTTCGTCTGTGCAATAATTCATGACAACTTCGGCCGCCCCTTGATTGAACTATTTGAATAAAAAAGAACTGTCCTCGTTGTGACTTGGACCCTGAAACCCATTAGAATCCATGCATGTCGTGGCCTGAGTGGCGATGGAGATAGGTTCATCCGCTGTGAATGAAAGCGTACGCTGCTCGGACGTCCGTTGGAGGTAATTTTTGGCATGTCCCAATAAAAAAATTAAACGGAGGTTGGCACACGAGAGCTTTTGTTGAGAGCGTGAAATGAGTTCGAGTGTCGCGAAGGGGGATGTACAAATACGAGAGGTGACCGGACCAGGGAATCTGAATTGAGAGGTCACTGATTTCGGTCTCGTCGGACAAGCTTGAAACAATGTACCCCGTATTGAATATTAGATTTTATTCGTTGGGGTCTTGACTGACTCGAAATTTCATAGCTTGTGAAAGCGTGCAGTAACGTGAAAATATATTTGGTTCGACCGTTGTACATGCCACAGAGTTTTAGGGTTTCTTGTCCTGGTGCAATGAAATGACTTATTGCTTTCAGTCTCGACTCATTCATATTTATATACACCCATATATTCCATGCATACACGTGTGCATATACAAGAGGCCATCCTAAGATATAAGGTTATGCATTGATAAAGAAGTGCATTATGCCGTTCGTTCCCCGCGTTTGTTGAAATTGCTAGTTTTTGTTTTTTTTTTTTTTTTTTTGAACGAGGCACAGATTTTTCAAAGGAGGAGACTCTCTGACCGCTTTTTCTGATATTTTTTAAAGCCTTTAAGCTGAAAAGCTTTTAGGCTAAGTCGGATTGAAAAATTGGCATTTGATGGAATGACGAAACATTCTCCAGAATCCTTAGAAATGAGCTTTGAGCGGTTTTTTATATCTTTTTTTTTTTTTTTTTTTTTTTTATCTTTATCAAAACAAAAAGTAATGTTGTATTCAAATCAGAAAATGGTGGTCCATGAGCTGGTAAACAACACTTTTTTTTGCCCTACTTTCACTCTTGGATTTAAATTAGAGCAGATGTTATTTTATTGGTTTCAAATCCTTTCAAGAAACTAAAATGTTGCTGGTCCACGGGCAGCCAAGCTAGTCTTTTAATATTTTTGAAGGGGTATCATAGTATGAATTCAATGGATAGACACAAATAAAAAATGAATCGAAATGAAAATAGAAGCAAGTGTCGTCATTTGTTCAAGACATTTATTCAATGATTCAATTGACTCCAGTTGCACACTTCGTAGGTGATAATGACAACCATTGCACATCATGTACGTATCCGATGTATGCCAGACGGCAGTTTCCGGGGCCGCAAACGGATCTTAAACCTTCCTCTTCAAGGAAGTCCTGCCCTCAAAAACTAGCCTCTTATCTCTATTCTCTTGTTCTTTTCTATTTTTTTTCTTTTGAGGCCTCAGTCCCTAGGTCTTTACTTTTTTTTATTATCAATTATGTTTTCATTCATTGTATGAACAGAATTTATTGTACTAAAGTTTTATGCGGCAAATAAACAAAGAAAAAAAAAAAAAAAAAAAAAAAAAAAAAAAAACATCATGTACGTAAAACCTTTTAAAATAATAGTCGCAAGAATCATTCCAATCGTGTATAAATTTTAAGGAACTTATTAACTGCATAACTGCTCCACGGTGAAGGAGCCCGTTGTAATCAGTATCGTCTAATCTATGTTCAATTCTGATTCATATTTTGCTTCATCTTTTTCTTTTGAATTTTTCCTTAGATTTTTGAGCTTACCGGAATACTTTCAGACTTCCTTCTTACCCTTCATTAAGTGTCTCGGTATGGTTTATTTAAATATAGTATTTGATCATTTTAATGGCTTTAATAGTGTGCAGTTGTTCACCTTGGTCAAAGGCGCATTGCGTAGAACAGTTACCAAAAACACTCAACTCACCGAGCCAGGAAAAAGAGGTCAACATTTTCATACCGCACAGTGGATCGAACCAATCGAAGAGGTCGGACAAAATTCGGAAACTTTAAATGCTTATAACTCCATCTAAACAAAACTTTGAGGGACAAAAGTGGTTTCATTGGTTTTCTGAGAAATCTTCTGCTACATGCACCCTTTGAGATTTAAAATTTGACAAGATAAACATCAAAATTTGCAGTTTTAGTCAAAAATGTCATGTCCAACCTCTCTAATTGACTTGATCCACTGTGCGCCTTCCGTCTCTCGAATTTTATAGACATATGCAAATGCATTCTTTTTCTCAGCTCTTCGATTGATAGCAAACAGGTGGACGCAAACGTGCATGCATATGCACTGCACACGCACACCACAGTATAAAATTCACTAATTACAAGCCGCCCCTCCCTTCTTCACTACTTCTTCCAATTACTAAGCTCTCAAAATTGTCATCACTAAAACCAAGGTAATTAGGTTGCGATCGACCATGATAAAAGCTCATTTGGGCACGAGCGAGCCCATCTTTGTCATTAACGATTTTTATCGTTCATTATATTGAGTAATCTTGTTCCCGGAAGGGTTGGGTGCTTGTTCACGCAGCAGTTATAATTGGACCCAACCCCCCTCGCTACACAGGTAATTATTTCGTGGATTTTCGAACAGCAGCGGCCGAAATAGACAGGTGATGAAATAATTTTGTTGATATTGTGAACCGGTAGACTCGCCCAGGGTGCGGGGGATAATTTCTTATTTAAATAATAGCTAATTCATTTTTGGGGGCCGATTTTATGAGACACGTGTGAGTAAAGATAGAATTTAAGGGGCGCTACATGCGGCTCTTTTGCTTACGAGAGGAAAATGTCCAGTAAAGCAATTTTTGACAATTTGGGTCGAAATATTGGCCAATACAGTAGGGGGTCATGTCCTCTTCCTGCTTCGCGCCCGCTCATACATATACTTATCCTTTAAAATTTGCTTTGCGGGCCTCTGTTAGTTAATCTAAATAGGATGGACTCGTCTACGGACTATCTTCTATTGTTACTTACAAGAAGCGCACGGAAATCTATAGAACAAACTTCGGCAAAAATGAGAATGGGCCTGTTGCATGCAAGAGATACAGCCGCGCGAATAGACTTTATAGAGGTTAAATGACACGAAGATTACGATGGTCACATTAAAAAAGTCTGAAATACACTCCTTACTGCGCAATTTGCGTTGTTAGGAACGCGCTTTTTCAATTTCCCGCGTCTGGAGGCAGTTTTCTAATCACCGGAAACGAGCAAACGGGCGGGCTCGGTGATTTCCGGAAGATGTCGAGTCGTTGTTGTTGTTGTTATTTTTTCCTTCAGTTTGTTTACAAACCCAATGTGATCTCTTATAGTGGTCCATATAAGCTTTATGCAGTAACCAAATCGATCAACTTTTAAATATCCAACGTAATCCTTCTACATTTCATTTCACGACATCACGAGCTCCGATTTTTAGGTTATGTTGTCAGTTTTAGTTGACCGGAAATAGCCGCGAGTTGCCGTAATTGTCTCCGATAGAAAACTGCCCCCAGACGCGGGAAATTTGAAAAAGCGCGTTCTCTAACAACGCAAATTGCGCAGTAAGGAGTGTATTTCAGACTTATTTAATGTGAGCATCGTAATTTTCGTGTCATTTAACCACTAAAAAGTCTATTCGCACGGCTGTATCTCTTGCATGCAACAGGCCCATTTACATTATTTAAATGAGAGAATTCGAAACTTTATCACGTAATATACAAAAACCTGCGTCATGTTTCCAAAATTTGAAATAGAGCGGGGCCATTCAAGGCCTATCGCCTGCCGATAGCCGCAAAAATCATGGAAATCGGCCCAGTAGAACGGTAAAACGAATTGTGGCAAAAGATGAAAATTTTGAGAGATTAAAGTAATGATACATCACGTCACAAGTTACTAAGAAATGACAGGTTTGGAGGGATCCAATTCGACTTGATTACCTCGACTCCTTTTTTTTACTTTTTCCAGAGAAGAAAATGGGGTGAAACCTTAAGGACTTTTCGAGCTGAATTCTGTATCCATGCGATATGGCAACCACGATTAGTTTTACACCTACTTATGATTCAAACCTGCCCCAGGCTATCAAATGATGAGCATATGTGGGTATTTGCGTATTGGTTTTGTTTTTTTATTCCAATGCAGCAGGCGTATGTAAAGCACAAAGGAAACCGCGAAGTTTAAAGCAACTGAAAAGGTAACCAATTTTTAAACACTCATTTCCGTCGTCGGCTAGGCAGGGTTGAGCGTTGAGCCTTTATTTACTCGGAGCTTCCCCTCGCTGGTCCATTATCGATTCGAATTTAAATTTAAATTTTGCCCGTTCAAAGTGCGCTTGCCGGGGGCTTAAATTTACATGCCATTACGCGCAAATTTGCACGTTAAAAGTAATTTTTCATCCCCTTCATTCAGGATATTTTCAATTTCTGTTCTTGTGAACCGATCTTTTTTGCATTATTCCGCGAAGTTGAGGCACCATCACCTACCCCCATCTGACAATCCTCTTTGCTACACCCATGAAAGTTTTACGGAGGGCATAGAAACCTGGATTATTAGAACCCAATAGCGGTTGACGAAGACGTGCTGTCGAATTTTGGAACGGCCGCACGATGTCAGTAATCAAATTCACTCAAATTAGGTAAAATTCTCAAACATTACTAACATTTTGACCTACTTAAACCCCCTTCGTCTCATCATAAGACACCTGTAACCGTACCCCTCTCAACCCTATTTTGAATCAAGTAAGACCAGTCTGACCCCTCCCTCTTAAATTTTTCAGAAAACCACGGAGAAAACCTGGAAAAAGTTCTTTTTATCGAGGTAAATTACTAATTTTTTTTTTTCAAAATAAGAGGTATGTAAGACTGGGTTTAACCCCTTTCCCCGCTCAGTAGACCCCGTAAGACAGACTCAAACCTCCTTTCCCCATTCCTCTTAAGCAACAGCCTACGTGGTACTTACCTGAACGGTACCTATGGGCCCAAAAATCCTACATCCGACCCTCCCCCCCACCTCTCACTTGACAGTATCCACTCCCTCCCTCTCTCTTATGCCGTGCTAAGGAAAAACGCCGTATGAGCCGCCAAGCGCTGCCAAATTTCTTTGAGTAAATCACGAATTTTTGGGATTTGTGAATAGTTTTCTTCCAATTTTTCAGATAATTTTGTTCGTAATTTCACCTGAAGTTCCTGAAAATTTTAAGGGAAAATATCCATAGCTTTCCTACATAAAACATTTTATCGAAGGAAATTTGGCCACTTTCGAATGTTCTCACGGCGTGTTTCCTCAGCACAGCAGTCTAGGTCTAGGTGTCACTAAATGCACCACTCATACCTACTTTCCACG
This sequence comes from Bemisia tabaci, assembly GCF_918797505.1. NCBI lineage: Eukaryota > Metazoa > Arthropoda > Insecta > Hemiptera > Aleyrodidae > Bemisia > Bemisia tabaci. The sequence continues at coordinate 16,010,341 of NC_092793.1, read as the reverse complement.
TCACAGCATATAAGGTCGCGTTCAAACGTCTGCAGCTTTTCCGCCTGTGTCCCCCGACGGAATAATCTCCAATCATCCGTTCGGCGACTCCCTCGCGCTGCTTGTCATCAGCACCCTTTGTCTCCCGACGACTCTCCTCAAGATTCAGAGCAACGCGCGAGTCGTGTCTTCCGCGGCGTGCGGCATCTTCGGGCACCACCAGCACCGCGAACCGCGAGTGATCCGGAGCATGCCGGGATGCTGGGGTCTAGCACCGCGCGATCAAGGTCCCGCCTCCGGAACGCGCGACCAAGGCCGCATCGCGCGAATTCAAATCCTAGTTCCGCATGATCACCGCGCACCTGCACTCACGATTCTGGCACCATCGACACGCTAGTAGACGCTAATAGTGTCATGAAGTGACGGAGGGGGTATCAGGGCTCTGGACCACCCTCCGGCTGGAAAATTCTCTCAAAAAACGTTTTGTCTTGATTTTTAGAAATTGTTAAACTTTTGGTCCTCCTTCTTCCGTGAGAAATTTTCGGTCATAAAAAATCTCTGGCTACGGTGGCGTAGACAAGGGGGGAAGGGGGTCCTGGAGATCTGGACACCCCCCCCCCCCTAGCCTCGTTAATAGTACGATACTTTTGGGGGGCAAACATAAAATATTATCAGGGATACGTAGGGAGACCGGGGCACAGTGACCGCCGGGCACAGTGAACAAAGCGACGCTAGCGCTCCTATGGTTGTCTCGGGGAAACATTTGTTTGTGTGTGGTGTTAGCCCTCTATAGGTACTTCATTTCTATGCTGTGCATCTCCAGTTTGTTGACAACGGAAATTACTGACAACAGGTCATTTATTTTGAGTTAAGTTTTTGCACATTTTAAATATTTAATTTCTCATTACTTTTGGCGTTAACATTATGAATCAAGGAAAATCTACTTGCTATTTTCCAATGCACATGTCTTTGGGTGTATTACCCTGTACTGAAAAGTTTACCACTATTTCAGAATCATCACGTTATGAGGTTATGTTTATGAAAACTCCTACCGGGGCACACTGATCTCTTTCCCCCTGGACCCCCTCCCCTCTTTCTGGAAATGGGACCTTCACCCCCCCCCCCCCTTGGGCTCGTCGGGGAGCATGGGATGAAGATCCCCCCCCCCTTCGTTTTCACTAAATCACTTCTTTACCCAAAATACTGACTTAATTTGGTGAATTTTGGCAAATTGTTGCCCCCCAAAAATTTACCCCCCCCCCCCCGAATTTGTTAATACCCTCCTCTAAGTAGGAGATGAATCATCCTTCCCTTCCAGGATAAGAAATGTCGAACTTCCTTTCCTGTAGGGGTAGAGAGGGTTCCTAAGGCCACTCACAAGAAAAATGGTCACTGTGCCCTAGTCCCGTGAGCACTGTGCCCCAGCCTTGGGGTACAGTGGCCAAAATTTTTTTCAACTTTCTTGGATTTTTAACAATTTTTCTAATAGGTGCAGACCTTTGAAACTTCCAGGGGTTTTAAGGTACTGACATACACTTATCATCCCCCCATAGCAGATCTTCAGAAACCTCTTCAGGAAGAGCAGAGAAAGCAAAAGGAAAAATCCCAGGTCACTGTGCCCCGGTCTCCCCTACACAACTTTGCCGCATTCTACAATATAAACTACACAAGCCAATGATTTTTTCCATTTCTGTCGGAGAGCGCTTCAATGACGCTGTAATGTTGGAAACAATTGCAATTAATCTAACCCTAAAATTACATGAATGGGGAAGTTTTCTCTTCGCTCTGCAAAACCATCACTTTGCAGATAGACGTATTGTTCGTTAGCCTTCATTTTATGAAGACTATTCAAATGTCCAAAAATTGGCATGACTTGTTATGGGAAAAAATTCGGCATCGCTCACGAGATGTTAAGAATTTAAAACTAGGTTACGGATAAATTAAGAGTCTATGGGAAAGGTGCGGGGTAGTGCGTTCATCAAAATCCTTATGCAGGCGTTAATTTTTACTGCGGAAAAGTACTCAAAGATACCATATGACACATTTTTTAAATAGATAATTATACCTGTCTGAAAGATATTTTCTATTTCACCTTGCGTATTGAAGGCAGAGTAAGGATTTAAGTCACCACCACATCCCGTTCACGTTATTTCTGCTTCTTTCAAAATTTCAGTCCCAAGAGGACCCCGCAACGTGACCATGTAATTATTTTCTATACCGAATTGGTCCTCAATTTATTTCAGGAAACCGAATTATTTTAAGGGGGTGAACATTTGAAGGATTATAATCAAGGATATAGCAATGTTTACCACGGTTGCCTTAGAGAGTTCCTATTTCTACACCAAGGAGCAGGGCAACTGCCCTCTCTACCGCCTCATTGGATGGCGACTCAGAAACTCTCCAAACACACTTACAAACCCCGCAATTTTAATCCTAAAAGTTTGAAGTTGAACCCTTGAAAGTCTGCGCTTATCGGTTTCGTAATCTGACGACACCAAGAGGAAAAGTAGACGAAAAGCAGAAGGAAGGAGTAAAAAGGCAGAAGGGCTAGCCTCAACCTCGTCGACCCCTTGCTCACCGGGGATAGTCTCCTGAGACATCCTGTCCCCCTTCCATCCCTTGATAAACATTGGGTTGATGACGGTCATTAATCCACGTAAGGAATTCCGTGGGCCGGCAGCCAAAAGAAAACCCTGAAATCATATTAACCTATTAGACGACTCCACCTCCAACCCTTTACTCGGCGATGAGATGTCTTCGAGTGCTAAACGAGCTAAGCCGCAAAGTGGAGGGCTTTGAAATGCGCGGTTGCCAAGAGAGAATCGACCGATTCAATCCACACTTACTTAACTTACCAAAAGCGAGGCAATGCAACAAACTGGTTGTCCCAGAAAGAGAAGGTGCATTGCCCATTGTATAATTAATTCTGTATAATACCGATTTTGCTCACTTGAAAAAAATTTAGGTTATAATTTAAGATTGTGCAACAATATTTACGGTTCATCAGGAGTATGACTATATGGCGGACTCACTAAAAAAGAATTATCAATTTTTTTTTCAAAAGAAAATTCTCTTTAATTTATAGACAAAAGAGAGACAAAAGAGACAAAAGAAAATTGTCTTTAATTTATAGACAAGTTTTTGTAGTAGGAGTTCTAACGACATTTTTTAGTAAGAAAATTTGTTTTTTTCAATCAAGATGAGTATTTTTAATCCAAAGTAATAAAACTTTCTCATCCATGACAATTCTTTTTCAATTGCAAAAGCGGAAACTTATTTGAATGAAAAGAGAATGAATTTTGTTTAAATTCTTAAAAATATGCTTTACCGTGTTTGTACTTCCCTAATGGAGGGTTGTCAATACGGGACGTTTTTGGGCACACCCTGAATTTCCTCAACCTAACGATTTTTTGCTCATTAAAACAGGCCTGTCTTTTACGGAATTCATCTACATTTGGTCATTTAGGGTCTAATATTGGCTTTAACATTGGTCTAAAAACCGATTTTGGCGAAAAAATCGTATTTTTTCGCACAAAACTCGCATATTTTACCCATATTGACGTTTAGGCCAAAATTATACCCTATAAGGAACCGAAAATTACCAAAGTATGATGCATTCCGTAAAATATAGACATTTAACGAACTCGTAGAGTTGAAGAAATTCAGGTTGGGTCCAAAAACGGCCCTCATCGATTATACCTCCCCTTTCAATTTTTAGGAGCTGATCTTTAAATCGTTGATTTGAATTATCCAATCACATCTTGGCAAGAGAGCATCATGCGTAAGATTCTTCCTCTTAAGAGTAAGTCGCGAGTAATTTTGATTAATTTTGATCAAAAGGGACCAATGTCGGGACGAGCGATCAATCATGTTTATAAGGAGCCAAAATGAAACCAAAACAAACCCGGATGCTCTGTATTCATTTATTTTCGGGTCTGGTCTCCAATGATGAGCCCGCCCTCGGTCCCTGCCTGGTGATTTGCCGATGACCCATTACGGGCTCCGTCCCTTCGAGTGTCCGGACATCGAGTTCAGAAAATGTCCCTCTACACGACTTCTGAAAATTGGCAGAGAAGGGTTGTATTAAGTTTTTAATAACACGGGTACAGATTGAGATTGATGATGGTTTTGCCTCTGATGCATCTGGTGAAGGTGTTTGATTAGTTTTGACTGATTTAAGATTCTTATGATTGTTCAATGGGAAAATGACCGCAATGTCCAATAGTAAATTATCCAGTGGGTTGTGCCTATTTGGTCGAGACGAATCAAGAAAAGAGGATTTGAGTTTTTGAAGAGGGAAGCTCTCTCGAAAGTAGGTGAATTAATAGAGTGACTTGGTTGTAGTATTGCCTAGAAATCTAGATTTCCGGGGAAGCAAGTAGACAGTCTAGTACCTTTAAGTATTCTTCTACTCTAAACGTTGATAAACCCATGTGCCCAAATAAATACAGGATACATTTTTTTTTAAAAATAAAACAAATAAATAAAAAAAACGTCAAAACTGCCGAAGGAGTTTCACATATCGAAATGTCATTCAACGAGGCTGAATAATAGTATCGCGGTATAATAAATCGCAGGGTGAGAGGGCTGATTTACTATCGTAGTCACTAGAGATGACGAATGAAAACATCTTTCAAAGCCAAAAAAATAATTCAAAATTTTTACACAACGCATCATTGAATACCCGTCTCCCTTCATACTGGTTTTTTGTGATACATTTGAGACGACAACCTTTTCCACCTGGCGTTGATTTTCCATCTTAAATTTTTGGAAAAATCGGCGCTGCTTGGCGATTTTAACGTCAAGTGACGCCTTTAACTTACCCCTCCCCCCCTCAGAGCGTTACGTATTTGATGAACGGCCCTTTATGATAATAAATCTGTGTAACCCCCCCTTCTACCCGCACCGATGTCAGTATGTCATTCTCAAGTGATACAAGCGATAGGACTCTATTGGAGCGGAATGTGCAGCTTTGCGGATGAAGCGGCATCGCGCATGCGCATCGTTCCGCGATTCCGCGGCGTATCGTGTTTTGCGATGAATCGACCAAAATACCGTCTAAAAATATGAAGTAGAATCGATTATCAAGATAACCTAGATAATCGATTCTTTACCGTAGCTTCAAGTAGGAAAATACCGACCGTTGATTTTTCACGCTTCGCCGCGATGTGCATGCACGCGCACACGCGGGTTGCATAACGTCCGTTCGTGTGACGGCGCGGCGCGGCGGCGACGAGTTACGGGTCTGGGGCAGAATCGTCTTGAATTAAGTGGTGCATCACTCCTGCAATTAGCAAACAAAAACGAAAAACCGCAACTCATCAACTCTCGAGGGCCGACCGCAGGTCGTGGCCTCGGTGGAAATGTCCATCGGCCAAGGCCACGTTCCGGATTCCAATTCAACCTGGGGTCCCTTCAAACTGAGAGTTGAGACATGTGCGATGCGTTCTTGTTTGGTTCGAGTATTCAGGGCCAGATTTACCTATACTTGCCGCTCATGGGCCGCCTGTATTTTGCCGCCCCTTCGCATTCGTTTTGAAACATCAATAAAAACCATCAAGTGAACGTGCCGGAAGGGGAGGGGTGTATAAGACGCATTTACTCGTGTTGGACACATTTTTTGCGAAAGCCCTGTCAACATTACTGGCAAAAGTTCCCGGAATTTTGCGCGAGAGTTAAGTTCCGTAAAACTATCTCTGTGTGGACAAGGCCTTCCGTTTATAAGAAATTAACAAAAAAATTAGGTAAGAACAAAGAAAAATGTACTTTAATCATTTTAACTTCCGCCGCCGCGCCGTGTTAACCACACTGTGTTTGGCGCATCACTTGAGGTATTCACCCAGTCTTGCAGGCGCTATGCGTTTCACGCTGACTGCGCCACGTTTGATGCAATGCGTGAAGTATTCATGCAGTCTCGTAGGCGCTAACATGTGTTACATACCGACCGCCGCGCTGAGGGCTTCTCCTTTTCATCTCAAGTCCTCGTCATCATTGCTTTCTGCGCCGCGCCGCTCCGGGCCAAATTGCGTTAGAAATTACTGTACACTCAGGAGATGAGAGATTTTGTCGTCTTTTCTCGTTTGTAATTTTTTTTTGGAATCCAATTTTTTTTTACCTACATTTTAAAAAAAAATGCAAAATTTGCCGCAATGGGCCGCGGCCTATTTGGCCACCCCTACATCCGGCCCTGCGTGTATTTCATTCTCCTATGCTGTCACAAACCGTCAGAAAGGTTACTGAGTTCCGCCCGAGTTTGTCTGGTCGCTTTTGATGAATCATTTCAACGCATAAGAAACGCCTGTGTTTGGAAAAAATACCTCCTAGCCTGACCGCGGAGGCCGAATAGTTGCATCATTTAAACATCCAGAGAGGATCAGTGAGTAATCCGATTGTTTAAGATAAGGGACCACTAGACGTATGCTAGAGGTATGCGAGTTAAAGCACTACACTACGTATCATATGTGATCTAACTTCCATTTTCTCGGCGTTTAATATCTTATTCAAGATTTGATTTACGAACTTCCTCATCGTGAATCGTTATCGATGTAAGATTTTGGGAAGAAAACGTTTGACGTTTTTCCCGGTTCAGACTATACTTCCTTTTTTAGGTCCGAAAATGCCAGTGTATGCGTGACAGAATAAAATGGAATGAACAGAATTATGATAGATTTGAAATGTAGCTTTTGGATTGTAAAAACGGGGAAACAGTAGATTTTAAGCATTTTTTGTAAAGTCGGCTTCACCACTGCTCTTGTGAAAAACTCCCTAATCCGTTTCTACTGAGTTCCAGTATTGCAGCATTTTGCCCAATACTTAGTCGCTCAATTATAATTAAAAGTCGACTGAGACAAAAGTTTCTTTTTTCATTTTTTCCCACACAATGGTATGCTCATGTTTGCTTCAGGCTTCAGCCAATGACTTTAAATATGAGAAGAGACGCGAGCATGAGAGTAAGAAAGAAATAATTTAGACGATCAGGGGCTTCTCTGAGAAGCAGTGAATTAGATTTTTAAAATTCTTTCGGCACTCCCCTCAAAGGCCGCATATTAAACAGTCCGTTTGACTCTCGTAGCCGCCACATTAATTCATCCACCGGTTTTATTTACTTATCTGCCAGTGAACGACGGAGGCCGTTGACTCTGAGCTGTCGTGAGGGGTGCTTACCAACCCCCCCCCCCCCCCCTCTCACGCGTCGAAGATTTCACAACCTTGTCAATCAACGAGGAATTTTCCGCTTTTTGGACTCAAAACGCTGTCACTGTTCCCCGAATCCACTGTTGCCTCTGGCTAGACTAATATCGTACACGAGTTTTCCCCTCTTATATTTTGAGAACTCCTGTTCAAAAGCTCTATACTGAGCGGAGTTTTTATATAATTACTTAGAGAGGCTCAAGAACATCATGATTCACGACTGATGAAAATTTCATGGTCTTTACGAACAAGTAAATAAGTTCGAACTTGATTTTTCACAATAGAGAGAAAAAAGTAGAAGTAGTACTAGTAGTAGCAGTAATAGTAGAAGTCTAATGTGAAGAAAAATGTGGCAAAAGATTGGACACGAGCTCTAATGTACAGTGAAATGGGCATGGTGTTTCGATAGCTAACCAATTACTATAGCTATGCGGTTGTATTTCTCACAAGATATGTACCTCCATAGTCTATTCGACCGAAAACATTCCGCTCCAACGAAATAACATCTAATGTTTCTAACTTTCCACCACCGATAACATTGCTTGGCAACACTGAAATGGAAGCTGGTGGAGCTTTTGCAAATGCCAACCTCAAGCTGAACTTTATTCGCCCGAATTCACTCCCCCGGCATTCGGAATGCTTGAGAGGGAGGAAAAGTTTGCGGTTTTCGCCACCCTTGCGGTTTTTTGCTCTCCACGCGCGCGGCTCCGACATAAGAATGTCTTCGTTTCCTCCTTTAATTTTGATGGATGAGTAATTTTTTTCCTTGGATCCTCCGTCCGATTCAGGAGTGCAAAACCTGGTATATTCGTAAATTGTATTTCTCAGAATTTTAACGAGTTTGAAAGGCGCGTCTCGGAGAGCAAGTAAGGGCAAAAGAGACTGAGTTGAGCATCAAAGAACCAATTTTTGGATCGTACCTATTCAGTCGGGAATTACTTAACTTTCATTGATTTTTCAATTTAAACAAGTGCTTGGCTTTCGTCGGAATGTTAATTTTCTCCTTTGAACTTCTTTGGCTCGATATTTCCCTTGAATCGTCCTGTACATGGGGATTTTCCAAGAAAATTGAGAGGCCAAATTTTCAAAAGGGATTTAAGTCACGCGGAGATTTTGAAAGATGTGTTACAATCCTGGATCTGAGCATGTTCATCTACTTGGTTCTCTTCTGCTAAACTTGCTCTAAGCATCAAGAGATGTCAACCTTTGCCATGATAATTGCTTAAGTGTATCACTGTCCACTTTTACCAGCGCAAAACCATACACCATACACAATTAAATGCCGCTTAAACAGCCTGAACTCAAGCTTGTTCCGGCAAAGACCTACTATAGTTACTCAAAAGAAGGAAAAAACTGCGTCTTTCTGATACAGCGATTCAATCTCATAAAATGTTGGGCTTGGTGGCAAAATGCGGACTAGCACCCCTTTTCTCTTTCAACTATAAGAATCCCTTTTCTTCTTCATTCCTGACGTCTAATTGGAATTTCACTTTCTTTCCGGCGACATTTGTTCGCGTGACCCATTTTTCCGTAATTAATTTTTCACTTAATTCAGTCAATGAACGTTTTTTTCCTTTTATACAGCTGCCTTGGGACGTCATTTTTTATTCATTAATGCGTCTATTCCACTGAGAAATATTTTTTCCTCCGTTGAGGCTAATTCAATCTTTGGCTCCTGATGGAGTGAAGAAAGGGTTGAGCCTCCCATTCGCTTACGGCTGTACATTCCCTGCACCCTTTTGTAAAGCTAACAATAATATTTTCAAAACAAAGTTTAAGCATCTTTTAAATCAGACACATCTCATACACAGATTTTAAGTTTTGTTCCTTCATACATGGAGAGAAAAATCGTTGCTTTTACAACGGCCATAGCTGATCCCATTGTCCCACCTACCTACTTTTCAATGGGAGTTACAATGCTAATTTTGTCGTTAAAATAACTCTGTCTCGACAAGAATACAGCATTATTACCGGGACCAACATGATACAATTCCTTTTTCTCTCTGTGGCATCCACTGCTAAAAAGAAAGTTCAGCCTTAATTTTTACATTTCAAAATATTTCACGCGGGCTTTGAGTCTCTGGTGGGATAAAATCTTTCTAAATCATCGCCGAGTTTACAAGCGCTCCTGATACCTGCAATATAGGTTCTTTCTGTTCAAATAATTTAATATTCTCTAAGAATAACAAATAAAAATATTCATGGCTTTCTCGAAAATAAATATTTCGTCAAAGGAGTTTTGAGAAACGTTCAAATAACTATAAAGCGTCCTTCCTTAGCATAACAGTACTGCCATGCTTTGGCAAAATGCAGTGCGAGCATTCGGACGATGCCACATTTCTTTTAATAAAATATTTATTTTTTCAGAAAAGTTAAGAATATTTAATCTTTAAATTTTCAGGCACTAAAAGCCAATATACATATATTTGAACGAATAAAATTCTCTGAATAGTTGGAAGGAAAATATTCACCAATATCCCAGGAAATTCATCAATAAAATTTAGCAAAGTGTGAAGGCTCGCAGGGCGTTAGTCCTACGCACGACAGATCATTGGTAAAAAAGTTTGGTTTAGAGCAATGAGTGCGCCGCAACTTGCGTAAGAGCCGAATCCCGGAACGAGAGCTCTAAAAAAGCGGAAGAAAGTCATTCCGCATTTCTGAATAAATTAAGGACGGGATACTTCCGGCAAAAGGGCAGTATGTTATCATGACGGCGGAGCAATTACACGCCCGAAATGATAATTTTAATTATCCCCGATAATACACCTACTCCTCCGGAGCAGCATCCCTGGCCAGGCACCACTGACCAAAGCTCACGAGAGGGATGGGTTGGGACGCGGACCTCGCATGAATTAATCCGGATTTCAATTATATTCATTTGCGTGAACAAGAATCTCGCAGCAATTTAACCCTCTTTTAAAATTCGGACTCGCGTAATTTATAAACGGCGACGGTCAAGAGATTATTTTTCGGATTGCGGAAACAATAAGCGAGCCTCCCCCGCCCTCCCGCGCCAGCGCGCGTTATGAGATGCAGACTTCACCCTCCGCAACTCGCGGACGTCCGAAAAACATCTGGAGAGAGACCGAGTAGTATAAGAATCGGGGTTGACAATGCGGGGGCTGCGGTGCCGAATTTAGAGCTCGCCGTCAGGTAGGCAACTTTCCGCGATATTGGGCAAAGTTCCCTAATTACAGTCATTAGAGCAAGGAAGATGAATATTACATTTTGCGGTTATTTTTAGTGCCTCGTTAGATGATGAATAGGGAACGATGACATGCCCAATTTTCAGGAAAATGATACATCGTGTATGGGAAGACTCATTTTTTTCGGAGCAGATAGAGAACACCTAGATAGTGTGCATCAGATTATGGAAGTCAAAAATTACATCAAATTTGACGTCATTACTAAAAAGTTGACTTGTTGTGGGCATGTCAACGCATGTCAACCGTATGACCACAGAATGACTGTCCATAAAGATTCGGCCCCTCTTGTTGGAGGAGACGCTCGGGTAGCGACGCAGGATTTCATAAGTGTGTAACATATTTTCCCCCTTGAATTTTTAATTCAAATACTTTTAAGGTAAGATCAGCTCAAAATTGCTCCTGAGGCGATAGAATATTTCAAAATGCTCCGAAAAAGGCCCTACGCCTACAAAGCCCCTTCGTTCAAGTTAGGGACATCCCCTAAACACATCTTTTGGAGGTGGAAGATTCACAAAAATCGCCCTTAATAGGGTGATTTTTAGTGTCTCGTAAACTCTCACAAACTAAGGTGTCTTTCTTCCCCCCTCCTCCCACCCGCCAAAAAAAGTTCCTAGTTTTGCCCATTCCTGACAGGCTGTGGGAGGAAAGGGCACTGAGGCGGTTAGATGTCGCAGAGCGATCGAGATTGCAGTGAAAGCGGCTCTTACGTATGTATTTTTTTCGTAGAATATTCATTAAAATTCTAATCTGACATCGCTGCCGAGGAGGTGGAGATGAGGGAGGAGTGTCGAATAAACAACAATATGCTGCCGCGCGCGAAAAGCTCAGCTCTTTACGATTGAGCCAAGCAAAACGGTTTTATGGCCAAGGAGTCCGGCCTTTTAATGACTCGGGAGGTATTTCGAAAAGGCTGGCCGTATTCCAACCCCTGCTTCGAGCCTCGCCACAATGAAGGGGTAGAAAATTCATTTCTCAGTATGTGAGGACGTTACAGCGTGTTCATATTTTTAAGACGCGAGGATTCTTGTCCGACTGTTTAAACTCGGAGATTCAAAATTAAAGTTTTCCGTCAAAATGATACATGCATATTTGCCGGGAAAGCTCCTTCATTTTAAGAGCAGGGCCGGATTCATCTACTTGCCGCCCATGGGCCGCCTGTATTTTGCCGCCCCCTTCTCATTAGTTTTGAAACATCCATAAAAACCATCAAGTGAACGTGCCGGAGGGGTAGAGGTGCATTAGACGCGTTTTTTTGTGTTGGACACATTTTTTGCAAAAGCCCTATGTCAACACTATCAGCAAAATTTCACGGAACATTGCGCGAAAGTTAAGTTCCGTAAACCTATCTCTGTGTGGACAAGGCCCTCCATTTATAAGAAATGAACGAAAAAATTATGAAAGAACAAACATAAATGTGTTTTAATAATTTTAACCTCCGCCGCCGCGCCGCGCCGACCGCACCGTGTTTTGCGCAATGCGTGAAGTATTTCTACAGCCTTGTAGGCACTATGCGTTTCACGTCGACCGCTGCTGACCGCATTGTTTTTGACGCAATGCGTGAAGTATTCCTACAGTCTTGTAGGCGCTTTGCGTTTCATGTCGAGCGGTGCTGAACGCACTGTGTTTGACGCAATGCGTGAAGTATTCCTACAGTCTTGTAGGCGCTTTGCGTTTCATGTCGAGCGGTGCTGAACGCACTGTGTTTGACGCAATGCGATATTACTGTGCTCTCAGGAAATGAGAGATTTTGTCGCCTTTTCTCGTTCGTATTTTTTTCTGAATCCAATTTGCTTTATACCTTCACTTAAAAAAATCGCAAAATTTGCCGTGCCCTAAATTTTTCGCCATGGGCCGTGGCCCATGTGGCCACCCCCTTATTCCGGCCCTGTTTAAGAGAGTGCACGCAACGCGCAAAACACAGGCAAAAATTCGTAAGGCCAAATGAACTACATTTTGCAATTGAGACCAACAATTGGCTCATCCGTAGAAACACATACGTCTTTAGGGAAACTGATGGTACATGCTTTGTTTTAAACTGAGCCAGAAATTGTTGTTCTTAATTGAAAAATTTAGTCCAAATTTACTGTTTAATCCATAGGTGCCTGTGCTTCCTTCCCCCGGGCGATTGATTACCCCCCCCCCCCCCCCCATCGAATCTTAATTGCTCGATGCAGGACTCTCCTTGCCAGCTAGGCAATATTTACAAACAAAGTGAGACAGAAATCCCCGAATCCACGAATAAGTAACTATTCCATCACTGAAGTTTTTTCTAGCCTCCCCTGAAAATTTAAGAAGAAAGCGATGTGCGTAAACTGACTCTGAGCTCTTTTCTTGTCGATTTAGCATAATGCCTTACATTTTTTGGAGGGAGCCAAGTAGATTTCTAACGAATGGGGCACCTTCTGGATCCCCTCGGTTCCGTCCATGTTTCCATACTGTAAACATGGAGAAACAAAGGTGCCAGTTCTCAAAATCCACACCCTAATAACGCCCTTTACGCACGGACGGAACGCCATCGGGGGACAAAGGATTCCGGCTGGTGACCTCGAGGTCATCTTGCAATCGTTTAGCGCGCTTCCGTGGCCGCGTGCGCGCGATCCACTTTTAATTTACGCTGCGTCACGGGCAGATAAAAGTCTTGGGGACCCCTCCCCCTCCTCCCGGAGCAATCCTCAACTCTTTAATGCCGAGTGGGTCAGCGTGGTCACACCGCCGCCGGGCCCAAGAAAAGACCGAAAAAGCCCGGGTAAAAGGGGTGGGTGCCAGATAAATAATCTCCGGCGCCAAATCTCTTCCGGGTACTTGCTGCGCGGGAGGGTCTTTTAGATTTATTGGAATTTGCATATCCATGCTCCACGCTCTTGGACTCATTTCGGGTGGGCCCCTGCAGCTTTTATTCCCCTCGATTCTCGTCTTTGTTTTTCGACTCCGAGTTCTCTTTGATTCTTGGAGGGTTGAAATTTTGTCGAGTATCACAATTTTTTGCGAAACAACTTATTTGGTATGGTCGTGTTCAGAGAATGGCAGGAGACCGGTTGCCGAAGAAGGTCCTTGCTTGGGATCCTTCTGGGAGAAGGCGCAGAGAGCGCTAAATGAGAGGTTGGAGGGAGGGAATTGAAGCAGAATTGTTAAGATGCTCAATACCTCAAGTTTCGTGGTTCGACAGAGAGCAGTGGAGGTTAGGAGTCGCAGAGCGTGAGAGAGTGCTTTAAGGCGACCTATATGTATGATCACAATTTTTTGGCTCGGATGATTTTACTTCGGAGGTAATGATGTTATTGCCATTGTTGTATCTTCAGTAGGGACCGTTCAAGTATTTACGTAAGACCCCTGTAAGATACCAATTAGGTTCCTCTCATCCCCTTTTTGAATTATGTACGACTGGCCTAACATAGAACCTTTATCTTAAATTTCTTAAAAAATAATAGAGATAGCCTAAAAAAAGGTGGATATTTTTTGCTCTTATAAATATTTTTATTTTAAGGGGGTGGCTTACGTTGGACTGTGGACTTAACCCCCCCCCCCCTTCCCAAACGACACGCGACAAGTTTAGATTCCCCCATGTGGCTCACGTAATACTTGAACGACCCCTTACAAATGTTTTAAAAAATACTTTGAAGTTGAAACATATCTTACAAGAGGCCAGGTCACTATAGCACTCTCCGTTTTAAGGAAGCAGTTTTGATCAATTAAAGGGCATTTCTCCACATTTTTTAAGTTTCACTTCAAGCACATGTTGCCTCTGTCAGAGAAAGATCAATTTTTGCCACCATCCCTCCCCCCTCTCCTGTTGAAATTGGGCTGTAATGATATCCTTGTTCTGTATAATTTATTTGATTTAGAGAGAAAAGGTTGGATTGCTGCCTCATCATCTCCATCAAGACATCCCCGCCGAAATAATCAATGAAGGAACTATAACCACCGATCTGGAACAATGTATCTTTATTTGCCTTTTACAGCCATTAAAACTCTAAAACGACTCCTTCGGTCTCCAACTAATGTATAAATCGTCGCGACGACGGACTGCGAGTGAAACCTCTGCACTTTTGGTTTTACTCCCTTTGCTCTCAGAGCGCACTAATAAGAACCCATAAGGAGGTTTTGGGCTTTGTTCCGCACCAAAGTCATAAAATCGGCGGAAGGAACCTTGTTACAATGTTGCCAGGGCGTTGTTGGCTTAGTTTTTATGACTTCATAAATCTTGGTTACCGTTGTGAACGTGCATTCAAGGGTAAGAAGGGTGACTAGTTGTCACGAAGCTCCACCGCGGTGACCGAAATTTAACACAAAGAACCGAGTTATTTACTTATTAGATTTTAAAAAAAGCATTCATAATAACAATAGTTCGTATGAATGTAGAATATTGCAAAAAATCGTGTGTACTTTTTTTCACCGTTTTGTTTTCACCCCATTCCAGACAAACTAAGTATCATCTCTGTGATGGCAAAAGTATTATGCAAATTAGGATTATTCGTCCCATCTTTTAGAGGAGAGAACTCAAAATGAACACATCGATGGTTAATATTTTTAAAAAAGCGTCTCTCTTTTTTCTTTAGTTGTTTCATTAGTTTTCCTTTACGGAACATGAAACCGATTAGGTGCGATTAGCAGGTTTTTGAACGTTATAGATGAGATATGCATTTTTGCGCGTTTTTAACCATCAAATGGACGAAACTTCATTTAGAGATTTACACGCGGAGCAAACAATAAATAGGACACGACTTAAAACAAATTGCATTATGGAATACACCTTTTAATTTTTCATTACTTCCCCTCCTAGTTTTGAGAAATTGTGTCACATTAAGGCAAATCTGGACTTAAACCATTTTACGTTGCTTAAATTACAAATTTTAAGCAAGATGTTCGAAAGAATTAGAGAAATGTGGAGCAACGTGCCAAATATAGGTTGATTGCCACCTTTAAGCTTTGCCAATTCTTACTTATTAATTTTGGGCAAAAATAAATTATATCGTTGAATTATTGTTTTTCCAAGTGTTGCAAGCTTTTTCCAGTGAAGTAAGAACATTGGGAGAAACGGCGGAACCAACTCACACGATCATTACACATTAATTCAGATATTCAAACTTGGATAAATAGCTAAATAGATTTAACATCTGGGTGACAAAGCTCAAAACACGGTGAGGCCCAAAATGAGGTGTTTCAAACTTAGCTGGATGCGGAATTCGCGGTCTCTGGTCATTTGTCGAAAAACGGTTTTAAAGAAGGAACAGGAAGGACTGAAGCATCGCACTTCCTCCAGGAGCCAGGCTGAGGGCGTCAGAACCTACGTTAACATTAGCAAGAAAATCAAACCACCGTAAAACGATGGATCGTAAACAAACACGAATGACCATCAGGATGATGGAGAAATGGACACTAACGTTGCGCAGTAAATCGCTTATTGTCACCAGTCCAATGTTGCCGCTGTCATTGATTGGCGGATCAGAACTCAGGTGAAGATTACGTTATGACGTCACATCGAACATCACGAAAAGAAGTCGTGCTTTGCGATGAGTCGATTGATCAGCTATTTAAACCTATGGAAAAGGATCGATTATCAGGGGATACCTTAATAATTGATTCTTTACCATGGCTTCGAATAGGAAAATATCAATAGCTGATGATTCACGCTTCGTCACTGACGAAAATAGTGGAAATTCAAAACCTTCTAGACTCTATTACGCGCTGTAACGGTTGTGAATGGTATAACTTACAATATTAGAATCTAAATGCCTATGCTCTGAGAGCTTTTCATATATAAATTTTCTTTGAGTTTTGATCTTAATTTCAGGACAAAAAGTTTTTATCTTAGGGCATTGGATTCTAAATAAATGAGAGAGATTTTTACATAATCTGAGAAACATCGGATGTTAAGCAGAATTTCTTAATTTTCTACTGTTCACGTGTTAGGTACAACGATTTTCCCGTATAATCACAACGTCAGTAAAAATTGCAATTTTAGATTTAGAATTCTAGGTTGAACAAAATCTTTTATTTGAATGTATGTGTTTTAAAGTTTAATCTGAGAGACCATTAATTTATCATCAAACTCACAATAAAAAAATAGCCCAAAAAACTAGGGTCAAAATTTCTATGACTTTGAATGATTTTCTGTGTTATACCTCGTAAATTCTGGGAATATCTTGCCTTGCAATGTTTGAGTGCAGTATATGCAAGAAAGAAGGTTTTTGAGACATTTAAGAACTAATAATTAATGGTGGGGGCCGACCAAAGGTGGCTTAAGGACACAGAAAGATATCCTTTCTAGCAGACTTTGTCAGCTTCGGAAAGGGTCCGGGAAAACTTTCGGAAATTCATATATTTTGAGAGCAACTTTGAATTAATCCAGCCCAAAAATTAGTTAAAGTGTAGTTTCAAAAGTTACGGATTCGCGTTCTTACTTGGCAAAATACCGTACATTTTGAAGAAGGAATCAGCATAAGCCCCTTAAGACCCCTCACGTCTCTATCTCCACTCACTTTTCTATAACTTCAAAAAAGTCAACAAGAGCTAGAGGGTTGTCCAATACCCGTGGCTTTCTTTGGGCGGATCGAAACGTAATCCCCGTTCATCTAAAAATATTCAAAATTTAGCTTTTTTTCGTCCTGCGTCTCGTTTTGTGAAGCTACTGTGATAGTTCACAACTTTTGCTATGACGGGAATTCCAAACATATTTATTCTTATCCCGTGACAAGGAAGTAGGAATAATGGAATCAGTGAGAACGAAAACACACCAACTCGGAAAAATGAATAAAATCAAGACACACACAAAACTACACAGTAGGTGAAGGAGTTAGTTTAAGAAAAAGATTCTTGCTGCCGAAAGACACGTACTTATGGACACTTTGAAGGTCCAAGTTGGAACATATACGCTGACCTCGATGACCTTTATGTAAAACAACTGTTTTTATTGGAAATTGCGCCTTTTTAAGTTACCGTGTTGGTGCGTTTCCGTTCTCACTAATTCAGTTGGTTCCGATCAGAAGTGGCAACGTTTGATGAGTGCATCACTCACAGGCACAGTCCGGCTTAGCCGCAGTGCTGCTGACAATCGGCCGTTTAAGCGAAAGTTTAAGGGATCCTTTTTATTTCCGTCCCACTTCACTTTACGATCGTCCCTTACACGGACGATAATTACAACCCCTAACTCCTCTTATCTGCAAACCTATAAACTCCTCCTCGGCTCTGCGCGAGCCCTGCCGTGCAGTCTGCAAACTATAAAAAAGGAGAAAAATGTAAGAAATGATTGTATTTTCGGATCGCAATTATTATGAGCTCGTAAATATTTAGCTGTATCTCGTGCGCAGTTTTCAGATTTTGAGACGAATTCGTAGCATTACCTGATGATAAAATATTTCGAGGACCTCGTCATACTGAGAAATAACGAAAATGAAAATTACCAAAAATGTAGTTTTCAATGAAAGCCCTCAATCAGTAGAAGCCGCAAGTAATGATGTTTGTATTTTTTACCTTGAAGTAATAATTTTATAACCAAAAAAAATATCACTGGTGAGATTATCATTTACCGGTGAAAATACCACCGCTTTTGGTTAGGGCTACTATTTATTAAGATTTGATATGGAGCACCACTAATATGTGAATTTTATAATGATTATAAATCTTTTTTAACCGTCAATACTCGCAGACTTTTATGCTGTAAATTTTACTTTTGAGGATCATCGAGATTTTCCCTCTCAATAACTAATAAAGGAGGTGAATGGAATTCATGACTAAAATATTTGAATGACTCTATACGGGTTTTAGACACTCAAGATAATATTATGAACCTAGACATGCACACAAGATTGCGACAGTATGTTTGATGTATTTGATGCGGTGTAAAAAAAAAAAAAAAAAAAAAAAAAAAAAAAAAAAAAAAAAAAAATCGTAATATCAAACCCAAACATTCTTCTTAAATGAGTTTAATACCATGAATACCCATAAACGGCCGACCAGTCCTATCTGATGAAATCAATCAGACATCTGATGGGAATAATGTCCCAACAAAGAAACTATGATGTTTGCATGCAAGATCTCTACTGTATTCGTTCGAAGTTGTTTGAAAAAAAGTAACATATTTTTCATGAAGTTTGACAATACCGACAAGAAATTTTCACTGTCCCCTCCATCTTTCCTCAAACCATTAAAGGTGCTTAGTGGATCCTTTACTGGAGAAACGTTGTCTAATTCTGTGAAAAAGCGACGGCTCTGCGAACAAATACTGCTCATTTTGTGGACTTTGCGGGTGCAGTCTGCTCTGTTCGGTAGAATGGTTCGTCAAAAATTATGTCCGCTTTGTCGCTAATTTCTTTCCTTTTTTATTTTCCTTTTATCGGCTATAAATTGATTTTAAATGCTGCCGTCAGCTAATTATTTCCAGTCTCTCATCCCACCCCTACTATTACATTTTACGGGGCTGCAACCGACGAAATCTCAGTTTTGGAACTCGGCGCGCGCGTGGAATTCGCCTCGATCATAAAAAGCCTACCGCTCGCGAGCAGCTGTAATAATAATTGCTGGGATAAAACGAAGGGGAGATGGAAAAAAGTTTACATTTTATAAATTAAAATTGCACATAATTTCAAATTAAGTATGAAGCTAGCGCTAACAGTACATAGATGCATGTGCAGTTTTTGTGGATTCAACTGATTATAATTAATATCGAGGTTTGTTTGAATTTCGTGAGATGTTTGTTGTAGTATCAGCACTGCAATTTTTGCTATAAATGACAACACTGGTAAGTTAATCAAACAAATGTATCGACAAAACGCTCCCTCCCTTAGTAAAACCGAATATAGGTATTCCTAAAGCATGATTTAAAAATATCGTAAAGTTTTTTTTTTTTTTTTTTTTTTTTTTTTTTTTTTATTGAGAGTTTAGTGGCTTCTATTCCTTTAGGAATCTACAGCCATCTATAGGCACTATTTATTGTCCGAAGACATCAGGGAGTTTGGTAAACATCCATGCTCGGGCTTACAAATTTTCACAGATTAAGGCCGAGCGAATTCTGCTTACAGATCCACTCGTCAGTTCCATGAAAATTTGTCGCCACCACCGGAATTCGAACCCGGGACCTATTGACCTAGAGTCAGACGCGCTAACCACTAGGCCAACCTGGCCGGCTATCGTAAAGTTACCTCGGAAATGCTTTCAACAATTATTTTTCAAAATTTTCAAACATTGTTGATAGAAATATTTATGAAAATCTTCAATCTGGCATTAAGTTTAGGAGTAATGTTTTAATTAATTGACCCGAGAATTTTTAAAGTTTGTGAAAATATTTTCGTCATCATTGTCAAGGAAATGTTTTACGTAAAATTTCAAAAACATGTTTGTAATAATAATGTTTTAATAATGTCCACACAATCCTCTCAGATCTTTTAAAAATATCGCTGAAATATTTCTAATTACAAGACCTCCCCTCCTTTCTCAATCGACCGTTCAAAGTTTTCACTGACCCTCAATCAAGCCTCGTGGAGCAGTCATCGGCTGTCAACTTGGAGTCGAGACCCCTCTCGTGAAACGAGTGACCACTTCCAAATGCACTTTCCGCTTCCGGCTGGTATCCAAGACGCACTGGCCATAAATCCGTGCTTTCAGCAAAAATAAAAACTCCTCGAGTCACGGAAACAATGGCGCCGTGATGACTGATAGGTCATTACGAACCCTTTGAGATCGGCGCCCTTTTCGCGCCGACTGCGGCCGATACTGTGATACCCTCCCGCCAACTTTAGCTGAGGGTTGCCAAATCATGCGGAAAAATCACGAATACGGTTATGTTACAAACACTTTTTTGGTTCACTTGGGGAGCACGTAAATAATTTAATAGAAAAAAAATTACCGTAAAATGTCTCATATATTTCTTTTTTCCATCATAGGATATAAAAGTTTTCTATTGGAACATTTATGATCATAGACAAGGTGACCTAATGGCCGTGCATTACGCAGAATATTCTTACTTTAAGGGAAAAATCTATTGCAACTCCCTCATAACTCTATTACAATAATATACTCTTATCATATACTATTTCCGAGATTTCCCCCTCAAAAGTGACAATACTCTGCATAATGCACTAATGCAGGGTCATGATGGATATGATCGAATTATCACTAACTTGTGTCTACTTCTTTATATTTTTACTGTCTTCTTAAACTCAGTAAATTATTAAGTCTTTTTTGCGTTTTTTTATTTATTTAATTATTTTTGAGACGTGTTTTTTGTGAGTTGCAAGACAGCGTTGTTTCTCAGCAAACCCACACACCCGTTCGGACGAAACCATACGGCCTCACAAACTATTATTGAGCGTGCTAGTTGATTTTCAGTTTACCAACAATTGACTAATTTAAATGATTCATCGGAAAGCTATAAACTTATGCAGTTTCTAAATACCGGGGTCTGGGCTCCATTTCAAAGCATCCTTACAATTTTACAACGATGCAAAACCTCCAGCGCTCTGTTGTTAATTAGCTTAAAAGTAATACAATTTGACGCTACTCCCCTACACGAGGACGTCGCGTTTTCCTTCGAACAGTCAACGGCGGCAAAGTTCATGAAATGACAACGTTTGCGGGATGCGGACGAAAATTCGACAGATGGGAGCTGCGCTCACTGAGACGTAGCGGAACCGGAAAAAATGGGAATGGGCCATTGGCGAGTGGTGAAGAGCGGTCCGCCGGGCCGAGCAAACACCGCGTATCTACACGCTGTTTCCATTGCTCTTACGGTGTTCTTGCTGAGAGAGGCGGTGCGGTGGCAATGGATGAGGCGGAAGCCCCGAAACCCCAAAGTGACACCACTTTCGCGGGATTACTCACACTCGTGACTTTAAAACTTGGCTCTAACCCCCTTTGACAGCAAGAACGAATTCTATGCAAAACATGCTAGGGTATCTTCTCATTACACGGCCTCCATTGGTGGTTGGATGGGAAGAACGGATGCAAAGTGCACACGGGAAGAAAAACTTCAGTTCATGCGGCAAATTAATGTTTTTGGCCGCGCAATAATTGAAGTTTTCGCCTGGTAATTCAAAAACCAATCTTCGGCTCAAGTCACGAGGTTTTTTGTTCTCGTAACTAAAATGTGTCTTATTGTTCACGTAAGTAAAGTTTTTGGTCATATTAGCCTTTTGGTTTAGGTAACAGAAACTAGATTCCAATGGATCAAAACTTCGGTGATCAAGAGTCAGTTGTTCGAAAGCCGGTCAAAAGTTCGGTACAGGAGCCAGAGAAAATCACCATTTGGAGCTTAATTTCTGAATAAGAAGGCGCCTTTTGGTGCTGTGGCGTCTAGCGCCTCGCCTCAAAGGGAGGGCGCTTTTCTTGGCGCCTCTTCCTAACAAGAGGTATATTCGGTGACAATATATATTTTTTTTTATATATTTTATAAAAACAACGGAACTACAAAGTATTAACCGTCTTAACGTTATTACTATACAAGGAGAGATTAAAATATGAGCTGGTGAGTCTGTAGACTCTAACTAATTGTGAGCTTATAAATAGGAACTACTTACAAACGTTATTCTAGTTATTGATTCTGCCTCCCAGCGTCCAGCAGGCACCATTGCGGCAAAGGATGGCGGGGCCATCCAATATATGGGGGTGACAATATATGTATACGACCTTCGGGGTCGATTCGTTGATCGTTTAAAAACACGATCAACAGTATAGCAACGTACGAGCGAACGCTCGTAGCGTAGCGAGTGATGCAGTTTCTTCGGATGATTTGTTGATGGGACGCGTCGACGCATGAGAAACGCCTTCATTGAGAATGATACTTCCTAGCATGGCCGCGGAGGCCGAATAGTTGCATCTTTTGAAACCCCAATTAACAGCGGGGCAGCGGCGCGGCGTTGACGGGTGAGTAATGCGGTTGCTTTAGAATTCGTTGATGGAACGTATCGGAGCATAAGAAATGATGTCACTGATGACAAATTTAGTCCATTTATAGGGGTCCAAAAATCCTAATTTTTTAACTAAATTCTTGAACCAAAACATTAACTGAGTTAAAAGCATTTGCGTTAAATTACATCAAATTTTTTGAAATCAAAGAATAATTTGATTTCGCCATTTCTGTTAAGGTCCTGCTGATTGTGAGTCACTTTGCTTCCTATACCTGCATTGGAATTCGCTTCTAACAAGCAATCATATTCTTATGACGCTGTTCAAGTATAATAAACACACAATTATTGGTCAGATCGAAAATCAGGTACTTCCAGATTTTTTGGTAATGGAATAACGGTACCTCTATAAATTACAGAATTCGTAATCCAATCGACCGAAATGACTGGACAAATAGCAGGAACGACGCGAAGTCGGAGTCCGGAACTAACGAAACGCGCTCCATAAATCCGAAGCCGGGGTCAGCGTTAAGATTAAACTTTTTGCTGCACAATGCAACAAGTTCAACAAATATCGAACTTGTTACTGGCACTCGCCATTCGCCTCTCGCGCGCTAATCGCGGCGTTTAAAAGGCCCCTCAGTCCGGGGCCAATTAAAATGTACGACTCCTCGGACATGAAAGGCTCCGAGAAGAAAGGGCTACCGCTCTTCGAGGGCCGGCGCACACTAAGAAAATTTTATACAAAGTTTGGAATTTTTTAGTGGTCCCGTCCTGAATCGACCTAGTGTTAACTGTTGAGTGGATGAAGCTCGATGAAACTTTTTTAAAGCCTAGACCTAGCCTGACCTACTTTTCGGAGCAACCCACTTGGTTAGGCAAACTATTTGAGCACCAAAACTTCCGCTTAAATATACGACTTCAGGCATATTTTCTCGATCAAATACAGTAGGCTTAAAAATAAACCAAGGAAAAACAAGAAAAAACAGAAAGAAACAAAAAAAAAAAACACTTTGCTGTCATCAATTTTATGGAAAAAATAGCCAAGAGTCGAGGACAGGTAAGCTTCATTTTATGTTTTTTCGTCAACGATTTTAACGACTCAGTTTCAAATTCACGCGGGACGTCAATTCAAAAATCGGGAATATTATACGAACTGCTGCCAATAGAATGAACCAAAACTTCCTTCAACGGAGGTCCCGTATGAAGTCTGCACCGGTTAAGATTATCTATCACATTTAAAATCTTAAAGGGGTATCTTTCTAATCATAAAGCCTGTGTGTAAAAAGTACTGACAAACTTTTGTTTTTGTAAAACTTACATTTTACGCATAATTTTACGTGGCTTTGTTGAATTTGGAATTTGATTGAGACAACCCTCAAATTTCACATCATGCCATGCGCATTTTCAGTACACATTTTGAAAATAATGTCCACATGATTGTTTTGAAAACAATCACATTTTGTAAATTCAAGGAAAACAAAACTTTGCCACAATTTTTTGACGAAACAAAAATATATACTTGAAACCTTTATTCTTGGTCGATTATGCGTAACACAGCATAGTGAGCACGCTCGTTGCATTAATTTTTCAGAAAATATTATAATCGAAATCGAGATTTCTTGGCCAAGTTTCAGGGTCATTCGACCGCAGTGTGCGACGCCCAAAAGCTACCCCAAACTTGAAGACAGAGCTGAGGGGCAGTTTAACCGGTGGAAGGAAATTGTTTCATCTTTTTGTCATTACCGGGGGTCAACATCTCCGAGATCGTAGGCCCCGCGCTTAAATCCC
The DNA here is from genome assembly GCF_918797505.1 of Bemisia tabaci. Lineage (NCBI taxonomy): Eukaryota > Metazoa > Arthropoda > Insecta > Hemiptera > Aleyrodidae > Bemisia > Bemisia tabaci. The sequence goes on along the minus strand of NC_092793.1, from coordinate 15,986,337 downwards.
CCCCCCCCCTCATCCGTAATTGCTCTCTGACCATCCGAGGAAGAAGATAACACGCGTTAATATTACGAAATGCATTTATAATAACTAACAATAAGCTCCCCTCTCGGTTCTCACCCCCGCCCCAACGGAAGGACCCTCCCTCGGCCGTGAACAAAGGGTTGACTGGTGTGCGCCTTGTCCACGCGTCCTTTCAGAGCACGTGAACACGTTGAACTCGATTAGTAGGATTGGTTTTGGAAAACGATAATTTATGTAAAAATACTAGTTGAGCTTCGCCTAATTCTCGATAGATGGTAGATGGTGGTGATTATTGCAAGGTGGCAACACTGGTTTTCGCCATAAGAAGCCAATACGAATAATCGATTCCAGGTGAGAATACCCATCAAGAAATCGATCACTTTACCTGAGTCTCAATAGACTGATTTAGTGGCTACGCATTTCGACAGATCGACCTTGGAAAGTGCGGTGAAACGATCGATATTGGAAAAATCTTGTTTTTTCTGAGGGGAACCAGCGAATATCGAGTGACGTATTCACTGGACCACTGAACCAGTGAAAGGGTGAAGCCTGGCGTCAGCAACTTTTTTGGATCTTAACCGATATTACCATCATGGGACATACCCATTATTTTAGTTCGCAATCATACATCGATAGTATCGATCCACATTGAACTTTTTTAGAGGGGTAGTGGTATAGGAACGGGTGTGGTTTCACTTAAAAACACGTGGGCACGCTAATTATGCCTACGTAAATTACCAATGATTACAGGGTGGTCGTTAAACGCTATAGCTCACCCTCTGAAGATCGATTTTTCATCACTCGCATGAAAAGGGTTGATTGGAAGAGTGAGCACTAGGAAATAAATTATAATATGAAAGCGAGTCTCTCCTTGCATGGAGTTCAACGTTTAATTTCATCACGGGCTTACTAGCAATTTTGTTCTACGTCTTCAGAGTAGAATTCAGTTGGTATTATAATAAGGATAAAACAATATTGATGTCGGCTGAAAATTTTAGAAAATTCAGTCAATACCCTAATTAGATAATATTGGAAATAGGTATGCCATTGATAATGGCCAAATATTTTTCAGCCACGACAGAGACTTGAAGTTTCTTTACAAATGGAATAAAGAACGTTAATCGATAAGTTTATAATGTGTTTTTACCATATACGTGTGGGCATATTTTCATTGAAAAACCAAAAATGTGAGTGAGATACGCACACGGGGCTTCGTAGACAAATATTTTCAAGGCTCATTAAGAATCAACCTTAGTTACTCTGTAATTATTCCGTTGGATGATTAACAATTGTTGCTTTAATCGTTTATTGCTGAATTCAGGTCAGGTGCACAGATCTTCAAAATTATCAAAATTAATTGAAAATTCGTGGATCCTCAAGGCTCATCTGAAGCTTTCCAATTATCCTGAATACGAGGTAATCACACACACAATGTTTATCAGTCAAATCTCATCATCAGCTGCATGGGGGTCTCTGACATGACGGTCCTGTCTCCTTGCTAATTCAACCCGGATTTTTTGACCGAAGGAAACGTGTCAAAACCTTTGTATTGCTGGTGACCAATTTGAGTCATTTGATTGAAAGAAATTGAAGTCATTGGCTTTTACACAACTCCTTGGATATTATGAGTACGAATATTTTTTGAACAGTCTTGTCGACTTCATTGACCAAAAATATGGATTTGAATGTCTTTTCCTTTAAGTTTTTCGTTCTCTGTCGAAAATTTTTCTGTAGTAACAATGATCAGATGGTGATGTTCGAAATTCAACCCTCAAGATGGACATTAGTCGTAATATTTAAATTGACTAATTTACATGCGGCTTGAAACAATCGTTCCTTTTAGTATTATTTTTTTCATAATCACGCAATGTTCGTTTACTTCCCATAGTGGGCTAGCCAGGCATTTCTCGTGGGAGGGGGTGTTGTGGGTCAAAATTCCTTCAAATTACAGAAAATTATCCTTTTTTACGGGAAAAATTTCAGTTTTATATTTGAAACGGTAGCCTGTCCAGCATATTTTTGATATAGACTTTTCTTTGAAGCATCCATGAATAAAACATGAAAACAAGAAAAATAACAAACTTTAAGTGCAGATAAACCGGTTTAAACGCTGCTCAATCGCATTCGCAAACACACAGCCCAATTCCTGACGGTGGAACTTTAAGTCGTACGCATATTTTTTAGTTTATTTTTGAAGATAATCATGTAAAAATGTATCACGCTAAACCTTTACGTGAAATAACGGACCACCCTTAGTTGGAATGATCGCTACCTGAGCCAAATTGTTAGGAGGCGAGACAAAAGCGATTTACCGGCACAGCTTAGGTGCCGTTTCAATTCAAAAAGTGCGGCGAAATCGGCGTCCGTCCCGTGCTTGATAAAAACCGAAACGGCACTAAATCTTACGCGCCCGCGAAAGGGAAAGTGAGAGATAAAAACGTCATTATTTTTCTGTTTTATTTGCGTTTCTTTTTATCTTCCGGACGTGTGTTAACGGAATTGCTGACAATAAAGCAATAAAAGTGACAATAATGTCCTCTGTTTTCACGTGATTGTCCCGAGCGGTGCTTCTGAATTTATCAAACTCAGTGGTTGCGCCTTCAATGTTTGATATAGACTATCCGCTTTGTTCTTGTGGCGGTATATCGAGTAACATATTGAACAAATGTAATCATGAGATGTTGCCTTTCAAACAACTTTAATTGATCAACCTTCTTTCAAGCACGGTTGAGCAGATTCTTTTACATGGTTTTCTTTGTGGTATGAAACAAATTCTCTGAAATTTACAAAATAAAGCGCCCGATCGCTCTTCTGTGAGAGCAATATAATAACTGGTGATATTTTGGCTAAGGCTGACATTACTTGATTTCCTTTATCAAATGGTACCCTAAAGTTCCTGATCCCTTCAAAGATCATACTTGCGCGTAAGAAAATTGCGTAGGAGAAGACAGGGAAAACATTTATTTGCTGTCATAAAACATTACAGTAACAATATTTTAAACAGATTAGATTAGGTTATACAATGTAAACATTTCACGACATTTATCCAATGATGTGTGTGAGTTTGAAAAGGGAGGAAGAGAAAAAATAAAAACTCCTCCGCATGATAAGACCGTTTAATATGACACGCTTCAAAACGTCGTTTCATATGTGGCACACTAACGTAAAGGGATCAAATTTTAATGACTGGAATTTCTTTCCAGTTGTAAAGTTGCAACCCCTGTTGGCGCAATGATGTTATTTCAAAATCACGTTGTCTCTGGCCCAGTGCCCGCGACTATTAAACTAGTAAAATACAATTTAGAAATTTTTAAACGCCGCTTCGAGGGCGAGGAGCGAAACCTGACTGACGGGAAAGATCATTCGAAATGAATAAAAGCTTTCAAAATTTCTTGTTTGCGCAAATCGTAAAAATTCCCTTCAGACCAGGAAGGGGTGTCTCTCACCCTCTCTCGTTTTAACGGAGGCAGCCTTTGCTCCATTGTTGCAAAGCCACTTTTTCTCTTACATTTTGTTTGGTTTTGTTTTTGCTGTTTAAGGCCACATTTTTGTATAATTTTTGAGGGTGCAGACAGAGCCAACGATCGGGTTTGCCGAGGAGAGACACAAGAAAACCTAAACTAAAAGAACAAACAACTTAATTATTGCAGGACTTTATCTGTAAAATATTAACTCAGTCCGCTGATTTTTCTTGGGCGCATCAGACCTACTGAAAATTCTTAATCTTAACAATACAATTTGAAACACTAAAATTCTCTTCATTGGGTCGGTTTCTGAAAATCTTAGTTGGATTTTACCCTGATGCTCCGTGGAACCCACACTATCCTCAAATTTTTGATTCTATTTCCGTTGGTCCATTCGATTTCGAGAATTTGGCACACCAAGAAAAATCTATGGTAGAAATTACTAAATTAGTGCTGTTCCATATGAGCTTCTTATCAGTAAAAGCCATGAGCAACAAAAAAGGTATGTATTTATTTAATTAAGTAATCGTGGTGGTAAAAAATACCATTATTAATGGTCGTGACCAGTCTCAATCAAGGAATATAGAAGACCACTATTACGGTAATTTCAACCATGATTTTTTCTTTAGTGTGACAGATATTTTGGATCAGTTGGCAGCCTTGCAATCAGACGCCCTTGTCTGGGTGAGGTTTACGAGCTTTCCGGGCACGGAGCTTTCCACGTCGCTCATTCAAGGCCTTTAAAAGAAGTTGAGTTTTTTATGACTCTTTTGTCGTCCAACTCGCAACCCTTGGCGAACCTTTTTTTCACCTCATTTCTCCGACAACGCAGCGCGGGGCGGCATCGGCAGACCAAACTCACTTAATGTACTCGCACTTAATGAATACATTTATTAGTAACACATTTCGCAGGGGAATCAGAGTGGATCTGCGATGGAGTGCGCCCCTCCAGTTTTTATGGCTTTTTAACGAATGCGCTCGTGAGTCGCCATAAAAAGAGAAAAAACTCCGCGGGCGCACCCTCCCCTCTTGCGGTAGCTCTTCGGATCAGGGGCGTAAACTGTACGTATCGAAGGGCGCGCATCAATCCGGATTCGATATAAAATCGAAGGTGCGACGGAATAACAGTCTGCTCTTCGGACTCTTTCCGTGGCACGCAAGTTGCAAGTGAACGTTTTGAGGCTGGAATACCTTTTCTTTTCATTAGGACGAATTTGTGCCAGAAAGAAATATTTAAAAACTAATTTATTCAAATGCGATCATGTGCATATCGACGGAGTAAGTTGGCAATCACATGACTCGGTTTGCGACGTTGCATATGAGCACCTACAAGACTGCAGGAATACCTCACGCATTGCACATAACGCACAGCGCGATCGCCGGTTCGCGTAGCGCCTACTAGAGTGCACGAATACTGCACGCATTGCGCCTACGGTCGCTGCTCGGCGTGAAACGCATATCGACGGTGTAAATCGGGAATCGCATAACTCGGTTTGCGACGTCGCAGACTTCCTGTCATACTTTATTTTTTAAACGGGAAACTACTCAACGGCAACTCTTTAAAACTGGAGGAATTATGTCAATTTGTTCTCCTTTAATAAAAATAACATAGAGGCGAGGATTTTCCGAGCCGGAAACGAGTTATGTGATTGCCAACTTACACCGCCGATATAGGATTTGCGTCCATAGCATTGCGGGTCATCCCACGCGGAATCATCTGGAGACCATCGCTTACTTACCTCGATTTTTATCATATTTTGGTCATTTCGTTTATCTAGCTGATAAAAGCACCACAAAAACCGTTTTTCCAAATTATTTCCGAAATAGGACCACGGTTTAAAGGCAAGTTTCCCCATAATAAATCCAGGAGAGAAAGCATATCCATGGTGAAACTGCAAAAATGATATATCGGTTGTGGTGTTTCAAAATCTCCGCTCCTAATTTAATTTTCAAGCACGCCGAACCAACATCATGGCTTGAAATTTGTACTTAATATTCCTCACATAGAGAAGAAGAATTTCAGAAGTTTTCAAAATGTCATGTTCAGTGGTTTCTCATGTGAAAAATTAAGTATGACAGGAAGTCTGCAACGCCGCAAACCGATGTACCCATTTCTATAGTTTCAACTTGCCCACCTTTTGTGTTTATAAACAATTTCTTCAAGTTATTTTAGAATTATGAAAAAATATAGTCTTAGTCACAGAGCTGCATCAGAATTTTTTTACCGCTTTTCCGCGAAGCGAAATTTTTCCAGTTGTTTTCAATTAGAAGGATGACCTAAATTCACGCGCACCATACAGGTCTGCGCGAGCAGCAAACTTCGAGTCTTCGTCACTGCTATTTATTACCTCCACCTTTAATATTTCTCCACACTCGACTCGCTTTATTATTCATGTATTTATTATTCCCGGGGAAAATTATCTCTGCATCCAGCTCATTGACCCGAAATTGGGCTGCATATGATACCACTGTTTATCACATATTAAGCACCGGGTGAAAAGGAAGCCGCCGGCTACGAGAGGAAGATTTGCAGATTAAACCCACACAAGTCTCCGCCATTGTCTCGGGGCCGCGGAGCCCAAAAACCCGGCGACAGCCGCCCCAAACTGACCCCGGAACAGCCCGCCGGCCACCGTGGGAGCCCCGCGCCGGCGGGCAAGCCGGCAACCTCATGAAATATCTTCAGATAACACCCATTGTTTCATTATTTCATAAGGTAAGTAAAATGCAGAAAATAATGTATGGCGGAGGGTCGGAGATTTACTTATTTAGGGGAAGAGTGTATATCACACGCGTTCCTCGCAAGGATTCATATTTTAGAGGAGCCTTTGTTGCCCGGCGCAACCCTTTGACCTCAAGAGTGGTGAATAGCGCACGGACTGAAAACCACGTATGTCCGGAGGGTTCGCGCTGGAGGATTCGCGCTTTTTGTTCGGCGGGGTAGAAATGTTGGCCGACCCCCGAGGCGATACGCCCTTTGTTCCCCCGACGACGACTTGCCGGGGCTACCCGATACTGTTTTTTAATATAATTTCGATGTAAGCTCGCAGAGTTGCGTTTTCTTGAACGCGCATTGTTCTGCTTGTTTGCATTATTGCAATTTTAACTTCCTCGTCTTGCCCTCGGCTACTCTCGTAATTAAAACTCCCAGAGACGTTGAGCTGCCCGGAATGCATGCAGTCAACGTACTTTTGAGGTTTGTTCTGTGCTGTGGCTTTACGTCGGTTTCGTGAATAGGGTGGAATTAAACTGCGAGAGAACAGGCTTGCTAACTTGATAATTATAAATAATGTAAAACAAGTACCATGATCGGATGAAAATTTCAACCCCATTGACGGGTACGGATTCAAATCAGGGGTGGATCCGGCTACTTCAAATCGGAGGGGATGATCCATGGTAAACTCCCAAAAAATGATCATTACTTCCCTATTTTTTAATTCTTTGGTCTCCCTTTCTGTACGTTCATCTGGCAGCTTTAATGTTACTTGATGAGTATGAAATTTTCTCACTGAGGGTTAGTAAAAATTAGTCACTCTTTGAAAGGTAGTCACACTTTTAAGATATGATTTACCTATTTTCTATTAATAATTGTATCATTGTAATTTATGATCTTATAACATGATTTTTATATACTTATTATTCTTCTCCCAGCAGGAACCCAATCAAACATCTTCTTTGGTAGCCAATTTTCCGTCATCCTGTTAACATGACCGAACTAGACAAGCTGTTTGGTCATGACGTCGAAAACGATGACATTTAACACGATATCACTCCCAGTGAAAGGGTGGCGACAGGGGTTTTCAAATGAAATGAGGGAGTGCCAACTCTATGAAATCCCTGAAGGGTTCTGAGAGGACCGGGTGCTGTGCCGGTTAGACATCGCAGAGCACAAGAGAGCGCTGTAAAAGCGACTATTATGTATGTATCTAATAATTATTTATTTTTAATTTTTTTTTCAAATTGAATTATTGAGACTCGACTTTTTACTTTAATGCCGGAGACATAAAATGAATACTTCGTTTTAAAATGAATGGGGGGAGGGCGGGGGGTTGGCCATTTCACCCCCTGGATCCGCCGATTTTCAATATAATGGTTTGAATGTGCCGAGGGGTAATCCGAAATTCCGTTGCACTGCTGGAAAGCATTGAGTTAACTCAAGGTGATGATACATATAGCCAACGTAGTGTACTCCTGTATGCTAAATTGTATACTTGAGTTTTGAAGGCGAAAACTGTGATTGAAAGGATAAACTAAAGCCACTAATGACCAGGATTCAAGATCGTATATTCCAGCGGGTTCAACGCAACGTCATTAATTTCCTCGTAACTAAATGTGCCTTTTCATGTAAGTTAGAATTAAAATTTGAGATTTTAATTGTTGTAATCGTAATGATGATGTTGGTATGATTCTGTATCATTTGATTAAATCAAGCAAGAAACAACCACGGATAAAGATCCGTGGTTGCTTTTCGAAAAGTATCACTTGTTGCGGCCAAGGAGCAACCCCACCATCACGCCGAGAAAAAATCAAGTTGCGAAACGGAATATCACTTGTCCTATGGAATATTTCTATTTTTGAGTATATCTTGATCTCATTTTACGTGTTCTTCATAAAGATAATTTGTCTTTGCATAGCACATTTTATTCCTGAGTTGTCAGTACCGCATGATTATTTTGATGAAACTCACCGACTGCCTTCAGGCCACACGGAGAACTTCGGGTTACAAAATCGCGGAAAATAAAAGTAAGACGAATGAAGTCACGAAATCTCCATCAACATGCGATTATTCAGCCGCAAATATCCTCCGGTGGGGACCGAAAAGAAACTGGAAGAGTCGCAGAAGTATTGAGTCGACTCATCAATCGATATTTCATCATATCACCTCGCTAGAACACATGCGATCAATCGAAGTATCGAGCGCGTATATTGTTGGATCGGCGAGACCGAGAGTAGGTAATTGTTTTCGATTAATGGTTCAACTGTCTGGAGTGAGGCTTCCAGGTAATTCAATTACGCTTCTAACCCTTCTAAATTCAAATTTATGTAATGGGTGTTGCGTCTTACGGACTCAGTAACTACTTTCTTTATGCCCAACCCTTCGCGCAACCCCCGGCAGCCCCGAGCGAATCGCTGGGGAGCACTTGAGATCGGCTCGCCGCGCCGACTTGCGAGGTGACAAACGCGGGAATAAGTAACGAGGATGAACGAACCTTGGCCTCAATTTCATGAGAGGTAAGTTGACGCCCGCCATTAAGGGACTGAATTTTGAATATACTCGAATTGGAAAAAAAAGGGGGGGGGGAGAAATCGATCTCCAAAATTTACTCCAATGGAGAATTTTCATGAGGATTATTTCTTTTTGTTTATGCACGGAAAAAAATGTCTACGCGGAAAAATCGCTCTACTGACCGTTCCTCCCGTCTCATTTTAAATAAGAAAGCTTAAATTAAAGCTGAGTTCTCACCATGACTTTTTTTCTCATATAACTGCCACCAACTAAATTTCATTTTTCGAGTATTACCTTGTCTTACATATATGCGACTGCAGAAGGTCTGAAACCTTTTGATGTATCCTATATCTGTCCGAATTGCCATTCGTACTTCATTTGACGGAAAAAGAAAAAACCCATTCTTTTCGTGCCAGTTACTTCCCATTTTACTTGTCGTTGCTGAGCTTCGCATGAATTTGATTTTAAACATGGTATGAATAATGCAGCTGATACCTTCAGCGCAGAGGAGAATAAGCAGGCCAAGACTGATGAAGTTCGGAAAACTTTTAAAAATCTGGAGAGAAGATTTATCGACGGATCAATATTTTACATTAAGAGGCCTTTGGGGACTATTTTCAAACGCTCGAGAATTAGTTTGCAAGCATGCCAAGGACAGACTCGCCGGCTCATGAATGAGCTAATTTTCAAAAGGCTGCAAGAGTTATAAAAAGTGACGGGGAAAATCCAATTTCAAGAGGCTAATTTCGTTGCGGCTTTAAAAAAAGGAGCAAAAATGTTAAGTTGTATGTATGATTGGGAGTGAAAGGGAAAATATTTTTAATACATTTTTATCTCATGAATATCTAACGACGGCATACATCCAAGGGAACCAACGCAAACTTTGGCCCTTTTCCGACCGGTCTCACCCCTTTCCACCCACATCTATCTGCTCGGCAATGTTGCCATGTTCGGAATATTATTTTCTACCTTTAAAGCAGGTAACTGAATAAGAAACCGATAGTCACAAAATTTCCACAAACTCCACTTTAGTTTACTTTGTTACGGTATGTAAACATAAGTTGGGGAAAAAATCGATCAAAAATCATCATAATAAAAAATGAAAAACCGTTTGAAGAATTCATTTAATTAAATATTTTTTTTTAAAAAAAAATAGAAAAATAAATTTGGAATACATTAAGTAAAATTTTGCGGTCACATAAAAGGTGTCCTTAAAAAAAAAATATTTCTGTCGTCTCGCAAAGAAGCTTAGCAAAACTTTATATGCAACTTCATGGAAAAACATTATTTTTGTAAACAGTAACCCGGATTTGACACAATACTCAAGATTTTTATCTCCAAAATGTATTTCCCCTTTATAAAATGCTTCATAGTTTTTTTTTCACAATTTTCAACAGAAAACTTGTAGATGCAAAATCAATAAAGAATAATTTTGTATTCCTAGTGCTTCTCGTCAGTGCTGGTCCCTGCGAGATTTTTCAACGAAAACGATAAGAGTGAAGTATCAAGTAAACTTTTGACTTTAAGAAATGGAAAAAATACTACAACAATATATGCGAAACAATTCAAAACCATTTAGGATAAAATGTAAGAGGAAGTTTGAAATAAAAATGATGACAAATCCTCGATCTTTTCAACTTAGCATCACTGTATTCTGCATCTGCCGGTGGCATATTCTCCCGGGACATGCTTGGCGTCGTCGGGTTGAGAGAAGTTGCGTGGTCAAGATGATACAGGCTAGTCATAGAGTCATATAAATATAAGCAAAATTACGAGTACTCACTCTTTACCCCCTTGCGAATAACTCCTTCAGTCGTTGTCATTTTTCACGTGCAGGGGGAGAGATTCTCGCCCTTCTGAGGTGAGCTGGAACAGAATTATTCATAGTTTTTGGCCATTCCGTGTCTTTGAAAAATACGCGCATACTTACCCAGGCTCTTGGGCCTCATCAATAATTTGGAAAGCACGTGTTATTTGATTACGATAATAGTCATTCGATTTGAATTTGAGGGTTCTCCGAAAAAAATGCCGACAGCGAAGAACTAAGTTTGACGTAGGTATACCCATTATTGGAAAAAATAGTTCAGCCGATATGATTTTATTATATCTCGCTGGCATTAGACCGAGTGAACTATTGGAAAGTTTGCTTCTCTTTTACTACCTAATTACCAACAGTTTATGTGAAGTAGCTGCTTTACTGACCCATGTTATCAATTCTTTCAGGCGAGACCGACAGAAGTATAATGCCCCTTTTTCATCGAGTTTTCCTCGACTTTCTATCAACTTACTGATGTGCGCAGAAAAGTCTAATCATCCATGATGTGCGTAATCCTAAACTATTATATCTAATCTATCTATATTTCAGAGACTGTCTCAGTAACGTTTACTGTGCTATTTAACTCAAGTGAATAATGGTTGTTTTTTTTTTTCATGAGCGAAAATTATGAATTTATGCATGGAAGAACGTTGATATCTATATTCGGAGGTATACTCACAATAATTGTCGTTGTACAAATCGGGTTTTACGTTAAATTTTGGGAAACATATATTATAAAAAAGGGATAAAATTTTGTGTACTCACTTGCGCTATTTAACAATTTTATAGGGCGCGTTTCGGGGTCGAAATAGCCCCATCATCAGCCAGCAGCGAACTCTTTAGCACAATATCTCAATATCAAATTTTTATCTCTTTTTTACAATATTATCCTGTGAATGTCCCTTACAAAAGGTTCAATAACATATATTCTAATGCTTCAATTCGCACCTTGTCTAATGGTCCGTTCTTGGGGTCGAATGAATCCATCCCATGTGCCTCTACAACTTTTTTACCGTGGCTCATGCTAAAAAACGTATTTGTATACTTAAAACCACATGTTATCCATCGTGACATAAATATCCTAATAATTGGTAAACCGTTAACAGATGGTTGACCCATCCGAAACCCTTTTTTCCGCTCAATGTAACAATTCATTCCTGACGGCAGTGGCACACTTTTCCCTGCGATGTACACTTTAAAAAAAGTTTTACATGGTGCACTCTTCTCGGTGTCCCCGATGTAACGACTCTCTTGAGTGTAGCAGATCAGAGGACAATGAGGCCGGTGCAATATTGATCCTCGTCCGAAGCGCACGAGTGCCTCATAAATACTGCAACCGTGAATTGACAAATCCCTCATTGTGCGCGCATAATCCGCTCTTTGTCGGTGATTTCCCATCAAATAACTTCCTTTCGCCGATCCATCGATCTGGCGGGGCGCCAACCCTTCGCGACCCTTCCTCCTGCATGATACAAAGTTTGGCGATTGGGTGGTTTTCATAGAAAGAGCCCTAACCTCATATTTTCGATGAGCCTCAATTTCGGGGTGCTCTTTAACCATTGATGGTGCATGCTTCGATGCAAGTTGTGATATAATGCTCAGCATCCTCCAATTATATCCTAACGGCGGCATCTCTCTCCGTTGGCTGTACTCATTCTATGTGTAATCGATTATCCATATCAATAAGACAACAAACCAAATCTATCATGGATCAACCCTTTTTTTTCTTGTGCTGTTCGATTCAATAAAATGCCTCGAGGGCCCTTGTGAACAATGATTTGCCCATGGGTCAATGAGCTGATCCCTAACTTCATCACGTTTTGATGGTGAAACTAGTAAAAAGACATATCTCGGTCGCGGTATTCCAAGATTTCTCCCCATCAGCTGATACTCTTAAATGAAGTTTGTAGAGAACGTGTTTTACTTGTCGATCAGTAAGCTATAAAACAGGTTTTTCTTAAATCTCTCTCTTTTTTGTGAGTTTGTTTGTCATTTATGTCTGAACTCACTGGACCATTTGTGATTTTATCCTTGAAAGGTTCGTATGGACGTGTTCAGTAAGCAGGGTTTCGGCGAAATTTGAATACTGATTATTTTCAAGAGACAGTCTCAAGTCATCACATATGGATATCAAGTGTCAAAAGTTATGTTGCCAAATTTTGTTAGACTAATTTAAATTGCTCTACGGCATAAGACTTTGCCAACTTAAAGGGACCGTTGATAAATTATACCCCACACTGAAATTCGGATTTTAGGACCCTTCCCTCTCCACTATATCCATTTCGCAGGTCAACATTCACCCTTAGAGCACGCGTCAAGTTTTCTTGTGGCCCTTCCTCCCTTTCTTACGAATAAAATCGTAATTGTTCATCAACCCTTTGCCAAAACTATCAAAATTTGTTTTCTTTCGAAAAAATTTTAACTTAACTAACTTAACTTAACTTAACTTTTTTTATTTTTAACTTTTGCGTTACTGCATACAATATTAAACCCCTCTTTTCTCCATCCAACCGTCATGCTCTCATAATGTAAGCTCAGTCTCTCCCCCGGCAAAAATCATGCCGCACCAAATCCATGAGCGGTCTCTAAAACTTTTTTTTCTCAAAACTTAACTTTAAAAATATTAGTTAACATGTAAATGAGCTACACACTTAATTTTTAAAAACATGTGACTTGGTGGTGCTCTGTGTAGGTAGATGAATATGGCATCTAAAATGAGATTAGGAGATGGAAAATCTCCACCTTGACAGGTTGAAATGACGGTTAGCGATAGGTGTCGCAAAGCTCCTTAAATCGCTATAAAAGCGACTAATGCATGTGTTCTAAAAGAATATGATATCGAAAAGGATCGTCAAAACCTTACTCCATCCCTTTTAATCCTTAAAATATCTTGTTCGTAGGATCCGAGTCCCTCTTTATCAGCGAAGCTATACCGTGAGCTGACGCGCAAAAAATACGACTTATTTCATAAATGACGACTGCAATAAAAATGATGTATCCTCGTCAATGAGTGGCTGTAAGAGTCTAAGTTGATATCTCCAGAGCGATTCCGCTCATAACGCGGCCCTGGGGACCGATCTCATAAAAATTATTAAATACAGCTGCCCTCGGCCCGCACCGCGGCGTCGGTTGTTCCCGCCGACGATTTGTTGTTGACGTAACGCGCCCGATCAAAAAACGCTTAACGCGAGGAAAACACGCGTAGGCAACAAGAGGGAATCCTGAGAAAGTCCGTATAATTTACTGAATGGGAATTCCCTCGTGAGCTGTGTATGAGAAATAGTTTATTGATTGGAAACAGATGTGTCCTCTCATCTATTTTCCGAGTGCGAGGCATTCTAGTCTTGCTTAACACCACTTCGCTGGCCTAGTTTCTCGGTAAACGCACGGAACTTTTGGGAATGGATTCTTCTAAGTTGAGAATCATCTGGCGTTACTCAGCCTCTCAGGGGCGAAAGCAATTTAGCAGGCTTGGTTTAGGTGGCCTTTGGGTTAATAAGCTCGAGCTCAACACTTGGTCAACCTAAAAAGGGTCAGCTGTGAGTATTAAATGACAGGCTCTAAAAGTTGGAACGAGGAGGACCTCCCCCTCTCACGATTTGTTTTCACTAAAGGCACCTGGTTCAAAAGTTTCATCTGGAGTTGACAGCTAAGAAGAATTAGTTACATGTGTCATAAGAATGAATGTCAATTGTCAGGAGAAGTCGATCAAGAATGTTTGAATCATAAGAATCATGAGTATAGGTGAAATAAGACGCGGCTAGCCGATTTTAGTATATTGACCTCTCAAAAATCAAAATAGTATATGAGTATCTTGTCTTTCGTATCGATGAATCGTTCAAAAAATACATAATTAATTTTCACGAAACATTCTTGGTTTCTTACTTGCTATATACGTTTGAAGTGAATACAGCGGTAATGATTCGATTGATCGCCATTTTAATTTTTTAATTTTTTTTTTTTTTTTATTTAAATTTCCTTTATTGAAAAAAATACATTTAACATAACATGATAAAGGCTTTAACAAACATAAAGAGAAGACAGATAATTTACACGGCGTATTTGAGAAGGACAAGATTTAAAGAGAGAGAGCACCGGAATCACAATTAAAGCATATCGTCAGTCCCCTCTCCCCGACCTACCAAAATTGGAAGGTTTAGTGGAAGTAAAGCATTAGATAGTTAATTAAGTATTCTCTGCAGAGCAAGATAAGTTATATAATAATAATATGTTAACTAGCAGTTAACAGTTAACTATCAATTAATTACAATTACAAATTATGATGACTCTAATGCCTTAAAGATAAGAGATTTGGCCAGGAGCACTTCCTTGACAAAACGCTTTACTCTGACCCATGAAGCCAGGCTGATCCGCCATTTAAACTTATGGAAAAGTATCAAGTATCAAGTTGTTTGTAACTAACAGCTTGTTTATCATTTTTACCTTTGCATAAAATAAAATGGAAAAATATCGATGGCCCATCGGAAATTCATAATTCGCCTTTAAAAAAGGAGACTCAAACCCCTCTGCCATAGGATCCACTGTAAATTTTGAGCTTCATGTTCACATTTCAAATGCTAATTTAGTTTTGTTGGTTGTGATTTTTAGTGAGTTACCGATGAAAATGAATATCATGCATTCAATCCATCGTAACCTCTTGTGTAATAAACTTAATACCTTTATCTGTTGCATTACCTAAATATCCCGGATGCCTGACTATCATTTAGGTCTTTAGTTTTAGACTTTTTCTACCGCGAACAAATGAAAAAAGAAGAGAAATAGAGTCTTTCCGATCTGTTGATATTAAACATTTTGAGCGGGTGAAGACGAGAAACAGACATTGGGTGGCGTATGATAAGTTGCATAGTGCGCAGTTTGAAGGCGCTTAAATCGAGTTTATTTATTGCTAATTTAAACAGACTCTCATCGTTCTTGTCGAAAATAGGATACACTATGAATGTGTTGAGCTCTCGAAAATTCGTGAACGTATACTTGTTTGGATCTAAAAAAATTCAATTTTTGAGGAAGGAATGTTAACTTTTTAAAACACTTAGAGCATCGCACTGGTGCTTAATCATGCCAAAACTTTTGATCAATATATTTAACCCTGTAAAGGATTGAATTTTGGCATTTGGAACTTCTAGCTCATCACCAAAAAGCGATTCCTTAATTTTTATCTATTTTTTTGTTTTCGTGATATTCATGATATAATGTGTTCGGTACTAAAGGGCCTGACAAACAGGGCTTAGTCGTTCGTAGAGGACGAAGAAGTAGATCACCCCTTAAAATTCACTGAAAGAATACATTCATTCTAACAATGTAAAATCAATTCAGTGCTAAAAAGTAACTTTCGTTGTCGCGACTAAAATTTTTCTGGTGCGCTATAAGTTGGTTCCTCGATGCAACGAGTGTTTTCCTCAATCCAACAGAAAATGTCAATTTTAATAACGGTTCGAAAAAAGGAAATGGTTTTCTTTAATGTACCAAATCCAGGCTTCCTAAATGTGATTAAAGTTTACTCTTTATTTGTTTCCCTTCCCAGCTGACGAATTTCAAAACTAGTTTTCACCTAGACATCATTATAACCAAATTTCAGCCAATAATTAAAAAGTTACCAGTGTGTTTATTTAAACCTCCCGCTCCTGTATATTAATCCATGTTTTTTTCTATAAAAACACCCGTGTGCTTTATTTAAAGCACACGCTATTGTTTCTAACTAGGCCTTTTTAGCAAGGACGTGAGTGCTTCTACCAGCCGGTAACATGCAGTTTGCGTCTTAGAGAAAAGGATCCATATAAACACACCACCGCCACCCTGTTCATCTAATTTTTTTTTTTTTTTTTTTTTTTTTTTTTTTTTTTTTTTTCCACAGTAGAATTATTGGAAACACCGTAAACAGAGAGAAAAGAGTAGCTCATTACCCCTCATTTTGTACTATTTTCTCTCCAATTTTTGTGTTTTGGGCAGCGAGAGCGCCACCGTGCCGCGCCGGTGGAAACACGTGTCAGGCGGGGCCCGCACACGTGGAGTCTGAGTGACGTCACAGTTTGGAATCCGGGAGGGGCGACTGTGGAGCCCGGGGACACCTCGGACTACGAATGAAGTTGTTCAATCAGAGCTCGTAACAGCATGACGTCTTCCAAGTTGCGCGGACCAGAATCAAGAAAGGGCGCGAGAGGACAGCGTCACATCTGTCGTCCGAGAAAAAGTTGATATTTACGAGGGGATAACGTGGAGTTTCGATATGTAGTGATGCATTCCTTGAGTACAGGGTGTTTTGTTAGAGGCTGGTCAGCAAGCTTGTCCGGGCTGAAAAAAAAATCGAGAGTGGAATTGGAAAAACCTATATACCTCGGTTTGCAAACCTGCATACTTCCCGTTCCACTTATTGGTTCGATGAAAAAATATTTAATGTCATTTCTTGATAATTTTCCTGATTTTTTTGATCTGCGTGATAAATATTCTGTAAAAATTTAATATATTAATATAATAAAATTGGAGCGAGTATTCTGAAACACTGCACAACGAGAGACGCGTTTTTAAAGGTTCATCATCGCCCCCATAAGTGGACCGAAGCCAAAAATTTCGTTGAAACGGAGTATTCAGAAGATTTTGAACCTAGTTTTTTAGAGATACACAGATGCATTGCATTGCTTTTACATTGCTCAAAGCGAAATTTTCGGTTGAGGTAATCAATTACTTGAAATGCGGGTTAGTGGAGCGAATAGTCCGGTTCAGCGGACCGAAAATTCCGCCTGTGTCAACTGAATGACTAATTGCGTACGTTTATAATAATGTCGAATGTTAAGCAATCGAGTTTTGAATCAAGTCTTCGTGAATATTCCCTATACACAATAGTGCCTAGATGCGTTCTTAAATCATCATTCTAAATTCACTACGTAAACTTCATGAGGGAGCTTCAGCCAAGGAGAGGAACGGTTTAAGGGAACGACTATTGAAATCACCCCTAAACGGATATATCCTGTTCCCCTGTACTATGGTCAAATTTGTCGACGTGGTTCCTACTAATTCAGCTTAGTTGCCTAAGAAACACCCCTGTACACAGACGAACATGCATATGTATGTTGATACTCGTTTCTTGTTTACATTTGCAGGCGGGGAGGGCCGACTCGGGGCGTATTGAACCGAATCGAGAGGTCTAATTACACAAAACAGGGCGCATCGCACCGGCGCGGCGGCCTACGCGAATTCAATTTCATCGGGAGGGAAAATAATGCGCGGTGGCGGCCAAAAAATGACCAGTGGAACAGAAATGAGAACAATATTTTCCCGGCGGGGGGTCCTTTTTATGGAGGCCGCTCGGACGGGCAAGGCCGAAAACCGGGCGCGGGACCGGGCGCCCTCCCTGCTCGCGACCTCTCCGCCCGGGGGGACGCTCAAGGCTCAACGGCTCTACGATCCTGATTCATGAATGAAGAGGGAGGCTCTTTAATATTTACCGCGTTGCCTTCTCTTCATCTAGCTCACGCTTTTTCAATCAATTCAGCGTGTCTAATATCAACGGTCTCACTGAAAACCAAACAGTATCATCGTTGCGGTGTTAAGAATCTACGACTGCATTGCATTTTTATGAAGTAGACCAAATCAATATCATTCTTGAATTTTCACACGGATTTTTCGCCAGGAGGAACAAATCACAGAAATCTTTCAAGATGGACGTCAAGTAGTTTTTCATTTAAGCAAAATAACGATGACACGAGAGTAGTCTGTCGTACGTCGCAAACCGAGATACGTGGTTTGGTAGTTTCACAGTCGACTATTTTCAGTGCTAATATTGAAAATGAGCTTTTTGAAATGAACTTTTCCCGTTTTTCTTTTGTTTTAGACTTCGGTGAGGAAGCGTGGGTCGTCGGTTCTCGTTATTACGCTATTTGCAGCTATGGTTAAAATTATTGGTAAGTTTTTTGTAGCATAAGCCGTGGTAATCGATTCTCTTTGTCGTAGATTTGAGTGGCAGATTCATCGCAAAACATCACGGAAGAAAACAGTTTGGAGCTGAGACTCAACTTGATTACAGAGCATAAAATTGTGGTGATGCCCCGATAAATTGGCCCAACTGTTGCAGTGCTACCCTTAACTTCAGTTGCGGTAGTGCTACAATCAATTGAAAATGTCTGTATCATCCGAAAAAATGGCTGTAGTGCCAAAATCTTACTCCTACCTCTTTTTTGTGATGGTGCGCCACCGAACGGCCTCCGTCGTCTTCGTGAGAATTATGCAAAAAGCCCGTGAATGTGACGCTGTTTTGAAAACATTTTCAACATAATTAAATGTAAAAACTGAAAATGTCTGAAAATTAAATTTTCGTAAAAATGTATCAATTCAAATGAAGCAGGGTTGTCAAAATCGCTTAAGCAATCACTTTATTTATACTTAGAAATATGGAATTAAATGTGGAAAAGTAGATTTAAAAGTGAGAAAATTCACCGTCTCGTGGCGTCACCAGGCATTTAAACACATATTTTCTAGTGGAGAATTTTGCAATATCTCCTTTAATGATCGTTCAGTTCAGAAACCATGCACGTGGTCTGCTCAGTCAGGAGTTCCCACCTCAACATGAAATTCATCGAACTCCCAATAGTCCCAACACCTGAAAATTCTCCATCCCGCCAAAATCGCAATGCCCGATATTGTTTGTTGTTGAGTTTGATGCCCCTTCGTCGAGAGTGGGCTCATAATATGACAATAACATTATTTCGAGCAAATTCGCCATTCCAGATATTAAAATGACCCATTGTCTCGCGGCCGAAAAATTTGGCAGCGCCGTGGCGGTGGGCCGTAAATCTGTCGGCCGGCTTACTTTTCGAGTGGCCACAGTTACACATTTTTAAAGAGGCGCTGATGGGTCGCACAAACGGTCGATCCGGGCCGTAAATCGTAATGGCTCACCGTAGTGGGCCGATAAGTGGAAAATATCATAACAATCGTGCACTTCTGGAAGAAAGCATGAAAATTTCAGGGATTCATCTCTACCCTATAGACTTTCGATTTAGACATAGACCCCAAAAATCTGAGCCCCCTGGGGGGGCAGGGGGGCCCCCAAATTTTGAATTTCGTATAACTACTGAACGGCTAATGTTAGCGTAATTTTTTTACAGCAGGACGATGGGAAATTTTATTAGGAACAAAAATGGTTCTTATGAATTTTTCTGTGGGATCGATATTTAAGGCGTGAAACGGGAAAAACCATCGGGGGACGGGGAGCCGGCCGTTCTGAGGCAGATCCGCGCGCTGCGCTGCCTGCCCGGGACGCGCGCGGCGGCGGAGTACGGTGTTCCCGACGAAATAGCCGCTTGTCTCGGTTTAATCTCAACGGTGCGCAGTTTTAAAAATAATTATGAATTTACTGTACTGCCTAAATACTTTTCCATAGTGATATAAGCCCTACTTTTTATTAGTAACACATAAAAACAAGCAAAAGGCGAAATACTCCAATGCAAAAGTGCCGAGTCAATAAGAGGGGTCGGTCATCGCGCATCACGCGTCTTGTTTTCTCTGAATACAGAGCTTTTCCGATCTCAGTACAGAGTGTATTACCCTTTCCTCACGTAAGTTTTGTAAAGGATTACATTTTTTAAGATATTAGAGCGAAATAACAAGTTTTAATATACGATTTTGACCCACTTTTTAATGACTATTGGAAATGGCGGATCCTTGATAACTTATTTTTAGTTTATTTTCCACGTTACTTTCGGCGAATGGGACCATAAGCTGCTTACATAAGCAAGAATTTTGCAAAACTTGATGCTAAGACATTACTTGAGGAGTAAAGAGGGGGGCTTCACATTCCCTTCGCCACCAAGGATACCAGATTTCCTTCATTTTCCTCCAATATCGTTTTTCGTTCATGTTAATTGGTTTCTCGCAATTGCACAGGTTACATACGAAACATTCCGACAATGTTCTTTTCTCCTCTTTTTTCCTCCAGCCAGTCAATAGAAGTTTTCATTTTCATGAACTCCCCACTCTTTCAGTTATTCAACAAATATGCATATTTCAAAAAATAGAACAATACATTATAATGAATAATAAAATAGTGTATTTCCTTCGGAAAATACACTAAAAGAAGATATCTGAATCCTATCGCTTCTTTTTATCGAGTCACCCTTGAAGATATTATTGGTACTTTCCACGAGACATAAAAAATGGAATGAGTAGTAAAAAAATCCATGTATATTATTTTTCATTTTGTTCTACGGAGTTTGGAGTGGAGTTGGTAACATTTGTATTGAAAAAAATATTAATGTAGGAGGAAATTTATTTATCATGCAGGTTCTGATCCTTTAAAGAACTTTGAGAAGGACCAGTACGTCAGGAAGAAATTCATTGCATTTCTTCTTTTTCAACCCACCAAATCTCGTACCGATTTTTGATTTGTAAGTATGTCGGAGAAAATTGTCAAGAAACGGGACTTGCAAAATATGCAGTGCACAAAACGTACACCTTAAACTTTATCGTACAGTATAACACTGATCGAATTAGCTTTAGAGATTATCAAAAGGTTAATTTCTCGTCAAAATATCAACAAATCAGTCAAAATCAGTAATCAGTAATCAGTTGCAAAATTACCGAGATTGCGGGATATCGAATGATGCGCGATTTAATTGACGACATAAGAACAGGATAGGTCCCCAGTAGGCGCGACTTCCTATGACTCAAATGGAACGTTTTTGCAGATTAGCGGATATTGGCGGCTATTTATTACTTAATAATATTCTTTGTACTGTACAGGAAGCAGTCCAACGAATGTTTTTTGGGGGTCTTTTATCCCTATCAAGCTTTCTCAAGATTCTTTTGGCGTTTTTTCGGAGCAAGTTTTGAAGGTGGTTTTGGTCCTCTTAAAAAATGCCTATACGTAGCAATGATGTACCAATATGTTCCTTAAAGAGAGGAGAATAAGCATGTTTTTATGTATACTCATTTTTTACAAAATTAGTTTCCCTGTCTTAAAAGTCTGGCTGGAAGCCGTCTCCCGGGAACTTTAGGGTATGTAAGCATATTTAGATATCATTCTGGTGGCGCAGCACCGAGAAAAAGAGAGAGAAAAAAAAAAACACTTTAAAATAATTTTTCAGGTCATCGTGGTTAACAAAAAAGATTTGTGATTTTTAGTCCCCCCCCCCCCCTTCACGAGACAACTGTGCGTCAGATTTTATTCCGTTCAACTGATGTCTGATACAGTTATCTCGGATGCTTTAATAAAAATTGACAAACCCGTACAACAAAACATCCCCGAACTCCAGCACTTAGCCCCTTCTCCTTCTCCTTCTTTTGCCGTGCGCTCACTTGTATACATATATTACCTGCAAAAATTAAGCCCTATTTTAAGGCTTTATAGGTAGTACGATACATTTATAATATTTTTAAAACTGCGCACCGTTGAGATTAAACCGAGACAAGCGGCTATTTCGTCGGGAACACCGTACTCCGCCGCCGCGCGCGTCCCGGGCAGGCAGCGCAGCGCGCGGATCTGCCTCAGAACGGCCGGCTCCCCGTCCCCCGATGGTTTTTCCCGTTTCACGCCTTAAATATCGATCCCACAGAAAAATTCATAAGAACCATTTTTGTTCCTAATAAAATTTCCCATCGTCCTGCTGTAAAAAAATTACGCTAACATTAGCCGTTCAGTAGTTATACGAAATTCAAAATTTGGGGGCCCCCCTGCCCCCCCAGGGGGCTCAGATTTTTGGGGTCTATGTCTAAATCGAAAGTCTATAGGGTAGAGATGAATCCCTGAAATTTTCATGCTTTCTTCCAGAAGTGCACGATTGTTACGCTTATCGGCCCCACTACCGCGCACGGGACGGGCAGCGAGCGCGGCGCTGCTATGCAAATAGCGCAGCTTGCCCGGACCGCTCGCGATTAGTTTCAATTATGCATGGGACCGCGATATTAAAAACATCGATGCCGGTAAATTAGGAGCATCTCTGCCAGACGAACAACGCCGATTGTTTGTTTTACGACGGAGCCGTATTGAGTGGTGTTTTTGAAGTGTTAATTGTTCTGGTGGGACGCGCCCGGCCGCCGGAGGGTGGGTCTTTTCATTCCGGATTTCGCGGCGGAAGTGCTTCAATTTAATGAGCTCGCGTGCTCCAGATATTACGAGGAAAACAAAACAAAACAAAACAGAGAAAAAAAACCGACAAAGAAAATAACCTGACCGAAAGAGGGTGCGGGAATGACGGAGACGCGTGATATTACCAGTTGTTGGATTTTTTATATCGTTTTGCGGTCTGATTTTTGAAATTTTGTTGTTTGCGAATGTGTTTTGCACAAGATAGGACTGAAGTCCAGTGGAGCTGTGTGATTGGTCGATCGCCTTGCCCATTATCTTTTTTATCTTTCTCTGCCTCTTTTTTTGCTGGTTTTATCTGCGACATTCTAACAATACACATAATACAGCCAACGATGGACAGTTTTGAACTTTATTTGCAATAGAGGAACAACTGCTTTTGGCTCATTACATAGAAAACACATTATGTTTCAATTGATTCTCCGTGCCCATGGGCAGTATTTTGGGAGAGCAGAGATAGTAGTTCCTGATTGCAAAATGTACCTAGTCCAACTATTATCCTTCGACATCAAATGGTGTAGAAATTGACCCCCAGAAATCAGTACAGTTAAGTGTACCGCTTAGTTATTGACCAATGGCCTCTCTCTGTAATGCCAACATCGGTACATGCGACGCGACGTTTAATTCTGGAGTGTTAATCCTCGGCAAAACTATACGTTTCGTCCACTTAAATACATTTGAAACAATCCATATTTATTGGTGCAGGCTGCCTGTCTAAGAATCGATATTTTAAGTAAAATCGATTTAAACGGGGGAAAAAGAGCGATACCAGTACAAACTTACGAGAATTGCCGCTGGTTCGATCTCTGTTTTGAACAATGGGAAAATTCAGACGTAGATCTCGCAGTTCGAAGTTCGTTCGCCTTCGCAGAAGCTTCCAGACTTTGGCGACTCGTTATGCAAACATGCACTGGAAAAGTTACACATGAAATATAGGGATTTAACCAAGATCGACCTAACTACACCAGACCTTTCCTAATTTTCTACAGTGTTTGATTTTTTTACAAGAAAACTGAAAACCAAGTAAAATTCTACCTTCACTGAGAAAAAAACACGTTGGATCTAGAGTCCAGACTCTTAAAAACATCGTCAAGAAAAAGTACTCTTGATTCAATCAGAATCTAACTTAAATCAAGAACCAAGCTTCTCAATTTAAGCGGATTTCGTTTTGATTCAAGCAAAAATCCGATTGAATCAAGAGTATTTTTTTTGTCAATGTTTTCAAGAGTCTGGACTCTAGATCCAATGTGTTTTTTTTTCCAGTGTTGAAACTGTGAGGGTAAATTTTAGATTTTCACGGAACATTCTGAGGCCTTATATTGTTAATCATCTGTAAAGAAAATAAAACTTGAGAGACAGTTAGGCAATGTAGAGTGCAGTTAGACTGATCTTCCTTGAATCCGTCCAAAAATAGTTCCAACAAATTCCGGCATCATGGAAAAACGTGACCGCCAGAGGAGTTGCAATGCTAGTCTGCCGTGCTAAGGAAGAACGCCGTATGAACATTCGAGAGTTGCCAAATTTCCCTTGATAAAACATGTAATTTTGACGCAATTTAAAAATATTTTCCCTTGAAATTTGCAGATATTTTAGATTAAACTGCGTACAAAATTGTCTGAAAATTTTGAGAAAAAATATTTACAATTTCCCCAGTAAATTCGGTTTTTATCGAAGGAAATTTGGCAACGTCTTAAGGCTCATACGGCGTTCTTCCTTAGCACGGCAGTACTCGCGTCAAGCCGCAAGCGGTCTAAGTCCTCAAACAGCTTTCGCTCGTTGCTCCTAATTTCCCGCGCTTGATTTTTCTCATCCCATTTAAATTATGGCCCAAGATGGGTACGAGGCCTACCTCCTCCATCGGAGGGGAGCCCAAGACGACACCCCGCCAATAAATTCGTCATTCAGTCGTCAAAAAGACGTTACCCCATTTCCAAACGAGCCCCCGGCCACAAGGAATTAAATGATGAAGAGGGCTCACCATAAAGTGTGTTCGTGGCTCTCTGAACGTGGAGCGACGGATTGGGTCCTCCGCGTGAAATAACGGCATAAATCTCGGATAAAAAAGTAAGAAAAGTTGCGAGTGAGGCGGCGTCGTCATGATCTCATCATCATAACACAAATAATCCAATTTAAACTTTTATTACCCCTATCCACTCGGTGTAAGCGTGGCTTCGGAATACATTACGATCGGGCCCATAAAACGTCCCGCGTCTGAGCCGCGTGGATAAGGGAATCCCTGCCAGATTATCGGCCCATGCACTCGACGAGCCGCGAATACATTACGTTGAGTTTAATCATTTCGAAATTAATTTCAAAGAGGTGCCTTTTTCAGCTCCTCAAAGTAGAGCGACGGGTGAGCAAATTAGAGATACGTCCGCACTTTTCAAAGCTGCCTCAAATTGAATCACGACGGCGACACTTCGTCGCTTCTCCGACGTAGGGGCGTAACTCGATTTCCACATGAGCTCCAGACAGCATGGATTCATACGCAAAACAAAGCTCACGTGGAAAATGATGTATGTCCTTACGTCAGAAGAGTGACGACTTGTGGGTATATCGAATTTTCCCTCAAGATCCTCATAAGCGATGCCTCAACTTAATTTTCACCCTCTCGACGCCACAAAGCTTGATTTTCCCTCGCTTGTTATCATTATTATTTCAGATCGGAGATTCTCAGGTTATTGGAAAAACTTGGCTCGCCACCCGAGACAGCTTTCAAGAGAGTTCTCCTTTGGGAGGAAGTCTATGTTTCAGTTTCCACAAGGAACCTAGGTTATCATCCTAGGAAAGGAAACAAGATTTGGTGATCTTACAAGTCGTTTATCGATCGCTCGTTACCATTATTATTCCAGATTCGGATATTCTCAGGTTATCAGAAAAGCTTGACTCGCTACCCGACTCAGCTATACCATAGGTATGTATGTGTCCTGCAGGGTCGGATTTACCTACTTGCCGCCCATGGGCAGCCTATATTTTGCCGCCCCCTCCTCATTCGTTTTGAAACATCAATAAAAACCATCAAGTGAACGTGCCGGAGGGGGAGGGGAGGGGTGCGTAAGACGCGGTTACTCGTGTTGGACACATTTTTGGCGAAAGCCCTGTCAACACTACTAGCAAAAGTTAAAAAACTTTGCGCGAAAGTTAAGTTCCATAAACCTATTTCCGTGTGAACAAGGCCTTCCACTTGTAAGAAATGAACGTAAAAATTATGCAAGAACGAACATAAATGTGATTTAATAATTTAAACCTCCGCCGCGCCGCGCTGATCGCACTGTGTTTGGCGCAATGTGTGAAGCATTCTCGAAGTCTAGTAGGAGCTATGTCTTTCACGTCGACCGCACTGTTTTTGACGCAATGCGTGAAGTATTCATGCAGTCTTGTAGGCGCTATGCGTTTCACGTCGACCGCTGCTGACCGCACTGTGTTTGACGCAATGCGTGAAGTATTCATGCAGTCTTGCAGGAGCTAATATGTGTTACATGCCGACCGCCGCGCTGAGGGCCTCTCCTTTTCATCTCAAGTCCTCAGCATCATTGCTCTCTGCGCCGCGTCGCTCCATGCCAAATTGCGTGTTTGGTTTCTCTCTTCACTCGACTAAGTAAAAGTGCTGTCTCTTGTGTCACCGAAAGATGCCTTTCTCGTTTGTAATTTTTTCTCTGAATCCGATTTTTTTATACCTGTATTTTACTAAAATTGCAAAATTTGCCGCCCCCTAAATTTGCCATCATGGGCCGCGGCCAATGTGGCCACCCCCTTAATCCGGCCCTGGTGCCCTGGGTTCGGATCCCGACCAGGAAAACGTAATAAACATATGTAACGTATTAAAAAATCACCTGTAACGGTCATCTGTGACTATATCGGCAGATGGCTCTGAACAAACTTTCTTTTATTTGTAATTTCATTGATTTAAGTAGATTTGAAAATCCTCTCTTTTGTTTCTTAGTGTCCCATTGAAAACAGGAGAAACAACTTATTGAGGCCCATGTTTACAGTCTACTTACAGCAACTGAGACAACTGCGTCAATTAGCTGGAATTAGACATTATCCAGATTCGCAGTGTTATTTTAAGGTTGCGAAGGACGACGAAGAACATTTATAAATAGTTGACTGAAATGCGAGGTATGAGCTTCGCAATCCTTATTGCGTAGTTGGCGGAAGGCTGACCCAAATGCGAAGTAAGCTACCTCGAAGTCTAAGACATCCATTACTTTATACTATTTAAATCACACAATGAATGTCCATGGAATCTGTGTTCCAGGAAATACAAAAGAAGAGGCATATATCATTGTCACAGTATGCCCTACCGTGGTAAAGGGGGCACGATGATGTGCCAATTTTAGTCACAACTTCGCGGGTATACTGAGAGTCTCGAAGTAGGATAGTGTAGTGCAAGGCCAGGAGAAGATTATTTTGGTTCGCTTTTAACTGACTGGGACACAAACCCTTGGTCGAGTTAAGGAATTGAAACCTTTACCTTTGTTCTTCACTATTCTGTGTTTGAATTCCACGTCTCGTCCATGTAATGATGCCAAAGTTTTTAGTCACTCTGCAAACTTCAATTCAAAACTTATCGAAGTAATAGAAACCCCATACTTAATATATCTGTTCCAAATTTCAACCAGAACAGAAATGTTGTTATAGAAATAACTTGGTTTGCGACATTACAGACTTCCTGTCATACTTTATATTTTCACGGGAGAACTTCTCAACGTCAATTTTTAAAAATCTCCAAGATTTTTCTCACCTCGGAGCAAATTCTGTGAAAACTTCAAGAAATAATATTTCGCGGGGAAAACAAATGGTGTGGACCCAGCACCATTTCTCCACCTTGTTACATGCAGTTCGGGCCACTTCTCAGTGGTTGTTTTTTTTTTTGTTTTTTTTTTTTTTTTTTTTTTTTTAAGAAATAATGTTGATTTGTTTTCCACTAAAAAACATTAAAAGGGAGCAAAGATTTTGAAAAATCGCCAACTATGTACGTGGTTTGGGAGTTTCACCGTCAAAATATGTTTATTAGATGTAAAGCAAACTCCAAAGACCAGCCTACACAAATCTTTCGAATAAGTAATGCAAATGATGCAAAAGCTCAACATTTCTTATATTATCTCCCTCTTTCATTTGGTTTTTTGGCATATTACTGGGAAATTATCAATTTTACTGGCGGTGATAGATATACTTAGTATTGCCCACATCTCTGACAAATTTTGTCCTTTGGACTCTGATGAAATGCCCCTCACGTACAGAGAGTGGGTGTCTGTGAGCTTAAATACTTGAAATGAACTTGGAGACTGATTGGCAAGTCAGAGTTTTTAAAGACTACAATAGGATGGTCTACCCCTTTTCTTTTCTCAGAGCTGTCGGGTAGCTTATTAATAAAAACTAAACGTATTCGTTCAACAATTGGGACGTCACGCAAAATCAACATCTGGGAAGGAGATCTTCATTTGCATTTGAACTTCACGTTTTCTTCTTTCCGCTGACGCAATTAGCCACGCGCTAGTCTCTGCGGGGTTGATAAGTTAATTAACAAACATCCCAATTTATTAAAAGAAACGGCGGGGGCCCAAGAAAAAAACTGACGCGGCGAGCGGGCAAATTGAATTGGATGGCGCCGTGAAAGAATACGCATTGTTCGTGGGCTAAAAGAATACGGGGGTTGACGCAAGACGTCTGTGACGGGGGAGGAGGGGGAGGGCACACTAACAAACGGGGGTGAATTGTAATTAATAGCAGCGTACCTTAGGATCGAAGGTTGCAGATCCCCGGGAAAGGGTAAGAGCAAAATGAGTAATGTACTTAAAATGCGTGTCTTGGAGATCTCAAATGCCCCTAATTTTTTTCCACCCCTTCAAAGTCCCGCGCTCCGGAGCCTGTCCGGCGGCAAAATGAAGCACGTCTGAATTTTAAGCAGGAAAAAAAAGGGGTTCGGATATAATCTTGAGAGCTAATTTTTGAGTCTGAATTTCGAGTCAAGGAATCTGGTCGTGGAGATGGTTGATTTACGGCGAGATTTTTTCCCCCGAGGGCGAGGGGGCGCCTTGGAGTCGGAGAATCTGTTAAAATGCTTATCTCGGAACGAAAGGGTTTAAAAGGCTTTCGTCGACCGTGCAGCGAGTGCACTGCGAGTGTGGTGAAAGGAGCCAGGAAGTAATTTTCCTCGTGATAACATTTTGTAGTTAAAGGGTTACAATTAAGAGCCACTCGTGCCCTTCTGTGCGGCTTTTTGTGCTCTCCACCCCCCCCTTCTTTCTTTTTCGAGGACGGTCTCATTTTTATTAAATGTTTTTTTGCATTTTTTTTTTTTGCCTTTTTTCGTCCACCCTTCTATGCCACCCTTGTTTCACGCGAGAATAATTCAAAACATTCGGGATGAAAACGCAAGGGGAGGAAAGGGGGGAGGAAGCGTGACCGAAGAAGTCGATTTTCGAGAGGCGCACTTTGATTGATACGACCCCTTGCGATATGCCTGTCAAATTGAGACGAGAAGGAGGTAAGTATTCGTTTTAAAGTTACACTCGACAGATTATTGGATTGATCGCGGCATGAGGAAGACATAAGAGGAGAGAGTTTATTGGCTCGTCCGATTTTTGGAGGAATATTTTTTTTTACTTTGTCTGCGCAAATCGAACGGAAAAACGAAGGTGGAAAAAATTATCGGCGAAGTTGGGAGATGGGTTACATTTTGGATGAATGTAATATTCAAGATATTCTAGAGATACCTAGGATTAGTTTTAGGTTGCCACAAAAAATGGCGGATATCCCCATGAAGCAAAGGGGGGTTGCTAACGTTACAGCATGTTATAATGTTACCGTGCAGCTTCGAAAACATCGCCGGAAAAAGCGTCCACTATGTGTGGCGTGATGGACGCTCAAAATCATATGATTTTTTAGTTCCATATGAAGGCGATTCTCTTGTTGTAAATGTTAACATGTTTACAAGATATTTAACCTGATCAGTAGGGTACATAGCATAACATGGTCACATCTGGGAAAAATCATTTTGAGGCTTTCACCATAGATTGCCCGGTTTTATGATTGCTGGTTTGAACAATCCGAATGCTCACCTCCCTAGCTTATGAGCTTTAATTATGACGGATACATTGCGAACCATTTTCTTCCGGGGCTCGGGTGTGCCAGTCACGGAAGGGTTGACTCCCACATTTAACGCAAGTCTCACAACGACACACCCTCGGCCTACCCTTCTTCATGAACTATAAATAATACATCGCCACATGCGTAAATTGAACGCATGGTGATAATCATCAAAACAGCGACCAATCATACCTGGAGCTCTCACCTGAAAATGATTGGTCTTTGTCTAACCGCGGTCTATTCTGATTGGCCCGCAAATCTCCGTTCTGGAAATGAAGGGGCGTATTTACATTTTGGAATGAGCCCTATTATTTGTAAAACTCATTGCTCTTCAGGGCTCCCGCCAAATTTGAGTCACGCCCTTACGCCAGGGGAAGGGGATAAATGTAGAAATGTCGGAGCGTCACGCAATGTTATCACATAGGGTCATTGACCTTCATAATATTTTACAGTTGAGCATATTAACAACCCTCCGACAATGTATTCACTTGATTCTAATTTCACGAGACTGGTTCCAAAGAAGTTTCCTGCTCACAGATCTGAAATTATTCATTTATTTACTATAGATCTTAGCTAAGACTGATTCCTAGAGAAAAAAAGAAGGTGGTGTCAGTTTGTTTGCACCGTGACATAAGTGTCAGTATGACGTTAAAATTCCTGCAAATTCTGAAACACTAAGTAAGGGAAACGGACCGTAACGTCCGTTATTTTTCGCTCAAAACAACACATAATGCTATTTCAAACGTTTCTATGATGATCATCATGATCACATCAGTCGTTTGGCGGAAACTAATAAGGGGGTGGCATGTTCGAACGGTAAGAGGTCGATGACGTAGGTTCTCGAAAATGGTGCATTGAAAAAAATAGTTACGGGCTGTACAGACATACCATCAGTTCCGGACTCAGCAGCTGAAACTTCCGGGTGCTGGAGCCGTAACTTCGATTGCTCCGGGTTGCTGATTATGATTATGTTCCATAAACGACCATACAATCCATTTACAGTACAGTCACGTCGGAGTATGGAGCTCTTATGGTACCAATGGTCAGCCAACCTTCTAACACGAAGAACATTAGAAAATGCCAATCTTCAGATTCCAATAATAAACCAGGACAGCAGAGAATTACGTAAATGAGCATCCTTCCACAAAAGTGAATAAATTCATGCAAACCCTAAGTCAAAAACGACGGGTTGTAACAATCGACATCGTAATTATGAATAATTCTGGATAATTTAATGCCATATATTGGTTGCCCTTTTTGGCTGTAAAAGCTCCACGACCTAACCTCAAAATTACGGACTTGTCATACTCTTCCCATGTAAGCACTCTAAACGACACACTGAAAAAAAAAAAAACTCCGACCGTGGAGGCCGTACTTACGGGACATATAGACGCACCGTCCGCGTTCCGGGCTAAGAGGCTGAAAGTTCCGGGCGTATAGCACCCGGAGCAATCGAAGTTACGGCTCCACCACCCGGAACTTTCAGCTGCTGAGCCCGGAACTGATGGTATGTCTGTATAGCCCGTAACTATTTTTTTCAATGCACCATTTTCGAGAACTTACGTCACCGACCACTTACCGTTCGAACATGCCATCCCCTTATTAGTTTCCGCCTTCCGACTGATGGTGTTTAGGATGTTCTGAATTCCCAATCCTCAATTGTCGCTCGGTGACAACCCTTGGTCGACGAACCAGCCCTTTCCCCGACTTTATTTAAACGATAGTGAATAATCACCTGCCGCGGCGATCCGCTATACCGAGGACAGAGGGTGGCTTAACCAAAACAACATCGGAAAGCGAAACCATGTCTCATCTTCGTTAAAAATGCGATTTCGGGGCTCCGGCTGACAATGACAAAACGGGGGCCGCGCGCGCCCAGTCACTGAGAAATATGCCCGGCAATGTCGCCCCCGCGCACGTATTTTTAAGTCACTTCCCGCGCGACTTTTTTTCTCCACCGAATGTTTTGGTAACAAATTAGGCCCCGGTCCCTGCCCCTGCTCAACGGGCCCGATTAGCGGCGCCCCGCATCACGAGATCTGTTTCATATTAGGTATGTCAACAGATCTGATTCCGATGCACCCCCGCCCCCTTCAACCCGCGGTTGGCTCCTCGTCCTCTGGGGCTCATCACATCCGTTTCATCAGTTTTTGGAGAGAGGAATATTACCTCAGTTGCCAGATTTAGGAATAATGGTAAATTGATTAAAAAATCAAGCTACGAGCCAAAATAATCAGGTAATATTGCAAACTACATGTTGATGAAAAATAATATGAAACTTACAAGAAACAAAGCAAACGTTTCGACCGCCTACAAACGACGATCTTCTTCAGTGTAATAGGAACAACCAAGGGAAACATATTACAAAATAAAATAAAATAGCTACAAAATTATAAGCAGAGTCTTTCGCAGCTAAATCTTTGGGAAAAAATGGAACATTGAACAGTACTACACTTTGTTTATTCTCTAGGGAAATGATCAGTTAGTGTGTGATCCCGCCCTTTCGTAAGTGGCTGTTTATCCGCAAGGCGGAATTAGGCCATCAACCTAAACAAACAACAACAACATAAAATAAGGTTAAATTCATGAATAAAGATGAGTGATATTATTTTTTTTCCAAGACTTAGTTGCAAAAGATTGTTTTTTCGCATAGTTTGCTAATAGTTTTGTAGCTTTTTTATATTTTTTTGTAAAATGTTTCCATTGGTTGTTTGTAATGAACTGGAGAAATTCGCAGTTTATCGGCGGTCAAAACGTTTGCTCTGTTTCTTGTAAGTTTTATATACTTCTCATCTACATGTATAGTTTGAAATATTGCTTGTTTATTTTGGTTTGTATAGATCAATTTTTTAATCAATTTACTATGTTCTATACAGCTTAGCCAGACAACTTTGACAATAAAATGTATTCAGGGATAGTTTTAACTTTCTGAAAAATTCTGTGAACTTTTAAAAGCAGAGTACGTACAAGATATATATTAGTAAAGCCTTAGATAAGAACTTCCTCCTTGGAGGAGACAAAGGGGGCGCGCTCATTCTCAAACTTTATACAATGACGAGCAAGAGATCTATGTTTATAGTGGACATTCGAATCATCACTCAAATGAAATTTCTACATGAAAGAAGGAGAAGAAGAAAAAGAAGAAAACATTAATCTTTTAAGTCTTGAGAATTTTTAACATTTTTAAGTATCATATGATGTCGCAACACCGTTGGTTCGTCTCCATTCTGTCTGTAACTCACCACCGACGATACAATTTCGTGGTCTTGTTACCAACGTGACAAATTAATTTGTCACAGCTAGGCGCGAAGCTAAGTCACTGCCTGTTTGTAAGGGTTCTCTTTTCGATCATGCGAGTACACTCCAAGTAAAATAACAATTTATCAGAGTATTCTAAATATAAAGGTGTTATTTTGGGGATCTCCAGCGGCAAAATCAACAGCCGTTCTTGAATATGATTGTTTTGATGAAGGATTCTACACTCCAGGCATCATCGTGATCTTACTTACGATCATAGATGTGCGTCATGTGCGTATAAACGCATTTATGCTTAAAGTAACTATGCACACAGTGCAGATTAATGAAATAAAAAAAATCCATAGAGCACGCAAATCCTGTGCATAAACATAATGTACGTAGTTATATTTAACATTAAATGTCCACTTATATCTCGGATGTATTCGCTTAAATATTTTTATTTCTTATTTACTGCTGTCATGCTACCTAGGACGTAGTAAGTTCTTCTAAAAACAGACGATCCCATATGCCCTATCCCCCACCCTAAATGAAATGTAAAGGTGTATCCAAGAATGCTAACTTTTTTCTCCCTTGTTCTAAGCTCTGAATGTCACTAAATATGTGAATTTGAAAATTTGCCAAGATTCTGGAGAAATAGAAATTAAACATGATAATAATGTTTTGGGCGGAATAATGGAAAATTACTAGTTTGATCAAATTTACTTGCAAGTATGCAATGATACTGCTCAAAATTTCCCGAACTTCATATCTCCATGCTGTTACCTCTTATTAAATTATGATTTAAAATACTTAAGTTTCAGTCTTTTTTCGAGGAGATCCTCAGAGATTTGTCTAAAATTAGTTGATTTATGGATATGCCTCTACAAAGGATAGTTTACTCCGGTCTAAGATTATAACATCTCTAATTCTTGAAAATGTATTTAGGTCAATTTAATTTCATTGGTTGGAGGTTTTAAAAATCCAACGCTAATATATCTTTTTGTACGGGCATGTTCTTGGAGATCTGCAAAGGATATTTCTGAATGAAGCGGATTGAAAATGCAGAGCCGATATTTTTAAAGTAACTTTTTCCAAGGGAACTCGGTCGAGAAAAACGTTCATATAGTGAATGAAAACCAATGGAAACATTTATTTGGTGTTGTTCACTACGAAAGTTGGTCATTAAAAATGAGGCGCTCGAACATGTAAACGGGAGGAGACCCCCGTGGCAAGGCTTCACCTCGAGAGTTTGTAAGTTTGTAATTTCAAACCTTGCTTAACATTTCACTGTTTTTAATTAAGGGGTTGACGAAACCAGATTAGATTTAATTTATCTGGCGAACGAGCGAGGATGTTCTTACCAAGGCAAAAAACTTCGGGACAGAAGGTATAACTCTGCGGTTTAATGAAGTTATTCCACGTTAAAGGCTTCTAATTATCGCCGTATTATCTGAAGGGCGAGGGGCTGAAAATTATGATCCGGGCGTCCTCTTGGCTGTTTTCTTCCGCTTTTGTTTCGGGCGCCGCGCCGCGCCCTTTCAACCTCCCTCGCCGTATAACAGGTTCAGTCAGATTAAGAAAACTTTTTTAAGGCTAAACTTTGAATTCAGTTCCTGTAAACCCACCGCCCGCGGAACTGATAGATAGGATTATATTTTCGCCTTGGGAACACCTAAAGTAGTGGTGCAGGTTTTTAAGACGTGCGCTTGGGCTACATCGGGCCATTGGGACAACATCGTATGGACCAAATTTTGCAAAAAGGAACTATCAGCTCTGGCTCATTTTAGAGACAACGTATGTGCTCTCTTTTGCAGACAGGTGCTTCCATTTCCTCACCTTCCTCTTCTCCCCCTCGTTTCTTTTCTTTTTGCGATTCTACTACTTCCTATTCTTACTTCTCCTCTAGATAATCATCTTATTATCCGACGTTACCCTGTAAATTTAATACAACTCGTTTAATTTTAGTTTTAAACCATGTAGACAGATACAATGGATACTTGTAGTAGTTACGTTATATTTAAATAAAATTCCTTCAAACAAAAAAAAAACTTTTCCTCTTTTTTCCTTTTCTTCCTCTACCTATTTCACCCTGAATACTCATCCTATAAAATTGTTCGTATTCATGTGCTCAAATTAACTAATGATAAGACTAATTGGGACGCGTTCCGAGAGAAAGTGTCGAATTTAATCACCGACTGTCCTATCATTAGTAATGGCCAGCTTGATAGCGAAATATCTTTGCTGGTGTTACAGATACAGGAGTGTGCCAAATCTTGCACTCCGCCTACAAAAAAGATGCCGTATAGCATTCGCATACCGAAAGAAGTTAAGAACCTAATTACAGCACGCCGCAAAGCCCGCAACATATGGCACCGTACTCGCTTTCCCGGTGATAAAAGTAAATTCAATAGAATAAACAAAGAACTGAACTCTCTTATGTGGGAATACAAGCACAAAAACACAGCTGAGTTCCTGAAGGGTTTAGATGCCAAGCCCTCCTCGGACTATTCTCTATGGAAGGCTATACGGTATCTCAAAAATACGGCCGTCTACTCTCCTCCCATTAAAAAGGAGGATGGTAGTTGGGCCAAAACTGATAAAGAAAAGGCGGAGGTTTTTTCCGAGCACTTGGAGAAAGTTTTCTCCCCCAATGAGGATATTCCGGGTGCTAATCTGGATGAACTTCCACAACCAGCACCTCTTCCTGAGGAAGAAATTTCAAAATTCACCCATGATGAGGTCAAAAATGAAATAAAATTTAAAGTTAAACGAAAGAAGGCACCCGGAAGGGACCAAATTGGGGGAGAAATTCTAAAACAGCTTCCTGGCAAGGCGATAGGGAAGATTACACGCATTTTTAATTATATTATTGAAAACAACTACTTCCCTACGCCTTGGAAGGAAGCTGAAATTATTCTAATACCAAAGCTCGGTAAAGATCTAAATCAACCGAGCTCTCATAGACCGATCTCATTGTTATCAGTGTTGAGCAAACTCTGGGAGCGGCTCTACCTCAAACGCCTGAAACCTGTGTTATCCGAAACAAAGGCACTGCCCGATGTACAGTTCGGGTTCAGGCAAAAACATTCTACTGTCCAACAAGTGCATCGGGTAGTAAACCTGGTGGAAGAAACACTGGAAAAAAAGGGAGTCTGCGCAGCAATCTTTTTAGATGTTGCGCAGGCTTTTGATAGAGTCTGGCACCAGGGTTTGCTCTTCAAATTGAAAAGCATACTACCCGCAAATTATTGTGAGATGCTTAAATCGTATCTTGAGGGCCGGTTCTTTAGAGTGAGATTTGGCAATGAATACTCTCAAACTAGGTTCATCCTTGCGGGAGCCCCACAAGGTAGTGTTTTAGGTCCAATCTTGTACACCCTGTTCACCAGGGACTTACCCGAAACAGCTGAGGACGGTCTGATGGGCGTCTTCGCTGATGACATCGCGGCTTTGGAGAGTGATAGGGCCTCCCTGAAGCCACTACTAAACTACAACGGTCGGTGGATAAGATTGTGGACTGGGCTTGGGACTGGAGAATTGCTCTCAGTCGTCCCAAGTGCCTGCACATGATATTCACCAACCGTAAGATTGCTTATTTACCAGTGATGATAGGCGGAGATCCGGTGCCGTTCACGGATAATGCGCCTTATCTAGGGGTAACCTTAGATTCCAAATTGAGATGGAAACATCACGTTAAAAAGAAGCGCCAGCAATTAAACATCAAGTACAAAAAAATGTATTGGCTTTTGGGGAGGAACTCAGCACTCTCCACGGGCAATAAAGTTCTACTTTACAAACAAGTGTTGCGTCCAGTCTGGATGTACGCATGCGAACTGTGGGGATGCACCCGGAAATCGAATCGGTACCTTGTGGAGGCCTTCCAAAGCAAGGTACTGAGGCAGATAGCCGGGGCCCCATGGTTCGTTACAAATGAGAGAATCAGAGAGGAGTTGAATGTTGAATCAGTAACAGAGATAATTGAGAGAGCGGCAGTGCGCCACCACATGAGACTGGACGCACACCCTAACCCGCTAGCTCGACAGGCACACAGCGATGACCCCAGCAGGAGGCTGCGTAGGGTAAAGCCCTACGATTTGGCCAGAGGGGTGTTGCATTAAATCGGCAACCATGGTTTATCTTAAGCAAAACACCTTGGTGAGTTTTCGCTTTGCAGTGGGGGTCCATGACAACGATGGCCCTTACTTGTAAAGACATTAATGATAGTTTATTAATTTTAGCATTTGCCAAATTTCGGCATCTGCCCTCCTTCTTGTGTATATGTTTGTATGATTGAAGATGATATCGAGGTAGTAATAACTGTAAGCGTAGGTCAGGTATGAATGTTTTTAATTTATTAACAAAATCTTGTAACCTAAGTTTAAGATTAGCTTTAGTTTTAACATTAGAAGTAATGTAATTAATGCCCCGCAAGGGGCAGTTGTACAATTTTTTAATTTAATAAAAAAAAAAATTAACTAAACTCTGACACCCCCCCGCCGCGCACTCCGCCGTGCACTGAAAATTCAGTAATGGATTTATCCCCACCATTACGCATTCTTTAATTATTCTCTCTTATTCTATTTTTCTTCCTCCCATCTATAGTATCACGGTCAGTGATTGTAAACACTCTCATGTTAATTTTTATCAGAGGTGTAAACGGTGCTCCAGAGGCACCTCTTGAAAATAAATCCATTGTACCACAACTACTATTACTAACTTATTCTTTTTTCTTCTTTACTCTCATCTTCTTCCTCTTTATCTTTTTTCTTCCTTCGTTCCGTTCCTTTTCCCTATATTTTTCCCTTGTGCCTCCTCTTTTTCTCCCACTGCCTATCCTTTCCTTCCCCATGTGACATCAAGCGTTCAGATCATAATGACAGAATTTTTATTATTGTATGACGCTGAGCATGTTTAGATTTTTGCTTCGTGTTTCTTTATGAACGGAGAATCAACGAGGTTGACCCGTGATTAGCCTCCATGTTTACACCGTTGGGCAACTATTTTCCTCTCATTAGCGGACTTTTAACAGCGTGGGCGGAGTGGGTGGAGCGCGGAAATGTAATTAGGACATGCAGGAAGTGACAATAGTCCTGATCGTCCAAGCTCGGATTTTGCCCTCGTGTCCGTTGACTTCCAAAATTTCAAGCGGGAAGGGCAATTATTCCACCCGTTCGCACCTTCTCCTAATTTCACGGTTCAATTCCGGGAAGTCATACACTCTATATCACTCTTTAAAAGTATCCGTGGTAAAGAGTCTTGATAATAGAGCATGGCTCACGCTCATGCGTGCGGTTTCGTCTAGATTTCTGGGTTTGTCCGCACAAAATATAAAGGGCAAAGTTGATAAAAACTAAATACATGGTCAAAACCTGTTTTAAACAGCGAGAAAAAATTATGTTTGATTCAGGCTTTTTTTTATTAGTTTAATTGCATCCCTCAGACATTGAGTTTTTCGATACACATGGTACGGTAGTTTCAAAATCATGTTCGTTTTTAACTAATGACCGGAACAAGATATTAAGTTCGCCTTCAACTCGATAGACGCAATTTGAGCGGCTCAGGAGTTGATATAGTTGTATCTCGCATTGTGGTTGAGCGTGATGTCCATTAGTAGAGTAACTTTCGTTATAATCTTTGTGTTTTTAATGACCATTATAGCGATGAGTCCAGTACCTTTTACTCGATATTCTCCCCGAAGAAAACAATATTGATAGTGGAATTGAGATACGTCGCAAAATATAAAGTACAACCCCGCTTTTGCACTTATATCTGAACACCTATAATAACTTAATTTACTACCGGACATCGAAATCCTAATTTTTGTGCTTTTTTGCGTAAACGCATCTGAATGCGTCGCAATGATCAAGGAAACCTTCAATTGAGGAGGTATAACGAGGGGTAAACCCATTCGAGTATTTTACTTCTCGACACTGCATCGTGAGGGAAAGATGCTTGCCCAGAAATCATAAACTAATTTACAATTCGAGGGATTAAAATTTGCCAAGACTAAGCAGAAATAAAAATCGAAAAAATTGAGGGGCATCTTCAATGCGAGAGTCGAACGAAGATTCGACGAGGAGGAGACGCTATCACTCGGGCTCCACGGAGGAAAAGTCGTAAATTACAAATAAAAAGCTACTTAATTAGTAATAATTCTTATTTGGAAATTTAATTAAAAATAATTAGAGTTCATGAGAAATCTAAAAAGAAAAGGAAGGTGGGAGAGCAGATTGGGACTCCTTCCCCTTTTGTGTACTTATCAGGCCCTCCCCTCGCTTTTGTGGAGCACAATAAAAAAACGTAATAAAATAAAAAAGCGCTAAAAATGAGGAAGATAATTATACGCGAACATGTTACGGGGGAGGGAAAACTACGAAAAATGGTGGGGGACACGAGGGAGACAGAGCATTCGAGAAGGATTATGTTCGTACTTTTAATCAAGTCTTACCCGGTCCGAGGCGCTCCGCTCCCTCTGCCGTGCTAAGGAAGAACGCCGTATGAACCTTCAGGCGTTGCCAAAATTCCTCCGATAATAATAGAATTTACTGGGAAAATTGTGAATATGATTATCCAAAATTTTCGGACAATTTTGTACGCAATTGAATCTAAAATAGCTGAAAATGTCAATGAAAAATGTGCATGAATGTTGTCATAAATACATGTTTTAGCGCGGGAAATTTGGTAACTCTCGAATGTTCACACGGCGTTCTTCCTTAGCACGGCAGCCCTCTGCACCGCTGCAAACCCGGGCCGGGAGAAAGAGGTTTGAAAAATAAAGCTTTTTTATGAAGGGCGAATCGCTAAGCACGGACAGGTAAAATTAATTGCACTCATAATTAAAACATTGTTGCTGGAGCAGGCTGCGGTGCGGGTCTCGGCTTCTCGCCCCCGGTGCGTTTTTTGCATGCAAAATATCGTTTTTCACGTCCTCCCGCACCCCCTCTCACCCTCCCCCGTCCGGGCGTTTTTCCGTCATAAATGAACCCGAGAGTGTTGAGCGCACCCCCTTCCCCTCCCCACCCTCCTCTCTCCTTCAAAGGCGTCCTCGTCACGTAGGGCTGACGAAACGTGAGGCCCGCGAGAATCTAATCAGCGTCGATGAATGATTGTCCGCGTTGCCGACGCCGAGAAAGCGGCGTATGACAAATTGCAACCTTGCAAATTGAAGGGGCGGCTGCCGGCTTGATTACGTACCGTCCGCGGCCGGCGCAACGAGAGACGAAAAGGTTACGCCGGCGGGGTGGGGGAGAACGGGGCTGCAACCGCTGTTGGTGTAAAAAATTCATGCAGGGACTTTCGACCGCAAATTTTTGACAAGGGGCAAAACGACGTTGTTGCAACTGAACCGCTATGAATAATTTCGACCAACTGCCGCTTGGTTTCATGCATTAGGGATGGATGGGATGGAGGAGAATGGTTGCTGAAAAGGTGGAATAACCCTGTCTTCCAAAAGAGATGCCACGCAGGTGAAAGCATCCCTTGATTACTCCCCATCGGAATATGATGACCCGTGCTGGTGAGAGTGCAAATAGTTTCATCTTTCGACTTGCGATTTTCTCTTGGATAATTCTTTCAGATTATTTCAAACATTTATCGATATGATAGCTATTGGCGCACTGCAAAAAAGTATTGTACTCGGGACATTTTTCTAAACGTTTCTTCAATTTTGCCTGAATTTGGATGCAAAAAAAAACAGACTAAATTTCAATTTAGTGAATAGGCGGATTTGTTAGCGTGATCAAAGAAACTTTGTCATGAGAAAGAGTAGAAAAAATTCTTACTCGTGTATTAGGGTGCATTTTCAATTCAGTTTTGTCTGTTGAATAAAAAAATGACCTTGATTTTGTCGATTATCACCGATTCTCTCGAACATCGAAATTTTAAAGGAAAAGTACAATTTTCGCGCGGAAAATTTCCAGTTTGCAATTGATCCTGACGTGATGCGAAAAAGCTATATTTTCATTTTCAAGCTAATTATGGAAAAATACTGGATGTAGGAGAAAAGTTCGAGTAGGTCACTTGTTGTACTAATCGTCCGAAAAAAACGAGTTTTTCAACACAAAAAACGGGGGTTTCTTGGAATTTTGACGCAAGAGATTTGAAGTCTACCGGAATCTGAAGTTCAGTTGCTTTGTCCAAAGTGTTTTCCCTCTGTGTGTTCTGTATTAATGCATGTAATAAATTCGATTTTTCCCCCAAAAATTCGGTCAAGATTTTTTGGCTCTGGATAAATGACACAAAATTGGAAAGCTCGAGCTTGAACCCTCCCCTCCCTCTCTCGATCGTCTGAGATGAGAGCCGCGAATTTTGCGGTTACATGGAGCTGAGTGGGGAAGGGGTGGGGATGGGGAAGCAGTGGGGTGGCGGGAGGGGAAGGGAATAGAAGATGGTATCTAACGTGAATGTGAACGGGGGGGTTAATCCCAGGAGTATCGGAACAAACAAAGAAAAGATTATTAATGACTTAAAAGAAGACGAGGCACAAGAGAGAGAAGCTGTTTTTAGGCAGATCGAGATGTTTTCAGAGGATTCGACAGCCGCGCCGAAAAAGGGTATAAATAATGTGTGACTCTTATTTCGTCTCAATCAATTCCTCTTACCTCCCGAAAATTTCCGCCGCGGCTCCAATTTTCGTTTTCTTTTGTTTACCGGCGTGTGTGCGCGCCTGGGCACGTAAAGGCTCTTTCCTCTTGTTCCCTCGCTGAGACTCCGAGAGAGGAGGATTTTGAATAATGTATACACCCGCCCACCCCCACCCCCATCTCTACCTCCGCCCGAGCCCCCTGAAGAACGGATGTCTTCATCTGCGTGAAGATTTTCCAGCCGAGTTGGGAGCTAGTTCAGGCTGCCAAATGGGAGCACAAATCCGTAGCCACTAGGAGGAGGATGCACTGAAAAAAAGTTACGGGCTATATAGACATACCGTCCGTTCCGGGCCAAGAGGCTGAAACTTCTGGGTGCTGGAGCCGTGACTTCGATTGCTCCGAGTGTTACGCCCGGAACTTTCGGCCTCGGAGCTCGGAAGGCGGATGGAATGTCTGTACAGCCCGTAAAGTACTGCTTCCACAGCCGGAGTTTTTTTTCCAGTGAAGAATCAGAACTTCACCAGGAGTTCAAGCGACAGGAACCTGGAAAAATCTACAGGTAAATATTATTGAGGCGTAATGCTAACAATCTGGGTAATGAAGTACTCGAGTGAAGCTGACGGTAAGTTCAGAGGACAATACTATTTTTCGCCTGATAAGCAATTTGTTGATACAAAAATTAAATGAAATTCGGGATGAACACTTTGCTAGGCGAGTTGTTGCAAATTAGCCGAACAAATTTCTCAACTCTTTGGTCATCAGTCGTCACTGGGTGAACCTGCGGCCCTGCTAGTTGACTTTTACCCTTTGACGAGGATAAGTGTTCAGATGGTCCCTAAAACCATCGGGTATAATCTCTGAAACTTCCTAACTGCTGTTCAAAGTGTGAGTCATTACCGCGTACATGCAAGGAGTCTTTTCTAAAACAAAGTTCCCACTTAGATGCACTAGGAAAAGGTCCGTTGAGACGTACCTTAAAAAAGGATGGAAGCAGGTTGTAACTGAGTCAAGGTAGAACATATTAGTGATTGTCCACGGGAAAAAAGACCTGATTCTATAAAAAGGCGGAACCGCAGTTTGGTTAATGAAACCGAATAGCTTGATAAATAATATCGGTTCAACAGATTGAATATTTGGTTATGGAGCCAAATTATATTGTGTACCATGTTGGCCGAACTTTGGTGCGTTATTTTTGATATTTTCATGCATTTTTCGTCTGCCCTAGGCATCACAAGCAAAGTTCAAGGTAACGAAAATTGCGATGATTTAAGAACTACATGTGTATACAAGTATTTCAAGAATATTAATTTTAATCCGCGATTCATGAGTTAGTTAGGGATATTTTTACACGCTTGAGCTAAACCGGTGAGCACAAACCATTATTTGCGTGCACAATGAAATATACAGGTAAAAATCGCGTTATTCTGACAACTCAGCCTCTCCTAGAAGAGGCACTTTTTTGTATAGTAAAAAATATAATCAATTATGAATTGTGAAATTTCTGAAAATGTTACACCAAATTTGTATCGAGGAACCATATCACATGATCCGATACATATTTTGAAAACAGGGTGAAGCGATCAAAAAATAGCTTTCGTAGGAATTGGATATCCATTAATATTTTGCAACTGCTTTGCCAAGAGTATAATGTAAATGACGAGAAATGTTGCAATATTACAAGGCATAAGGCATTTGACTACATTGTAATCCTTGTATACAATTAAGACCCTTCACGACTACGGCTCTTACATTTATTAACCCTACAACATACCCTTGGGAAGACTGTGTGATTATGATAAGCAAGGTTTTGTGAGACCTCTTCACTCTGACAACCGTGGATTGAACCTGATGAACGAATGAGGTACTTATTTAGTTTGACCTTGACGTAAAGAGGATTTCAAATGTCGATTCCCGCTTCTTTTCTTTTGAGACTTTCACGTTGCCGAAGTGGAAAAGCTATTTTCTGGCCTACAGCATTCTTTTGGGTGAAACTTGATATTGCGAAGCGATCTGACACTTTCATACGTTGTCTTCGAAACTCCATTTATTTTCACCCCATTCCTTTCTAGTTTTTCAAACGAAAAAATTCTCCCCGACATACAAATGTAACCTTTGAATCCGGACAAGTTTCGATTTTTACGCTGTGGAGTTCTTGCGAAATATTCCTCGGTAAGTGAAACATCTTGTTGCAATGTAACAAAAACCGTCTTTAAATAGTTTCAGAGCTGTGATAAGAGAATGCTACCTTTCGGAGGCAGGTTTAAGAACACGTCAAGAAGCATTAAATTTACAAGAATTCGTCGGCAAAAGGCGGTTACGCCTAGTTACATAGGCACGGATACTTGCCGAGAAATTTGAATAATACCCAGGTAGGTCAAAGGAAGCCTATAGAGCTTTCAATACTAATGTAAAACATTGAAATTGTGTGTCTCCTGTTACATATTTACCTCTTTAGTACGATGATGCTTAATTATTTATATGAGGAAGATTCTACTTCCTCACTCGCCTTCCTGCGAAAGGATAGACAAAATTGGCTCTCACTAGGTGGAGTAGTGGTATCTTTTATCAGATTTTCTTTAATTGCAAAACCTATGGAGGTTTGATTGAAAGCAATATATATTTCTGATTCGCCTTTATTTGAGAGGATACGCAATAATGGCTCTTACGAGTAGTATACATTCTCGTACATTCTTTGATTTCTTGAGTCATGGAATCATGAGGGAGGATTTAATTTCCCGATTTGCCCTCGTATGAGAGGACGAGTGAGAGAACTCCTCACAAGTTGAAACAGTAATAATATTTCGAGAAATTTAGTCCTCCAACGCAACGTCCAATGGACCATAATTGCCACGATAAACCCTGGTTAAGTAAAACTAAAAACTCAAAAATTCATGTTGAAAATAGCAAATAGGCTCAGGAATCCATTGTCAGGTCTCAATAGAGGTATCTTTTAACACCCTGTTCATTTAAATCTTTGCGAGATTTCTGGAACGCTCAAAATCAACCAATATTTTGAATGTTCGCTCAAGATTGCGTTCTCGGTCCGCCGGGCCGTTTTGGGCTTGAAAGGGTGATCAAGCGATCACTGCAATCGTGGTCGGAATCGCAAATGAGCGGCAAACAAACGGAAAACGCTAACGAGGGTGAAGGCATGGCGGGAGAGTTAAAGGGGGGGGAGGGTAGGTCGACGCCCTCCTTGAAAGACGACCAACATCTGAGACCTTCAATTTTAAAGATTTATTTAGGTTAGAAAAGGCTCAAGGGTTCAAGATCCCCCTTTCCACGGCGGTGGTCGATGGGAGATGAACTGACCTCCACATCCACTCACGGTTTATTTAGGTCAGCTTCGAACCACCCTCTCGAGGCACCCTTCGCGCTGCGAGCAGAATTTTAAACTAATGAATTAAAACGAGATTTAAAATTCTCGGC
Organism: Bemisia tabaci; assembly: GCF_918797505.1. Taxonomy (NCBI): domain Eukaryota; kingdom Metazoa; phylum Arthropoda; class Insecta; order Hemiptera; family Aleyrodidae; genus Bemisia; species Bemisia tabaci. Next base: position 15,941,375 of record NC_092793.1, on the reverse strand, counting down.
CTCCTAATCGAGAGATAAATCGCTTTAATAAACTTGATGGTGTGGAAGAACTGTAGCAATGTTGCCGTAAGGTTTTATGATAAGTCCATGCGTAAAAAAAAAGTTGGAACTCCACTCATAGCGCTAATTGAGTGATTTTACAGTCATTAAGACAACGGCTAAAATTATACCTAAGATTGCGCAACATTCCCTGTTCATGCCAAGTCATAACGTATACCATGTTGTGAGTTTCCCAAGAAATTGTTTCTTACTTTGCCTCTTCTTTTTCCTTCAGAATTGCCTGATTTACGTGGAGAGAGATTTGAGTACATTGTGTTCGATGAAATTGTAGTAGAAATCAGCATATAGCTTGATGTTATTGAGAGTGAGTGAATCAATTCAGAGGGAATAAATACGTCGCCGTAAAATGAAAAGCTCAAAAATGGGATCATTTACTATACAGGCAGATGAACCAGTCAAAATATCTGCAATATATCGAAAGAAGTTAATGAGAGACCTACTTTTCTCAGGGCCGGATTAAGGGGGTGGCCACATGAGCCGCCGTGGCCCATGGCGGCAAAATTTGCAATTTTTTTAAATTCAGGTACAAAAAAATCGGATTCAGAAAAAAATTACAAACAAGAAAAGGTGACAAAATTTTTCATTTCCTGAGAGTTCATTAATTTCTAATTTTGTCGTATTTCGGTGATACAAAACACTGCGCACCTTTAATTAGTTGAGTTAAGAGAGAAACCACACACGTAGTTTGGCCTGGAGCAGCGCGGCCCAAAGAGAAATGATGACGAGGACTTGAGATGAAAAGGAGAAGTCCTCGGCGTGGCGATCAATCGGCATGTAACACATATTAGCGCCTACGAGACTGCATGAATACTTCACGCATTGCGTCAAACGCAGTACGGTCAACAGCGGTCGGCGCGGCGTGAAACGCACAGTGCCTACAAGACTACATGAATACTTCACGCATTGCGCCAAACACAGTGTGGTCAGCGCGGCACGGCGGCGGAAGTTGAAATTATTAAACTACATTTATGTTTGTTCTCCCTTAATTTTTAGTTCATTTCTTACAAATGAAAGGCCTTGTCCCCACAGAGATAGGTTTACGAAACTGAACTTCCGCGGGAAGTTCCGTGAACTTTTGCTAGTAGTATTGACAAGGCTTACGCAAAAAATGTGTCCAACGCGAGTGTACTCGTCTTATGCACCATTCTCCCTCCGGTACGTTCACTTGATGGTTTTTATTGTTGTCTCAAAATGAATGAGAAGAGGGCGGCAAAATACAGGCGGCCCATGGGCGGCAAATAGGTAAATCTGGGCATGACTTTTCTTAGAGTCATCCTTCACACATCCTTAAACTAAAGCGGAGAGGTAAGGATCTTTTTAAGAAATTTCATTGAAAGAAGTATTTATGCAGACACTTAGAGTAATGTTGTCGAGAAAGAAGCTTAACAGAACTGTCAGGGATTACACTGATTAGAAAATCGACAACTTGAGCTCACAATTACTGAGCCTAAATTAAAATCTGCTTGGACACAAATCATTACATCCGATTGAAATGAAAAAATTAAAAAACCAATCGAAAGCAACAAATATATTTCAGTCTCAAAAATGATTTTTAGCCAAAAGCTGCAGTTCGCAGAGTTTAGCATTCAAATTTTTCAAAATAAAAATTTAATTAAAAAATTGAAGCTATACTCTGCAAAGCTCCTTTTGTGAGATTATCCGGTTAAATGTGAAATTTAGTTCAATGTAAGCCTCACAAAGTTCTCTGAAATTTAAAAAATAATAAATAAAATATAAAAAAAAATTATGGCTCAACCATCAAACGTTCTTTACCGTGCTAAAATTACGAAATTTGACTCCAGTGAGCCATCAAGTTTGTTCATAGACAGACACAACTGCTATTAAATTTTGCTCACGGAGAATCACTTAATGTGTTCCAGCACATTTTTTTAAAAACCTAAACATTGTCTGTGTCGAAAAACTGGCAACACCGACCCATAAGTTGCCTCGCTATCTCTGTCCACGGGTGCCTCGAAAAATTTGCTGAAACGTAGTAAAAATCAATAGAAACATTAGTTAAAAACAGGCTCATAATTTCACAGTTGGCGCGCGCTATCAGGCACAAGCTGGCGATGTTTTTCTTTTTCTGTAACTGAATTTCGATTCAACGACCTTTCGCCGGGCGTTCGGAAACGCTCTAACAGGGGAGGAAGAGCCAGAAGATAAATCGCTCCAGGGAGCGTTTGTCTCAGAGCTAACCGGTGTAAAATGCTACAAATTTAATTACAAATCAAAATTATTAAGAGCAAGTCTCGCTATTTCACCCTCGAGCTGAGACCATCGCCAAAATTCCTGACCTTATCTCCTTGGGGCGGGCGTTTCCTTTGCAGTCGGACTGGCGCCGCTTATTCGCCCTTTTCTGCGCCAAAGTCGCTAAAGTTGTTTTTCTTCTTTTATTTTAATTTTTACTTGTTTTTGTCTCACTTGAATTAATTTCCGGTAAACTGGGAAAAAAAAACTAGTAAAAAAAAAAAGTATATTGATTCAATCAGAATCTAGCTTAAATCAAGAACCAAGCCTCTTAATTTAAGCGGATTTCGTTTTGATTCAAGCAAAAGTCCGATTGAATCAAGAGTATTGTTTCTTGTCAATGTTTTCAAGAGTCTGGACTCTAGATCCAATGTGTTTTTTTCTTCAGTGTAAAATGGCGTTAGTATATAAAACAAGAGAGGTAAAAAACTGATATTCTCTCCAAGCAGGATGACTAAAAACTTTCTAGAGTGGTTGATGGACGGGTAAACATCCGTTTGAAAGTTTTGCAACAATTTTTTCGGTGGGAAAATATTTAGACCCCTTAGAGCTGATTTAACATGTTGGACTTACGCCTTTTTAACAAAATAAAGAAAAAATAGTCATTTTAAGTCAAAGAAAAAGCAGGTTTAAAGTGGAATTCGGAGTTTTACGACTCATTTTGTCATTTAAGCAGAAGTATTATAACCTTTAGATATAGGCAAAAATTTAGAGGCTTAATTTTTTAAAAAATAAAAAAAAGTCAGAAAACGAGTGAGTACCTTTAAAAAGGCCAAAAATGCGGGGGGGGGGGGATGAAAATTTTGGACTTACGTCCTTCTATCAGAAACCGATCAAATTATATTTATTCTCATGAAATATTCTAGGGCAGCGATTTCTCCTTTTAACAAACACCTTGACTCGTCGGATGCAAACGGCATGCACGCGAAATAGGGCTATTTCGCCTTCCTTCACGCTCATCTCTTTTCACACGTCAAAATATTCGAGCAATTGAATTTCGCCACCTCAAGTCCTTTCCACTCGACTTCAGAGTGCCTTTCACTTTCATGAATTTTGGGTATAAAATCTGCGGTAATGCTACATTCTACCATCAGTTATCTCCGTGCTTCAAAACCGATCTCATCAAATCTAATCCATCAAAATGGTCTTTAAGGTAAGCTTACAACTCTCTTATCCCTTAAAAATATTGAACTTGGAAAAAATTCATCCAAATGTGTGTGTTTTTTTTTTTCTTCTTCTTCTTTAAATTTTTATCGCCCCTTACAAATTTAGACCCAGCACAGTAGTGCTATAGAAAAACCTCAAGTGAGCATTTGAGTGTTGCCCAAATCCTCTCGATAAATCATTTATTTTTTATGATACTTATGACAGTACATGTGTATTGCTTTTAAAATTTTCAGATTCATTGTGTTCAATTTCGGGCAAATTGTGCTGAAAAATTGGAAGAAAAATAAATCCAATTTGATTAGACGAACAAAAAAACTGCTTTTTACTGAAGGAAATTTGGCAGCATCTGACGGCTCATACAGCGTTCTTTCTTAGCACACCAGAAGAATACTCAAATCGTCGATCCTCACGTAAGGGCGTATCTCCATTACCATACGTGAGCCCTGATCTCCGTATGATCCTATGCTCTCCGAGACTCATGCTGAAATAGATATACACCCTTATGTCAGAGAAGCGACGAAATGTACTGTTTCACGTACCGTAATGTGTTTTTTCCTCTCCTCATTACAGTTCTGCATCTTGGCTGCCCTTGCGACCGTGGCTAGCTGCGGCTACGCCAGCTCCTCCGCGGACGTGAAAACAGGCCACGCAGCGGCATCTTACGGAACTTACGGCGCGGGGTCTTACGGAGGCTACGGACACGAATCGTACCCTGACGCGCACCCCAGCTACAAATTCGCTTACAGCGTACACGACCCACACACCCACGACGTGAAGGCTCAGGAAGAGACCCGCGATGGACACCACGTCAAGGGCTTCTACTCCTTATACGAGGCTGATGGCAGCAAACGAGTCGTCCATTACGCCGACAACGGACACGGCTTCGAGGCCACCGTCCAGAAGGAGGGTGCTCACCACCCCATCTCCGCTCCTGTCCACTTCTCCCCGTCACCATCGCCCGCCTACCACCCTGCTCCGGGATACGGAAAATACCATTGAAACCGCCAAATCATAAGATGTAATCGAATTTTTGTAAAATGAGTAAATAATAAATATATTTCAACCAAATTTATTCGACTAGCCTTTCAAAAGATTGTCGGGAAACAACGCTACGTTGCAGTGCGACGTTTCAATGATACGGGACCATTTAAGTATTACGGGAGCCTCAAAGGATAAAAAGAGTCTGAGCATGCCTCACCGAGTCTTACGAGGAAGACTGGGTGTAGGTCTCCTTAAACCTCCATTGTAAAGCAAGAAAAACCTTTTTAACGGAGAGATTTTTTCTAGGTATTTTTTAGAGTTTTTCTGTTCCAAATATTGCAGTTTTGGCACAGAGGCATGGAATAGTGGTCGTTGGATATTTCGAAGACCTGACAGTTTTATATTCAACCGTGCCTACGATGGTTCGAGGCTTGCAGTTCAAAAGATTTAGTTTCGAAAAAGCTATATTATTTGAATTCTCACTTGCATGTTTGAAGCACAAAATTTCCGAAATTTATTGCAAATTTTGCAACAAAAGCTTGCTGATTGTGGAACAATCTTCATCGGAGTTACAAGGGCCGTTTCACCCCCTAACTCGACAAAAACCTTTCTGTTGGAAAGCCTCCGTAGTTTAAGTCACAATTATATAGTAAATTAATAAAGCAGTGCTTAGTTTTTTTCATTTGAGAACACAATTTTTGAGAACTCAAGCCGATTTCACGTGTGACGTCAGAGGCAGCATCATTCGAACTATTTACGCAAAAGAAATCCACCAACAAAGGGACTCACTTCAGACGATCTTGTTTTCTGCGAATAAGTCCAATTTGCCACGGAGGTATTTCTCGGAATCATACAGAGACGGGGCGAGCAGAGAAATGAGGGTCGCGCACGGTGTTAGATTCGAGTCCTCACTTAAGAGCGTTTCTCACTTGGCGGGTGCCTAATGCAATGCTGTAATGTATTAACTATTAACTTTCGCTAAGCCGTTGACAACTCGGAGAGGATGATTTACTAAGTTTGAGCCCGGCTTACAAATTGCCCTCTCATGTCATGTCCGGCTTTTACCCCTCCCCCTCCCCCACCCGGCCCACCACTCCTCGACTCGCACCTACTTCCTCCGGAGTCCGGACTCTCGGCGAAGAAACTTTTCATTTTAACACTGTCGAAATATTTTTTCCCTCTCCGGCCTCGTCTTGGCCCGAAATTATTTATTTCTTCTCGAGATAAAACATGTGCACCCTTTAGTTTTAACAAGTTTCCCGCGCTTGGACATGGCCGCACTCACACGAGCGGGCCGGCACGAGCGTGCGCCTGCCCTGATAGCTACTGACGCGTCGAAAGTGGACTTGTCAGGCAAAACCACCCCCGGTCTGACCCGGATTTACTCGCAACTTTTATTTTTGCGCCTTTTCCTCCCGCCAAAAGTCGATGGACCGGATAACAGATAGATTAATCGGCGAAAAAAAAGAAAAAAATAAACCCAACGGAGAAAATTTTCACGATTTTTTAGTTAGCCTTGGTTAATCCAAATAGGGCTTTCGTTCTAATACATATAATTCTTATGATAATTTCTATTTGTTTTAACAATATTTCCTTTTCTATTGTTTACGATACACCAAACGGTTGAGATTATATCGATATCGATTGGTTCAAAACATAAGCATAGCCTCAAAAGTCAATTGAGTAATCTGACGGAACGGATTTTTTGTGATAGATTTTTGATTCGTATAAGTACTAAGAGTGGTGAAATTGCTACGAAATTTCGCATTTTCAGTTTTCCTGACAAATATCCTAAAATTTTGGTTTGAGGGTGTGTTCTATTGTTTTGAACCAAACGATTCACCGAACCACTATTGAATACGATCCATAATGTAGGCACGCTGGGACAAATTAAACTAAAATCAGTCTCAGTACATCACGTATTAATAAAAATATACTATTAGGGACCCCGCTCACGAGCTTTGTTATTTTTACAACCCTCACGTACACGTCAATTTTTAAAACTCGTGACTCAAGAAATTTTTCAAAATTGACGTGCACGCGAATGCCTTTATCTTTTGGAATGGGGAAGTTGGAATAGAGCCGACAGTGACCTCACCCTAAACGAAAAGAACATATCCTGTTTACAATAGTATTGCAGTGTTTGTGAATAATAATATCCATTATTCCTCCTAAAATTAACAAGAAATATGGTATTATGTATAATCCTAATTTATTCCCCAACTTATACGTTTTATTTTGTTCAATATATACGTGAGCAACACTCTGCATTGAAATTTTGTAAACATGCTTCATGTGATCAAGGGAAAATGCAAAAAAGGTTCCGAAACACTACCCTTTTTTAGCGGCTTTTAAAGGTTCCTTTAATTTCTTTGCCTACTTCTGAATTTGATAAAAGAAAAATCAAAATACCATGAATAAACTGATATTTTTAAATTATAAGTATAAGTTGCCAGATTTTTAATGTATCAAAACATGCTAATTAAACCTTGGCATTCATACTCTTGTTCTCTCTCAAAATCGGCCAGGCGTTGAGTAGGCAACTATTCTAACGCAACGACATACCGCAGTATCCTCGCAGATTGAAGGCGCATCGCAAGATCGTGCGACTGAGGGCTCAATCCTCCGAACCGAACAGGGCCCATTCTGACATTATCGGTCCGTGTGACCGCGAGGTTATTTCATCCATACACTCCACCTATGTGAAGGTACTCTAGCCTGTTGAGTTGGACAAAAAATCTTCAAAAATCCAGCCGTCCCCGCAAGAAGCAGAGCATGATCATCTGGGCGTGGAGGAAAGACAGATGACAACTTAAGTTCCCGGTGAAAACGGGTGCAACGGAGTGGAAATCATATCGTGGAGTTGCTAGTGTACATTTGTCTGCAGTATTGTGAAAAAATTGTGTTCGATACATCAATCTCTTCGTCTTGATGCGTAGAATCAGATTTTCGATGGTGTCAAGTTCAAAAATCAATCCGGCGCCCCCCATTCAAGATGGCGCCCAAAAGGGGCGCCGGGGGGTTGAAAAATTATAAATTTTCCTACAGAGTCGACTGAGGTGTCGATTTATATGTAATTTTAGTCGTAGAATCCGAATTTCACATTCAAAAAATCCTCCGACCTAAGGGGGGGCCCCAATTCCAAGATGGCGGCCAAAATGGGCCCCTTGGCGGGAAAATGGCCGTAGATGGCTGTATATACTGTATGACATATCCGCAGATAGGTTTTCTGGGTCGGGAATAACGAATATGAAGTCAGAAATTGTGCTAGACCCTTCGGGGAGGCTCAGGGTGCCCCCCCAAAAGGCTGCCGGGGGTCAAAAAATTTTGAAATTCCTTAATACCCCGAGTGGGATGTCTATTCATAGGTAATTTTGGTCGTAGAACTCGAATTTCACATTGAAACGGTCATCTAGTCTAAGGGAGGGCCCCAAAATCCCATATGGCGGCCAAAATTGACTTCATGGTGGGAAAATGACCATAGGTACCTTCATACGCCGTATGAAATAGATGCCAATAGGTTTTATAGATAGGGAATTTCAAATATATGATAAGAAATTGTTCTTTGCTCATCGGGCGATGCAGGGGGTAAGGAGGGGGCCCCAAGGCCTTCTCCTCTCCCCCTCGAAGCTTAAAATCCTCCATCCAGAGGCTTTAAAATTCTGAGTAAATAATGAATTTCAAAACAGACATGGACAAGGAACACTTAGCCGCTGAGATAAGTTTTAGAAGAAAATAGGGTAAATCGCTAAGGAGCAATCGCGAGTTGGCAGCCCCCTTCCCCCTCTGGACTTGAAAATTTCAATGGTTTTGCCTTCTCATTATTTTTATCGGTCATGAATTCATTTTGACGTGCCCAACTGAACTGCCCATCCACACTCTTTTCTTTGCAAGCGGATTCCTAAGCTTACATCTCAAGTGGGAATGTGTCTTGGTTAAGGGAAGAAAAGTTCCTCGATCTCATCCCAATTTGAAACGTACCCCGTCTTTTGAAAGCTGCCTCTCTTCTTAAATTACACGCTCCTTCAGGTGCCGATATCACCGGATCTTTTATAAATAAAGGTTAACTGACAAGGTGGAAAACCGAAATGAATAATGCAAGCAATAACGTGTTGGAAGCTCTCGCGAAGTTGGGCTCCGGCTTTTCTCTCGCCGAAGAGATTAGACAACACCTAGAGGAGTTGGTACGTCAAGGATGTGCTCCAAAAACAGCTCTTAGAGATTTAGAAGAAGCAAGGTAGTGGATTTTCTCGAAGAAACAATACCTGGATGAAAACCTCCCAATGAATAGACGGACCCTGTGTTTCTTAGAGCTCACCTCTAGGCGTCCATATTTTGCATCAAGACGTTAGGCAGCCCCTGGCATTGTAATCCAGATTTGGATTGTGGCAGGAAAAATATTGGAGAAAAAGTCAGTTAAGTCGTATGCACTGGGCCACACTCAAAACATTTTTTCTTGAGATATTATTTTGACTTGAAGCGTCGTTTCTGGTCAACGACACTTGGTTTTTTGCGTTAAATTCTTGCGGGTTGTACTTAAAACCTGTTTTTTGGAGTTAAACAAACGTTGTTTCACTATCTTTTTTTTAACTTGAACTTAACGCTAGCAAAACAACGTTTGTTTAACTAAAAAAAAAAACAGATTTTGTTCATAAGAAACTCATTGTCAGTCAATATGATATCCTAAGAAAAATTGTTTAGTGCATGTGTTCTAGAGCTATGGAGCAATGGAGCTATGTCTGTGCAAATATGCTCAAAAAAGTTGCGCACCACCTTACACTTGTCGGACGCACGGTTTCAATTGTACCAAGATGTGCAAAGGCGACTTCGCCTTCAGGTACCTTTACTACTGGATTACCTTTGGGTACTCCGGAGTTCTGCGAAAAATTCGACCTTGAAGAAGAATACGAAGATGAAGGAGAAAGTACAACAATGTATGTACACTGACACATAGTGACTCTTCACACGACAGAGAGGCGTTATTTTTCTGTTTTATAAGTCAATTAAATTTTCATTCTGGTCAGTGAAATGTAACTTAATTTATTTTAATGTGTTTAAAGGGAGTTATATCTATTCAAATTTACATTTATATATTTTGGTTGTTCTTACAAAAAAAATTCCATTCAATTTTAAATGTTTAGGATTTTTTTTTTTTTTTGCGTACATCTCCGTCTTAATTTTATTTTACTTATAGAAAGTTGCCCATGCGGCAAAACATTTTCCGAAAAACTCGGCCACTGGAGCCGAGATTTTTGATCCCTGCGGCCAAAATTCGGTAACACTATCAAAAACTACGCATAGCTATGCCGGGCTTTGGGCAATTTTAACGAATTTTAGCAGCTGGGACCACTAATTTTGGCCGCAGTTGCCAAGCTTTTCGGGATTTAGATACTGCCGAACACTTCTTGTATTGTGTATTCGAAATTTTTTGCCTGATTAAGTACTTTGCGATGGTTTTTCATTTATTCACTTTTGGCTGTAGAGGAAATATCTTGGGTTTCTAAACCCCCTTAATTAAAGTGCTTTAGAAACTTTACTGTTTGTTGATTCAATGCTTTGAAGTATGAAATGCTTGGCCAGTGTTTTTCAATCTATGAATTTAGGTTTGAATGATCTGTCGTGCTATGCCTGTTTTATTGATACTTTCGGAAAGTTACGGCTACTCCTAGAATAATCCTTGAATTTATGAAATATTTTGCATCAATATCTCGTCACCTTCCCGGCAAAGTATCACAAGCGCCATTTTTACCGAAATTGAGTTATGAATAGTTCCGAAATAACGAGATGCATTTACATACGAAAATGATCATTTTTTTTACAACAAATATGTAGAAATATGAATAAAAGTCGATTAAAGTTGATGTACTTTCGTATCACAAGCGCCATTTGGGAGAAAAGTATCACAAGCACCAAGTTCGGCAACCGCCTACCTTTCTGATTGTTTTACAATTTTTGTCACGGCAGTCTTCGGAATGACTTGAAACTAAATTATTTTCGCATGTAATTACATCTCGTTATTTCGAATATAATATTTTTTTAGACTAAATATAAATAAATATTTAAAATACTCCATTGAAGTTGACGAACTTTCGTATCACAAGCGCCATGTAAGAGAAAAGTATCACAAGCGCCAAGTTGGGAATAATCGCTCATCTTTGAGACTGATTTTTGATATTAGTATCAACAACTTTTGGAATGACTTGGAGCGATTCGTCACTTTTCGGCCGAAGTATCACAAGCGCTATTTTTATTAAAGTTGAGTTATGGGTAGTTTTGAATTAATAAGATGCATTTACATACGAAAATAATATTTTTTTTTAGATTAAAAATGAAGAAATATGGAAAAAACTCCGTTAAATTTGATGGGCTTTCGTATCACAAGCGCCAATAGATTCTCAGAGTGCCCCGAGAAGCCGATATCACAAGCGCCAATTTTCAAAGAAAAACCCGTTTTTTTAAAGAAATTTTATTAAAATTCGAAGCAGGGAGGTGTGCTGGATCTATATTTCAAGTTTCAAGCCAAACATCCGTCTTTTACGGTCGCAATGGGCCTGTTGCATGCAAGAGATACAGCCGTGCGAATAGTATTTTCAGAGGTTAAATGACACGAAAATTACGATGGTCACATTAAAAAAGTCTGAAATACACTCCTTGCTGCGCAATTTGCGTTGTTAGGAACGCGTTTTTTCAAATTTCCCGCGTCTGGGGGCAGTTTTCTAACGGAAACAATTAACGGCAACTCGCGGCTATTTCCGGTCAACTAAAACTGACAACATAACCTAAAAACCGGAGCTCGTGATATCGTGAAATGAAATGTAGAAGGATTGCGTTGGACTTTTAAAAGTTGATCGATTTGGTTACCGCATAAAGCGTATATGGACCACTATAAGAGATCACGTTGGGTTTGTAAACAAACTGAAGGAAAAAATAACAACAACAACAACGACGACTCGGCATCTTCCGGAAATCACCGAGCCCGCCGTTTGCTCGTTTCCGGTGATTAGAAAACTGCCCCCAGACGCGGGAAATTTGAAAAAACGCGCAGTGGCGTAACGGGCGCCCCCGCAGACCCTGCTATGCAGGGGGGCCCAGGCGCCTAGGGGGCCCTCGGCCGCCCGAATTTTTTCTCTCTCTCTCTCTTTGATGCTCAGCTGTGGTTTCAAACTTTGGGCCTTTACTTGCCGAGATGGGGCTTCTTCCTCTGATTTTTATTGTTATAGCTCGGGGTTTTTCATACTTCTCTTGGGCTGTTCCTAACTTTTTGTTTGCTGGAGGGCCCCTGCCTTCCCATGTCCACTCAATGATTCCTAAATAATTTTCTCTTCTTTTGTCACTTTTCGTATTTCGGATTTTGGGAGGCCCAAGAATCTGAAAGCTTTGGGGGCCCTTTGATTCTTGGGCCTGGGCTGAGCCTCCGACTTCCTTTAGATCCTTGATCCTTTAGGAGCTCCATTTAATCGGGTACTTTTACGTTTTTATTTTTTTTTTTTAATTTATTTATTTGCGCAAACATGCAAGTGAATCAAATTCCACCTCAGAACATAATGTAAAAGTAGGCTAAATCCTTCACATACAATACCTACCTAAAGGTAAAAAGATATAAGCTATACTGCCATTTTGATTTTTTGGTGGTTAAGGCTGATTTTCTCAAAAATTTTCGTGCTGCGGGCCTAGACCATAAAAGAAAAAACGGGAAGGGGTGAGGGAGGGAGAGGGGGGATAATTTTGGAATTATATCGACATGGGGGGCCCCTAGAAAAAAATTTTGCGGGGGGGCCCAGCGGAAGTCCGTTACGCCAGTGAAAACGCGTTCCTAACAACGCAAATTGCGCAGTAAGGAGTGTATTTCAGACTTTTTTAATGTGACCATCGTAATTTTCGTGTCATTTAACCTCTAAAAAGTCTATTCGCGCGGCTGTATCTCTTGCATGCAACAGGCCCATTCAGTTTTTTGTGTCTCTTGAAAAGTTGGCAAAGTGGCGCTTGTGATACTTTGCCGGGAAGGTGACGATCTCAATTCATTTTTAGTTTGAAAAAGGAGTTGTTTGTGCCTCTAAAAAGGAAGTTTTTTGTGCCCTTTTGCTCATTCACATGGTATTCTGAATCATAATCTGAAAACTATAAAACATTTTTCGGAAGCACCCGCACCCCGGAAAACTCGCGACCTGGAACTGTTATTTTTGGTTCCAGCTTCCGCAATATACGACAAAAGTTCTGAAAGTTAGGCACTAAGTTTGTGATGAACTTTTGGTAGTTTGGCCGACTTGCAGTACCTAGAAAAGAAACTCTTGACTCCTAATTCCGACATTTTCAGGATGAAGATATTGCAGGAAACTGGCTAACCGTGAACTTGGCGTTGAATTTCCTATATAATTTCCTACAAAATTACCAAATAGTTCAGCTTTCCACAATCCAAAAATCATTATCTCAGATTTACGGGAAGAAAATTCCTTTTCAATACAGGAGCATGCTGGAAGGGTGGGGGCTCTTTTAAGTATGAAAAATTAATTGGTCTCTTTCATTCCTTGTAATTTTTGTTCCTTCTGTATTGATAATAAATTGGTTCTTCATTTCCTAAAAATTTCAAAAGAAATCGGGCTGTTCTTATAATCGAAAAGACTCTATTCTCTAGAAATGAGGAACATTTAAAAAGTTTTTTCATGTTTTCATTAGGCCATTTAAGGTTCATGACAAAGAACGGAGTGTGGATGGGCAGTTGGGCACGTCAAAATGAATTCATGACCGATAAAAATAATGAGAAGGCAAAACCATTGAAATTTTCAAGTCCAGAGGGGGAAGGGGGCTGCCAATTAACTCGCGATAGCTCCTTAGCGATTTACCCTATTTTCTTCTAAAACTTATTTCAGCGGCTCAGTGTTCCTTGTCCATGTCTGTTTTGACATTCATTTTAATTACTTACTCAGAATTTCAAAGCCTCTAGACGAAGGATTTTAAGCTTCGAGGGGGAGAGGAGAAGGCCTTGGGGCCCCCTCCTCACCCCCTGCATCTCCCCGATGAGCAAAGAACAATTTCTTATCTTATATTTGAAATTCCCTACCTATAAAACCTATTGGCATCTATTTCATACGGCGTATGAAGCTACCTATGGTCATTTTCCCACCATGAAGTCAATTTTGGCCGCCATATTGGATTTTGGGGCCCTCCCTTAGACCAGATGACCGTTTCAATGTGAAATTCGAGTTCTACGACCAAAATTACCTATGAATAGACATCCCACTCGGGGTATTAAGGAATTTCAAAATTTTTGGACCCCCGGCGGCCATTTTGGGGGGCACCCTGAGCCTCCCCGAAGGGTCTAGGACAATTTCTGACTTCACATTCGTTATTCCCGACCCAGAAAACCTATCTGCGGATATGTCATACAGTATATACAGCCATCTACGGCCATTTTCCCGCCAAGGGGCCCATTTTGGCCGCCATCTTGGAATTGGGGCCCCCCCTTAGGTCGGAGGATTTTTTGGATGTGAAATTCGGATTCTACGACTAAAATTACATATAAATCGACACCTCAGTCGACTCTATAGGAAAATTTATAATTTTTCAACCCCCCTGCGCCCCTTTTGGGCGCCATCTTGAATGGGGGGCGCCGGATTGATTTTTGAACTTGACACCATCGAAAATCTGATTCTGCGCATCAAGACGAAGAGATTGATGTATCGAACACAATTTTTTCACAATACTGCAGACAAATCATCTTTTTTGTACATTAGCAACTCCACTAATAGTCATACTCCTGATGAACCGTAAATATTGTTGCACAATCTTAAATTATAACCTAAATTTTTTTCAAGTGAGCAAAATCGGTATTATACAGAATTAATTATACAATGGGCAATGCACCTTCTCTTTCTGGGACAACCAGTTTGTTGCATTGCCTCGCTTTTGGTAAGTTAAGTAAGTGTGGATTGAATCGGTCGATTCTCTCTTGGCAACCGCGCATTTCAAAGCCCTCCACTTTGCGGCTTAGCTCGTTTAGCACTCGAAGACATCTCATCGCCGAGTAAAGGGTTGGAGGTGGAGTCGTCTAATAGGTTAATATGATTTCAGGGTTTTCTTTTGGCTGCCGGCCCACGGAATTCCTTACGTGGATTAATGACCGTCATCAACCCAATGTTTATCAAGGGATGGAAGGGGGACAGGATGTCTCAGGAGACTATCCCCGGTGAGCAAGGGGTCGACGAGGTTGAGGCTAGCCCTTCTGCCTTTTTACTCCTTCCTTCTGCTTTTCGTCTACTTTTCCTCTTGGTGTCGTCAGATTACGAAACCGATAAGCGCAGACTTTCAAGGGTTCAACTTCAAACTTTTAGGATTAAAATTGCGGGGTTTGTAAGTGTGTGTTTGGAGAGTTTCTGAGTCGCCATCCAATGAGGCGGTAGAGAGGGCAGTTGCCCTGCTCCTTGGTGTAGAAATAGGAACTCTCTAAGGCAACCGTGGTAAACATTGCTATATCCTTGATTATAATCCTTCAAATGTTACCCCCTTAAAATAATTCGGTTTCCTGAAATAAATTGAGGACCAATTCGGTATAGAAAATAATTACATGGTCACTTGCGGGGTCCTCTTGGGACTGAAATTTTGAAAGAAGCAGAAATAACGTGAACGGGATGTGGTGGTGACTTAAATCCTTACTCTGCCTTCAATACGCAAGGTGAAATAGAAAATGTCCTTCAGGTAATAAAATCATCTATGATCATCTATTCAAGAAAGAGTATCCCGTGGTATCTTTAAGTAATTTTGCTGCAGTAAAAACTACGCCAAAGGCTGCATGAGGATTTTGATGAGCCCACCATCTCACACCTTTACTATAGATATACTCTCTACTTAGCTGTGCCCTAGTTTTAACTTCTTCAAATCTCGTGAGTAATGCCAAATCCCCCCCTTCCAACAAGTCGAGTCAATTTTTTGGCATGTGAATATTTGTAATTCAATGCAAAATTACCCACTCATGCGAGGACATTTTTTTGATTTTTTGAGGAGACGTCCATTCACCACATTTCTTTGACGTGGCCCCAGCAGCAGCACAGCCAGAAATTTCTCATGGGAGAGGGGACTCCGGTCAAACATTCTCCACGGGGAGAGGGGGGGGGGTCGTCCAAAGATGGAAAATTCCCACAAGTCGAAACAAATGGCGTTTTGCGGGAAAATTGTCTAGTCGGAGGACGGTCCAGAGCCCTGGTACCTCCTCCGCCACTTCATGATACTATCAGCGTCTACTAGAGTGTCGATGGTGCCAGAATCGTGAGTGCAGGTGCGCGGTGATCATGCGGAACTAGGATTTGAATTCGCGCGATGCGGCCTTGGTCGCGCGTTCCGGAGGCGGGACCTTGATCGCGCGGTGCTAGACCCCAGCATCCCGGCGTGCTCCGGACACTCGCGGTTCGCGGTGCTGGTGGTGCCCGAAGATGCCGCACGCCGCGGAAGACACGACTCGCGCGTTGCTCTGAATCTTGAGGAGAGTCGTCGGGAGACAAAGGGTGCTGATGACAAGCAGCGCGAGGGAGTCGCCGAACGGATGATCGGAGATTATTCCGTCGGGGGACACAGGCGGAAAAGCTGCAGACGTTTGAGCGCGACCTTATATGACGTGGCGTGAAAAGTAGGTATGAGTGCGGTGCATACATCTAGTGGCACCTAGACTGCCCTGCTAAGGAAAAACGGCGTATGAACATTCGAAAGTTGCTAAATTTCCCTCGATAAAATGTTTCATTAGGAAAACTATGGATATTTTTCCAGGTTTTCTCCGTGGTTTTCTGAAAAATTTAAGGAGGAGGAGTCAGGCTGGTCCTTACTTAATTCAAAAGAGGGGTGAGAGGGGTACGGTGCAGGTGTCTGGATGAGACGAAAGGGGGCTCAAAAAGTCGGTCAAAATGTATCAGGTGATGTTTGATCTTCTTCCAGTTATTAACCTCCCAGGGCCGGATTTACATACATGCCGCCCATGGGCCGTCTGTATTTTTCCGCTCCCTTCTCATTTATTTTGAAACATCAATAGATCGGATTCGACAGTGGTTCGGTGTATCTTTTGGTTCAAAACAATAGAACACAACCTCAAACAAAAATTTTAGGATTTAATTTGAAAAAGCTGAAAATGAGAAAATTCCTAACAATTTCAGTTTTCATTGCCTTAGGTACTCGAGAGAATAAAAATTCGATCACATGCATAAGACCCGTTACCTCAGATTTCTAAATTGACTATTGAGGCTTTTGTTACATGTTGAACCAATCGATATCAATATAATCTCATCTGTGTGATCTGTCGAATACGATCTATAAAAACCATCAAGTGAACGTGCCGGTGGGGGAGGGGTGTATAAGACGCATTTACTCGTGTTGGGCACATTTTTTGTAAAAGCCCTGTCAACACTAACAAAAGTTCAGTTCCGTAAACCCATCCCTGTTTGGACAAGGCCTTCCCTTTAAAAAAAAAGAACGAAAAGATTAGGTACGAAAGAACAAACATAAATGTGGCTAAACATTTTAACTTCCACCGCCGCGCCGACCACACTGTTTGGCGCAATGCGTGAAGTATTCATGCAATCTTGTAGGCGCTATGCGTTTCATGCCGACTGCTGCTGACCGCAGTGTGTTTGACGCAATGCGTGAAGTATTCATGCAGTCTTGTAGGCGCTATGCGTTTCAGGCCGACGCGACCGCTGCACCGCTCCGTTCCAGGACTTCCAGGTCAAATTGCGTGTTTGGTTTCTCTCTTAACTCGACTAATTAAAGGTGTTGTCTCTTGTATCACCGAAAGACGACAATATTAGAAATTACTATACTTTCTTTCTCAGGAAATGAGAGATGTTGTCGCCTTTTATCGTTTGTAATTTATTTTCCGAATCCGATTGTTTTCTCTCATTTTTTGATACCTACATTCAAAAAGATTTCAAAATTTGCCGCCCTGGGCCGCGACCCATGTGGCCACCCCCTTAATCCGGCCCGGTATCGGAGATGGGGAGTTTCAGATGTGAACTTACCCAGTCGATAAAATTTGAGATTTTAACCTCTCTTATACGCAATTTAAGGCGTTTTTTTTTTTTTTTTTTTTTTTTTTTTTTTTTTTTTTTTTTTTTTTTTTTTTTTTGTTAATTTAGGGGAAAGACTTTCGGAAGGAGGCTCCCTTGATAATTTACTTCATGCATGAGACGAAAAAAAAAAATATAGATGAAGAGAAAGAGAAATCAACTTCGTGGTTCGGGCACCTGTAGAGTGAATTTGACTCGTCTGGGGAAAATCCCCCGGAATGTTGTGTGCTGTATCCCCTTCAACATTTAATTGTAAGCAATTTTAGCCAAGGAATCCTAAAATTATGCAATGTTGAAAACTGATGGATTTTACCTCTCTTCTTGTATATATTTTTCTCGAATAATTGCACGATCCGTTTCTGGGGTGAGACGAATATGGTATTAATATCCCAAAATAGGAGTAACCTTTATGGAATTTAAGGCCTTATTTTTAAAACGAGTTCTGATTACGAATTATTGCTGACATCGTGCGGCCGTTCCAAAATTCGACAGCACGTCTTCGTCAACTGCTACTGGGTTCTAACTTCTAATAAGCCAGGTTTCTATGCCCTCCCGTAAAACTTTCATGGGTGTAGTAAAGAGGACTGCCAGATGGGAATGGGTGATGGCGCCTCAACTTCGCGGAATAATGCAAAAAAGATCGGTTCACAAGAACAGAAATTGAAAATATCCTGAATGAAGGGGATGAAAAATTACTTTTAACGTGCAAATTTGCGCGTAATGGCATGTAAATTTAAGCCCCCGGCAAGCGCACTTTGAACGGGCAAAATTTAAATTTAAATTCGAATCGATAATGGACCAGCGAGGGGAAGCTCCGAGTAAATAAAGGCTCAACGCTCAACCCTGCCTAGCCGACGACGGAAATGAGTGTTTAAAAATTGGTTACCTTTTCAGTTGCTTTAAACTTCGCGGTTTCCTTTGTGCTTTACATACGCCTGCTGCATTGGAATAAAAAAACAAAACCAATACGCAAATACCCACATATGCTCATCATTTGATAGCCTGGGGCAGGTTTGAATCATAAGTAGGTATAAAACTAATCGTGGTTGCCATATCGGATGGATACAGAATTCAGCTTGAAAATGTCCTTAAGGTTTCACCCCATTTTCTTCTCTGGAAAAATTAAAAAAAAGGAGTCGAGGTAATCAAGTCAAATTGGATCCCTCCAAACCTGTCATTTCTTAGTAACTTGTGACGTGATGTATCATTACTTTAATCTCTCAAAATTTTCATCTTTTGCCACAATTCGTTTTACCGTTCTACTGGGCTGATTTCCATGATTTTTGCGGCTATCGGCAGGCGATAGGCCTTGAATGGCCCCGCTCTATTTCAAATTTTGGAAACATGACGCAGGTTTTTGTATATTACGTGATAAAGTTTCGAATTCTCTCATTTAAATCATGTAAATTCTCATTTTTGCCGAAGTTTGTTCTATAGATGCAATGGGCCGATTTCCATGCGCTTCTTGTAAGTAACAATAGAAGATAGTCCGTAGACGAGTCCATCCTATTTAGATTAACTAACAGAGGCCCGCAAAGCAAATTTTAAAGGATAAGTATATGTATGAGCGGGCGCGAAGCAGGAAGAGGACATGACCCCCTACTGTATTGGCCAATATTTCGACCCAAATTGTCAAAAATTGCTTTACTGGACATTTTCCTCTCGTAAGCAAAAGAGCCGCATGTAGCGCCCCTTAAATTCTATCTTTACTCACACGTGTCTCATAAAATCGGCCCCCAAAAATGAATTAGCTATTATTTAAATAAGAAATTATCCCCCGCACCCTGGGCGAGTCTACCGGTTCACAATATCAACAAAATTATTTCATCACCTGTCTATTTCGGCCGCTGCTGTTCGAAAATCCACGAAATAATTACCTGTGTAGCGAGGGGGGTTGGGTCCAATTATAACTGCTGCGTGAACAAGCACCCAACCCTTCCGGGAACAAGATTACTCAATATAATGAACGATAAAAATCGTTAATGACAAAGATGGGCTCGCTCGTGCCCAAATGAGCTTTTATCATGGTCGATCGCAACCTAATTACCTTGGTTTTAGTGATGACAATTTTGAGAGCTTAGTAATTGGAAGAAGTAGTGAAGAAGGGAGGGGCGGCTTGTAATTAGTGAATTTTATACTGTGGTGTGCGTGTGCAGTGCATATGCATGCACGTTTGCGTCCACCTGTTTGCTATCAATCGAAGAGCTGAGAAAAAGAATGCATTTGCATATGTCTATAAAATTCGAGAGACGGAAGGCGCACAGTGGATCAAGTCAATTAGAGAGGTTGGACATGACATTTTTGACTAAAACTGCAAATTTTGATGTTTATCTTGTCAAATTTTAAATCTCAAAGGGTGCATGTAGCAGAAGATTTCTCAGAAAACCAATGAAACCACTTTTGTCCCTCAAAGTTTTGTTTAGATGGAGTTATAAGCATTTAAAGTTTCCGAATTTTGTCCGACCTCTTCGATTGGTTCGATCCACTGTGCGGTATGAAAATGTTGACCTCTTTTTCCTGGCTCGGTGAGTTGAGTGTTTTTGGTAACTGTTCTACGCAATGCGCCTTTGACCAAGGTGAACAACTGCACACTATTAAAGCCATTAAAATGATCAAATACTATATTTAAATAAACCATACCGAGACACTTAATGAAGGGTAAGAAGGAAGTCTGAAAGTATTCCGGTAAGCTCAAAAATCTAAGGAAAAATTCAAAAGAAAAAGATGAAGCAAAATATGAATCAGAATTGAACATAGATTAGACGATACTGATTACAACGGGCTCCTTCACCGTGGAGCAGTTATGCAGTTAATAAGTTCCTTAAAATTTATACACGATTGGAATGATTCTTGCGACTATTATTTTAAAAGGTTTTACGTACATGATGTTTTTTTTTTTTTTTTTTTTTTTTTTTTTTTTTCTTTGTTTATTTGCCGCATAAAACTTTAGTACAATAAATTCTGTTCATACAATGAATGAAAACATAATTGATAATAAAAAAAAGTAAAGACCTAGGGACTGAGGCCTCAAAAGAAAAAAAATAGAAAAGAACAAGAGAATAGAGATAAGAGGCTAGTTTTTGAGGGCAGGACTTCCTTGAAGAGGAAGGTTTAAGATCCGTTTGCGGCCCCGGAAACTGCCGTCTGGCATACATCGGATACGTACATGATGTGCAATGGTTGTCATTATCACCTACGAAGTGTGCAACTGGAGTCAATTGAATCATTGAATAAATGTCTTGAACAAATGACGACACTTGCTTCTATTTTCATTTCGATTCATTTTTTATTTGTGTCTATCCATTGAATTCATACTATGATACCCCTTCAAAAATATTAAAAGACTAGCTTGGCTGCCCGTGGACCAGCAACATTTTAGTTTCTTGAAAGGATTTGAAACCAATAAAATAACATCTGCTCTAATTTAAATCCAAGAGTGAAAGTAGGGCAAAAAAAAGTGTTGTTTACCAGCTCATGGACCACCATTTTCTGATTTGAATACAACATTACTTTTTGTTTTGATAAAGATAAAAAAAAAAAAAAAAAAAAAAAAAGATATAAAAAACCGCTCAAAGCTCATTTCTAAGGATTCTGGAGAATGTTTCGTCATTCCATCAAATGCCAATTTTTCAATCCGACTTAGCCTAAAAGCTTTTCAGCTTAAAGGCTTTAAAAAATATCAGAAAAAGCGGTCAGAGAGTCTCCTCCTTTGAAAAATCTGTGCCTCGTTCAAAAAAAAAAAAAAAAAAACAAAAACTAGCAATTTCAACAAACGCGGGGAACGAACGGCATAATGCACTTCTTTATCAATGCATAACCTTATATCTTAGGATGGCCTCTTGTATATGCACACGTGTATGCATGGAATATATGGGTGTATATAAATATGAATGAGTCGAGACTGAAAGCAATAAGTCATTTCATTGCACCAGGACAAGAAACCCTAAAACTCTGTGGCATGTACAACGGTCGAACCAAATATATTTTCACGTTACTGCACGCTTTCACAAGCTATGAAATTTCGAGTCAGTCAAGACCCCAACGAATAAAATCTAATATTCAATACGGGGTACATTGTTTCAAGCTTGTCCGACGAGACCGAAATCAGTGACCTCTCAATTCAGATTCCCTGGTCCGGTCACCTCTCGTATTTGTACATCCCCCTTCGCGACACTCGAACTCATTTCACGCTCTCAACAAAAGCTCTCGTGTGCCAACCTCCGTTTAATTTTTTTATTGGGACATGCCAAAAATCACCTCCAACGGACGTCCGAGCAGCGTACGGTCGCATTCACAGCGGATGGACCTATCTCCATCGCCACTCAGGCCACGACATGCATGGATTCTAATGGGTTTCAGGGTCCAAGTCACAACGAGGACAGTTCTTTTTTATTCAAATAGTTCAATCAAGGGGCGGCCGAAGTTGTCATGAATTATTGCACAGACGAAGCTACTGGAGAGGGGTCGATTTCTTCGCACGTCGACGCACCACCCAGAGGCAACCTCTTGAGCAGAAACAAAGTATGGACATAGGGTTGGTTTTGGAGTATACGAGGGTTATGTGCACGCTGGGGCGCCCGAGTGACCTTTAGGTGATAACAGGGCCCTCGGTCCGGAGCTATAAATTTAGCGGGCCGCCGGCCGGGGCAAACCTGTTTCTGACCCGTTCTCGAATGCGGTGCAGCGGGCCAGAAATCGCGGAGCGGGGGAGGGGGTGAGTTTCAGCCACGCGGCCCCACGAATTTCGAGGAATTTCGACCCCCGCGGGCTCTTCCGCTCGAGTGCCCCCGGCTCCGCAGATGCCACGCTCCTGCCCGCCCCCGCACCGGAGGAAGTTGCATAATTTTGCATCAAAAGTTTCGCACCGCCGCGGCCGAGGGCGCCACCAACGGCCCGCTATTACAATAACAATGCGGCTCATTGCGGGGGAAAAAATGATAGCAGAAATCATTATTAAAACGAAATTAACATCGGTAAAAAAAACCTCAACAAGCAGCTCTTGAATTTCGAGTGCGACCATAAATTACTCGAGTAGTTTTTAAATAAAAAATTCTGCGTTCGGGTCGTGTGCGGGTGGGTTGTGCGGTTCTACTTTTGCGCGTGCCATAGCTATGCGATTGGTCAGCAGGACCGGACTCAGCACAAAGGGACAAACGAACACATTATTCTTTTTTTTAGTTTTTCCCGTCCATCGACATCTCGTTCATTGCTACTCGGATGAGACGGAAGCGTATAGGATTGCATCGAATATAATATCGCGAGAGATAACGTCATCAATGGAGATGTTGCATTTGTGAGGAGTTTGCGATTTAACTATTGATTCTTCTGTGAAAGTTCGCCAGAAACACGATGGTGCCACTGGTTTTCTCTGAAATCAACTCCCAAGCTCAAAAAAAGCTCTCAAGTCAAGGCCAAAATGGAGAGGATATCCTACGCTATCCTGAGAATCCACCTCTACATCAAGACAAACTCTCCATGTAAAGATAGGGATCAAATACATTGACAGGGTTGCCGTGATTTCAATTTTAGAGTCCCTAAATAAAGTGGCAGCCAAGTCAATGTATTTGCTCCCTATCTTTGCATGGAGAGTTTGTCTTGATGTAAAGGTGGACTCTCAGGATAGCGTGAGATATCCCTCCATTTTGGCCTCAACTTGAGAGCTTTTTTTGAGCTTGGGAGTTGATTTCAGAGAAAACCAGTGGCACCATCGTGTTTCTCGCGAACTGTTACATAAGAATCATTGGTCAAATCGCAAATTCCTCACACATGCAACATCTCCATTGCACTTTTCAAATTGTAATGTCTCCGCGCATACATTGACGCGTCAATAGTATATGTAGGTCTCTATAAAAAATTTGATTAGTGGGCGGATCTAATGATTATTTTCCAATCTACAGTCTTTCACCATCAATAAACGATTTTGCAGCAAGCGCAATTAACCATGTAGCATTTTTTTTCTCATGTAATTCCTTCATAATTAAACTATTGTATTTTCCACCGGGGATACTTAGTTGATAAACGTACACTTGGATTAAAAATCTAAATAGGTACTTAACACGCGCCTTGAGACGTTTGATCCCTCTCCTGTCTCGTGCTCTGGAGATCTGTTCATTAACCTGAAAACTGACGTGTTTAAAAACTAGGATCTGGTGGAGGAATGAGTCAATCAGTTTTGCATGAATGAATTCCAGAAAGCAATCGCTCGGAGACAGAACAAATGGGGACTGTAATGGAGAATTTCTCACACGATTTGCAGTGATTGTGATCTTGTTAGCGGTGACCGCGCATGCACAGGCACACTAAGGACAAAAACTTTACTCAAAATTATCATATTAGAGATGTTCAATATAGTCCCCTGATTATTAATAGTCGCAATCACTAATAGAAGTGTCTTTTATCACTACCTCAGGATTATTATCTGGATTATTATTCATGAAGTTCATGTGAAACAGCACTATAATATATCAATTCCCATCAT
The DNA here is from genome assembly GCF_918797505.1 of Bemisia tabaci. Lineage (NCBI taxonomy): Eukaryota > Metazoa > Arthropoda > Insecta > Hemiptera > Aleyrodidae > Bemisia > Bemisia tabaci. The sequence continues at coordinate 15,917,396 of NC_092793.1, read as the reverse complement.
GGTTTTTTCTCTTTGCAAAGATGGCACGATATCATCATATTTTTACAGGCTTCCACTCAAGGAATCAGCACTGAAGACTCCCTCATTCACTCTAATATCTAATTGAAACAGTCCTTAGAGCTGTCACTTTTTTGTGATTATTTATGAATGAACTTCATTTTGATAAATGGAACTACGGTCTACGTCTACCAACGATAGACCCATCCTTAACTCCGAGATTGACTGTATCTGAATTATACTTTTAATAAATAGGCATTTAATTATAACGAATTAAAGCATTGCATTAGTGCGATTTCAGTCCAGCAAAGAAAGAAAATTATTAGTTTCAGATTAACTTTTCGGGTTTCCCATTGCCTCTTATTTTCAACGACCGAAATTTTGGATTCATTTTTGTGTCCTTTTTTTTTCAAATATTCACTTTTTATCTACATTAAATGTATCACTAATATAAAACTGAATTAGTGGAGCTAACTAATTGGTTTTATCATTTATTTGTGTATATGTATTTTTTTTACCACATTTTTTCTCTTGAATTTTTCTCGTATATGAAACCTACTTCGAACTCTTTGAATTGATGGGAGAAAGAGTAAAGCAAACGTCGGTAGCATTTACGCAACTTTTTTTCTTATAAAAAATTGAAATGAATTAAAGTGACCTTATCATAAGGATTTACTTGTCTGTTTTTCTAGAACCTACACGATTTATTTTGAAAGATCAGAAAGTAAAAAATCAAAATTTTAGCGCCCTTTGGATCATCGAGGTTCCCACCATGTGGCATAAGTGCGAATATATACATGCTCACATATTTTCTCGATTCACTGGTTTTCTTTTCCGTTTTCCTGAATGAAAATTAATGCGTGTCGCATTTTTCTTTCCGCGTTTCAAACGGCATAGCGCATTATAGAACAGTGCAAGTGAGGCTTCATGCCTTGAACCTTGAATTATTAGTATCAGAGGTGTTGTTTCTATACATCTCACCGGAAAATTATGAGAAACACTATGCTCACATCGGGGTATAATTTAACAATTCTGTATTAAAATATTGTAAATTCTTGATATTTTTGGCGTCTACTTGGCATCGACGTTGAGGAATGTCAGGTTGGACTCCTAATATCATCAAATGTGATTTTGTCACATAACCTTCAATTCTCACTCATGAAGTAAGCGTTGTGTCACCGCGCCCGACACACCAATGGCGAGCGGAAATCGAAAGACAACGGTGAAAGAATTTCAAGACCACGCACGTACAGTTCGAGTCAATTTTTATTAAACTCAATCAAAAACAAGTTTTCAAATAAATAACGCTCATAAATAAAATAAATACTCATCGTATGATGAAGAGAAGCGCTTCAACGACCTAATTAATATACACAAACCAAATATTACAAATGAGATTTACCTAAGCAACAAATAAATAAATACAATAGGTTATGTACAGGAACAACTAATCTAGGATCCTTAGATTGGAGTAACTAACAACTACACAATATCGCACTTGAGTTCCTATCATATATAGATTTACACTTTCTACAAACCATTAATACTTTCTGGTATCCATATTTATGGCTAATTTAATAATACGGAGAGGAGGATTATTTTAGGAAGTGGAAGAGAGTAGGTTTTGAGATTCTGACTGAGATGAGGATCAGAAAAAGAGCTGTGGCGTTGATCATCGCCTGCGGAAGCCGAACATATCGAAGAAGTTTGGACCACCGCGGGCATGTCCGAATCCTGAAACAAAAATTGACCCACGTTAGAAAAAAATTTAAAATAGATATGGCGGGAGTATCACTAATTTCAAAACCCTTCATGGTCATATAAAATTATAATTTTGAATGAAGAACTTCTTAGAGTAAGTAAATCTTACGTACAAGTACATCATAAGTAGACTACATCTTAACTATTATCATACATATACTAAAAACACTCAATAAAAACAATGTCTAAGTCAATTGACGCAAGTGATCGTTGATAAATTTTATTAAATAATCCCTCTTTCTTAGTCTATCTTTTCAGTATTTCTATAGTTTTCATATGAAATTCGAGACGGATTAGAGGTTGATTCGAGTGCATGCGTAGTAGAAGAGCAATAAAAGAAGAAAAAAGAAAAGAAAAAGAAAAAGAAAAAAAGGCTTTCTTGATCTTTTGAAGAACATTCCTTTAACTGAAAATTTAGAGGTAGGAAAAATCACAGAAATGGGAAGGGGTATGGAAGCTACGCGTGACTCAATTTCGCCTTCAATTTTTGAGGTAGGCCAAAAAACATGCTCCGTTGAACACTTCTTATCAATCTGACTAAATTTTACCATTGGAAACCACAATCTCTGGCTCATTTTAGAAACAACATGTATGCCATTAGTTTCCTCGTGCAGATAAGCGTTTTTATGTTTGTTCCAGATATTTTGGTTCCCAATTGCAAAATGAAGTCCAATTAGAGGATTTGTATCATACGATGTATGTAAATCTTGCTTCATAATACATTATGTTACACTCTACTTGATAGTTTTATAGTAGCTACATATACCAATGACTAATAATAGACACATACGTAATAAAAAAATATTTCCTTCGGAAAAAGGAACTTCTATCGCGCATATTCCATGCTACCGTAAATATCGTCGCTTCTCTGACGTAGCGAATTATCTCGATTTCCTCGTGAGCCCTATTTCCCATATAACTCCACGCTCTTCACGGCTCACGTGGAAATTGAGATACGCCTTACATCAGAGGGGCAACGATATTCTTCCGCAGCTTACATCACAAAGCTCCTGCTATTAGTTTATATAAGTCACTAAAATACTACTACTACCACTACTACAACTACTACTACCACTAATAATACTATTAGTTACTAATTTGTAAACTAATAATTGTCCTAAAGTTAAACAATGGTTAAATAAATTACATAATCAATTCACGAAAAATGTATATATCAAGAGATATTTAAACCACATAATACAATCAATCAAGTACTTAAATTATTGATCAACGAACAAATATCTATGGCAGATGAATATTCCAATAATAAATATTCGTATATTTTCACATTTTCCTTTCGTGGATGAAATGTTCTGTGTTAATTTTGCGTGGTCACACCTTTTTACCCGCCCTGGATGGGAAAGGTGCGGACACACTTTATTCCCCACCCTAGAACTCCAGGAAGGGAGTTCTATATACCCCTGCTTATGAAAGCTTAAATAACTCTTATTCAAGTTGAACATATAATCGTACTTCCCTAAAGAAGTCGCCTGATCTAATTTAAAAAAAAAAAAAATCTCGATGTCTCTGTGCGTTTTTATGATTGTGTGATTTCTATTAGATTAGGATATCTCACCTGATTGAGTATAATACTTTTATGTTTCGATATGTGCTTTTATGGATTCACGGATGTCCAAGCTTGCGCAGCCTTTATCCAGCACGCTACTGGCGACAGTTTGACCGGGAGGGCACCCCGATTTTGGCGGGGACACGAGCTGTTTGCACACGTGCGCACATTACACGCGCACCGAGCACGGCGCTTCCGCCTTTTCAAATTCCCGCGATCACAAAGCGCCCCGAAAATCCTGCGTTCAGCCCCGAAAGCCCCGGAGCAACTCGTTTGCCGCTCCAGATGTTAGCTACGCGGTCAGAGGTCAGCCTAAACGTCCGGTCCACCAGCCGCCGCGCTCATCTCCCGTCTCTCCCTCGCACGACCGAACAAAAAGAGCCGGAGAGAGATGGAGCACGCTCATCCAGGGGACCGAAGCATTGATTCACTCCATTCTGTGGGGGTTAATAGTCAGTGCGTGTGACAGTCTTTTCAAACAGGGAAAGTCCGGCTTTGCGGTCCGGTTTGCCTAATTTCATTAGGTATTCGGAACTATCTTCGGGATTGTAGGTCACCGGTTTTAACCCCGGGAAAGGGTTAGCCGATAACCGGCGCACCCCTCAAGATCCCCGCGGGATTTATGGCTGCGGCTTACAATTAGATACTAATTCCGCGATTGTTGCCGCGCCGCGCAATCCCCTAAACAGCACATTAACGGCAATGAAACGGGGATAAATAATAAAGTTTCGAAATTTGGAGCGCAAGGATGAAAGGTAACAGTTTAAAAGCGAAGATTTATTTTGACAGGGGCACGAGTCAGCAAGTCACATACATGAGACGGGATTCCAGTTTTGTTCTTTCCTCATTCGCTCGGGCCGCCCAAAATCGGAGCTCGTCCGGTCAGCAAGGGGGTGGAGTTAAACGGAGATTCATTTAATTTTTTTAGCGCACGTCTAATTTTAAATTTAGGGGTGTAGACAAATTAGTATCAAAATATACATTCATATCTTGAAATAGTAGCGGTGAAAAACTAGCTAAACTAATAATTTTTCTTTCTCCCTCAATCATATCTTAGCGCATCTAATGTGACACTCAGCATGGAAATACAACTTTATATCTAATACATACTCGTCGCGATTACAAATCTCGCAACTTGAAATCAAAAGGATGCTCCAATAAGCAGTTCGTCAAAATTGAAAACAATATTGCACTCGATAAATTTCCTTAATGTTTTCTGATAACTTTTAAATGCAATCTAACAAGCTTTAGAGGTGTGAAAGCTATAATGTACTGTTGCTGTGGACCGCCAAAAAGCTGGTTGCGAGTTATTTTTGGAGGAACTTTTGACTTCCTGCTAAAGTTTTATCATGGAGACGACAACAAACTTAGTCCATCTTTGTTTCGAGAATTGTTTTGTTACGTACAAAAATATTTTCATTAGAGAGGAAATGGTGGAATTTATGTGCAATAAAACACCTAATTGACACCTCTTTTTTCTTTCTCTCTGTGGTGCAAACTAGATGGAACAGTCATGGGATGAAAAACTTGAGGAAAATCGTTGACGCACTAAGGATGGAAATCGAAACTTATTATCTTGCGTAGAGACGGAGGCACGAGGACATAACGTCATCTGCTGACATACGAGCGTATCTCTATAACTACATGAGCATGGAAAACGTAGAGTTATATGAAAACAGGGCTCACGTGGATTGAGGTACGCCTTACGTCAGAGGAGCGACGATAACTTTCGGACATAACCGATCGGCTGATCTTGAGTAGAAATAACGGACGAAACCAACAATCAAGGGAACTAAAATATTAATTCTTCGGAAAATGAATTTGAGCCCCCCCCCCCTCCTCCTCTGCTCCGGGGATAAACCCCCGGTAATCATCCGCAATGTGCGTGATGTATTGTTTGGAATCCATCGACGGAGCTCGGAAATTGATATTTCGTGTGCATGCGGTTCTGTGCGGCATCAGTATGATGGCCAACAGTGATGCCAGTGAAAGGAAAAACTTACCGAACAGTGAATCAAAATGGTTAGTACAATATTTTTATGGGGAAATGATTTGTCAGCTGCGATTCCCGTTGCAATTAAAATAGATTAAAAATGGCGGTATCTCTACTTGTCTCTTCTAAACTTTGATTTTTCTTGCCGAATCGTGATCGGAAATTGTTTACTACTATCGAATTATCCGAGAATATGATCATTTGAGTGTTCAGTTTGGCAGAACTGCGAGCACCTGTCATTCCACGACCATTGACCACACGGGTCCTCGCACAAAAGAAACAATGCCTTAGCTTCTTACAAAATCAACAAGCTATGGAGTTGTTTCATCATTTTTTTGCCCATTATTTTACTTCTTCCTCTTAGTTTCCCGACCATTCTCTTAGCTACAACCATTGAATCGATCAGAATCTATGAGTTATTGCAGGGGTGAGCTCTTACTTGCAAAAGGACTATCGAAATTCTGTCTTCACAAATCACCCCTTATCATGTCAGTGAATTTTTCCACGAAAGATCAGTGGATTTTTCCAATTTTTAAAGGAGCTCTCTTTCGGCGCCAGAGGGAAAAAATTATAAATATACTTATTCTTCTTAAGTTATCGAAATTTATCATTTGGAAGTTCATCATAACTGTTTTCAAAATAGAAATTACATAGTTTTACCACTCATTCTGGGATCTAAAGTAAGTTATACAGGTTTATATGCTAGTGCGATGCATGCAATCGTTTGGATTAGACGTTTCTCAATCATAATTGAGGTTTTACGTCAAAAACTAGAGTGGTAATCAGGTGCAGCATACGCAGGAGATGCAACAAAATAAAATTGATAAAAAAAATGTGCATGCTAATTGGAAATACATACACAATCCCATTAATCTCATAAGATGATACGTAGGTTGAAGAGGCTGCTAAAATCTTTTGATATGATGTGGAAAAAAATCTTCAATTATGATGAAAAAAGTAGATCTAGATAGTTTCAAAAAGGCAGGGTCTGCTTAATCTAGGCTATTAAGAAGAAAGAAAAAAAGAAAAGAAATTTTTTAAAAAAAATGAGAAAACATAAAATAAACATACAGATGAATAAAAAAGTAGTAAAGTAATGAATGAATAAATATAGCTATAGAGTAGAGAAAAACGGAACAGCAAATAAATGAAAGTAAAACAGTCACACGGAAAGAAAGTTTTATCGACATGTTGAAAATAGAATTGAAGGTTGTGGTATAGTGCATGAACAGATCGATTGATATTTTCAGGCTTTAATATTTTCCAAATTTTAGAGTGTCGCTCTTAAATTCACAAAAACGTTACTGAAAATATCGTAAACTACACCATTCATTGATAAAATACAGAATGAAAAGTGATCAAAATCTCGGCGAAGGGAAAGAATGAAATCGTGGGAGCGCAGGGACCCTGACGGTAAGTTACGATAATTGAGAGGGGGCTGGAGAGTCTTGACCTCCAAATCTTCATTTTCGCCTCACCTATTAAGACTGTTCACAGAACGTAATTAAAGGTAGCAAGAGTAAAGTTCTCTGACGCTTTCGAAACTTCTCGAGGATATTTCAGACAGCTAATGACGGGTTTGTACCTTTCCGCGAGTGGATAAATTCCCTGCTAAATTCGATTAGATTTCCTGCCCATTTATAACTAGGAGCAAGCCCCTTTGTGCTAATGTTGTCGGAATAAGGAGATATTTCCTCGCTCAAGCCTATGCTGGTAAAGCACGGTGTATTTTCTTAGCTTCGGCAAGATAGCTTGTTTTGGTTTCGGCATTGCGAACAAAAATGAACAGCTAATAAAATATTTCACAACCGACAACGGAGAGACATGGCCGTGAAAACTTTGGAATTAAACTGACAGAACAGATCCACAAATTTCGCTCCCGCGTCAGAAAAGTTCTGCACGCCTCGAATCAATACCAGGATTGCCGAATTGGGAGCATGGGAGCGCATGGAGCGCATGGGATCCCAACTACAGGAAAAAATGGGAGTGGAGGAATTTATGATTCTACATTATGAAAAAAATAAATACTTCAAAATAAAAATAATGCCCTGGATTAAATTAGATTATGAATGGAACGATACTTCTTCGGAGCTATCATAAAAACCACATAGCCTTCCCCTTGCGATCTGAGAAAAATTGAAAATCAGAAATGTTTTCTTTATTTTACATAATGTGATTATTTTTATTTATTTATTTAATTTATCAAGGCATTTTTTCTGGGGCAAAATCTTAAATCCAATCAAGTCAACGTATGAACGTAAATGTATGAGGCACAAGATAATATAAAATAACGAAATACACATACTTCATACGAAGAAAACGGTTAAAAATGTTCGCTTCTGATATGTGGTCCACGGATAACCGTGTTAAAACTAATTTTTACACTCGTGAAAAACAAATCCGAAGAAACTTCGCCCGAGAATATTATTACATCTATTTTTAATTCTGCAACGTTGTATAACTGCTATCCTCGAGTTAAGCCATTAAAATAAGGGCATTGTTTTGCAAGGTGCCCAGCCAAACTGTAATGAATGGGACTAAATTTTGATACAACTATTCTAACGCGACCGTGGCCAGATGGTATCTAAACCTTTTGAAGGCGCATCATACGCCCGCGAGTCACCCATGAGAATGAGATCTTTGCAGTTTTGTCACCGAATCGGCAACTGTTTCCGTGAGTCAACGGAAACGGAAACGGACCTTCGGTAGACTGAAAGGATTGAGTGTCCGCGGACAAAAGATTTTGAAGTGCGAATGACGGGTGCAGAGTGGCAGAAATTTCGCTTGACAGTTTTGTGGTGGACCGTCCTGTCCATGGCCTGATGTGGGTTGCTCCCCAAAAAGGCATTTACTTTGTGTCGAATGTTATCAAAATCATCTCTGAAGAAGTTGTTCATACGTTGTTGCCGGTTTCTAAAGGCCGTAGAGAGTACTCGTTCCTCGAGGAACTTTTAGAAAAGCGAGAGTATCAGATAAAACTAAGAATGGTAAAGTTTCATCGTTCTTATTGATTATTCTGGATGATTGGTCGTAATATGGAAAGTAGATCTACCTGAGTGTGTAGTTTTTAAATATAATGCGTCTTTGCTTCTAACATTTAATAGAGTTCATTCTATTTTATAAAAATAGCGAGTCAGTAAGGAAAGTCGGACAAAATGTTGGAACTTAAAAAGCTTATATTTCTGTTATTAAAACGCGCAACAGTTTAAAGGTGCTTTCATTGGGTTCCTTTTAAATTTTACTATCGGAACATTCCTTATAATGTATTAAATGACAAATAACCATCAAAATTTGAATTTTTATCGAAAAATCTCACGTCTGCTCTTCCAAAAGCTCGTTCCGTTGTGCGGCATAGTTCGAAACAAAAACACGATTACGGGATCGATCGGGTGGGTTGCATATTGAACATAAACAAGGAAATCTGGGTTTGATGAGGGCACAATGGCATATCATCACCGGACCAACTAATGAACGAGACAGCTGTTGCCGAACTGCATCGGAAAACCCTATATCGCAGCCGGTTCGCCGTTGAATCTGGCACCAGTGCGCGAGATCCGGAAGTTGATTTTCGCCGGAAATGAAGATGTGGAAAGGGGCGCGCGTCTGTAGCGCTGCCAACGGATTCGTTTGATCTGCAGCTTGATTCTCAAAGACCGGCCTCCGATGCATCCCTTTGAGTCCGGAGGGACCGGGGTAAAAGTTCTATCCCTCCTTCATCAACTCCCGCGCTCCGATAGCCGCGGAGAGAGACGCTCGATTCTTCGGATTGATTTCGGGGGAGGGGGGGAGGACTGCAGGGGAAAAGAAGGTCCGGTGAGTGTCCGGCTCCGGTTTTGCTCATTCTCTTCTTTACAATTGTAATTACCTACAGAAGTTCCGAGGATTTACCCCGGAGACATCGCCTAATCAGCCCTCGCCTTTTGAATAATTAATAATTAGGAGAAGCGGGAGTGAATTGGTCCGAGGGGGAGCCTCAAAGGCGGTGAACTTTCACGACTGACCGCCAGTGATTCCGGGCCGGATAGTTTAACCTCCGCGAAACTTTCGGCGGAATACAAACAGAACTGAGTGACCCTTGCGTTCACTTTGACGAGCGTTCATGAGCCTGGATGCTCGGGATTCTCGTTGAGAGTGCGTGTTTGGGCTCCATTTTCCCATGACGGACCAATAGGATTGCAATATCGTAATCGCTAGGATTGTTAGTTTCTTTCAGCTTGCTAAGAAAACTTGAATTTCTTCCTCTTCCTACACTTTTTTGGACTCTCTATCATTTCAAAGTCGTGTTCTGAATGCAAAAGCAAAATCAACACAAATCGACGGTGACACTGCTAGACCACGAATCTCGGTTTGCGACGTCGTAGGCTTCCTATCATACTTCATTTTTAAAATGGAAAACTACTCAAAGTCAATCCTCGAAAACTTCCATGTGTTTTTCCTCTGTGCGAAGACAACTCTGTGAAAATGTCAAGAAATAATGTTAATTTGGTCTCCTTCAAGACGGAATAGAATGGGAGTGGGAATTCTGAAACACCGCAAACGAGGGATCCGTTTCACCGTCGAGATGCATTATAGAGTTTGCGCAAACCTAAATTTTGCCTTTAACTTTAGAGGTAGGCCACGTGACATCCTCCTTGCGGAAATGATCGTGATTCCAGTTCCCGGACCATGTGACTTATGTTGTCCGTAAGCGTGGGTCATTGCAAATTATTTCTGACTGCAGCAATTTTTCTGACAATTTTAATACCAGCTCTATTTTTTATTAACCTGTCTATGATTGGCATTAATAATTAATTAAGAAGTAATAATTAACTTCAAATTTTCATTGTAGGGGCAGATCTTCCGGAGCATTGTGTACAAAACATGGCTGGATCACTTCCTCCATATTAAGGTGCGACTAAACTGTCATGCGATCTATAGAGTGACACGTAAATCTAACAGACTTCCTACAATCGATTAATCTGAGCATCATCGGGGCAAAAAAAAAACGCCTGGTCATTAGGAGTATTTGTCTGAGCAGCGCGATGCCAGGCACACGCCACCAAGGCCGCGGTGGCGCTATAGGTGCGGCGCACAGTGGAGCGAGTCAATCAGAGAGGTCCGCCATGAAATGTCTGACTCGAACTGCAAGTTTTCATGTTTATTTCGCCACATTTTAAATACAGAGGGGTGTCTCTGAAAAATAATTTCACGAGGAAACCAATGAAACCACTTTTAAAACTTCAACATTTGGTGTCAACGGAGTAATAAGCTTTCAAAGTTTCAAAATTTTGTCCAACCTCTCCTATTGACTCGATCCACTTTGCGGCGGAACTAGCACGTATGCTCCGCGCGCGCCACGCTTCTATCGAGACATTTCACTTGCACCGCTTGTTTTTGCTGTCATCTCACGCGGCATTGCCAAGATCACGGATCAGATTGCCGCACAGTGGAGCGAGCCAATTGGCGATGTCGGTCATGAAATAAAAGCTTTAAAAGCTCAAATCTTCATGAATATAAACTGTACAGATTTTAAAGTGGTTTCATTGGTTTGCTCGATAAATTTTCAAAGAGAAACTCTCCTTTAAGTTAAATGTGTGACGCGATAGACATAAAAAATTGAAGTCTCTGTCAAAAATTTTATTTTCGACTTCCAGCATTGATGTGCTCCACTGTGCGTGGCACTATACTAAAGTGAGCACTATGAGAAAAAATATTGAGTGCCGCTCTACATGAAATAGCGTTATCCTCCTACGGGGCAATGTAGACTGATGACTGTCTTGTTGTGAATGAGGGAAGCTTTGAGATCTTCTATTTTTTTATGTTTTTTAAACGAAAAATTAAATAGGCACGAATGTACAGTTTCATAAAACTAGCAATGATAACTGATTAAAATTTTGAAACTCTTCAGAAAGATTTCAAGAGACAATTTTACAGCAGAGCGCTACACTACAAATTGAAGGCAAACCGACATGGCGTTAAAGTGGCCTCTTCCCGTTAGCGTGTCCCGAGTGAAAGCGCCTTTTCACGGTGATACCACTATTCGACCACGAGGGAGCTCGCGTTGCCTACACTAAAAATTGAAGGCAAACTGGCATGGCATGAAAGTAACCTCTTTCGCTTTGGTAGAGAGATTATTTCATAATGTGACCCATACGCAATTTCATGACTATAACATTTTTTCACTTATTTCTCTCTCTCCTTTCTACTTTCCTCCTCTCTTACTCATTTCTTCTTCGTCTTTCGGATTTCTGCATTCTTTATTATTCCTTTTCTTTCTCTATTCTTCATCCTCTTCTTCCCTCTCAAGTTATCAACTTCAATTCTCTTAAGTCTTATCAGTTTTCAAGAGATTATCCACTTCCTCAACCTAGACTAAACGGTTCTACTGCATGAGCGAGAATAACCGCGAGCGTACGTGGTCGATTTTTTCAACCAGATTAGCGGGGCTGCAAACCATTAAACCAAAGGCGAAAAACGCTCTGTTAATGTCAATACTTGATGCATTTGTGCCAACATTTGCATTCATCCACTCGCGGAAATTCGCGTAATCTTTGAAGGGTTATATTCAATCAGTGGCGAGGCGTGAATGATCGATTGTCGATGTCTCCTCATCAGAAACTACGGAATAGAATCGATTATTAAGGTGTTCTTCGCGAACATCCTGTTTATCGATCCTTTTCCATGGGTTTAAATGGCAAATCAATCGATACATCGCAAAGCACGCCACGCCACTGCATTCAACGATTCTATCGACGAGCTTCTTCGGAGCCCCTGGTTCGTGCGTTGAGCGCTTAACTGTGCCTCACCCGATTACATACCTTGAACTACTGTTACTGCGGGGTCTCAAAAAAGCATATTGTCTCTGCATCGAGGTGACGTCACAGTGTGTGACGTAACGTGGCAACGCGGCCTGAAGGGAGCAATAAAATCACTCCATAAAGAGCGGCGGCGCGTACGTTCATCCGCGGACCTTGGGGCTTTGACGGTCACGGCCGATCAACTGAACTGACCTCCGCCGGTCACCGGTGCAATCGGAAACATGGGTCTTCCTCTCCGGTCACTCGCGTGGTCCGTGACGTCACCCCCCTTTTTCTTCTTCCACCGCATCGAGCGCCTTTATTATCGATGCCCGCCGACGCGCCGACCACGTGGTCTGGCGGGCGATTAATGAACGCGGAAGGTGGCCACGCGACCGAGGAAATGAATGAACGCGCGTGTAGGAAATCCAGTGACCTGCTCACCGGTTCACGCTGCAGTTTCTTCCTCCACCTCCCCTCCTCGCCACGTTTTCCTTTTTTTTAACAGCCGTTTCCTTCCCTCCTGGGCGATTTTCGGCCGCACCTACACTTCATTATGTATCGCCGACGTTAATTATCTGCCGACGGCTCGAATTTCCGCACCCGTATCCGATTCTGACAACCATCGCCTTTGTTACAGAACGATCAATTGACCGCGTTATTCTTGTCTTCGGTGGTTCCAGTGTAAACAAAGGATAATGCGCACGGAGAAAAAAACTTCGTGCATTGGACCCGAAGTTGAGGTCATGTGGATCTCTGAAGTTTTCGGATCTCGCATCCGAAAACTTGAGGTCCAGCTGCCGAAGTTCGGGTCAGACATCTGAGTACTTAGGTACATACAGAAGGGTTCGGGTCACACATCTGAAGTATCCGGTACATACCTAAGTACTTCAGATGCCTGACCGGAACTTCGGCAGTTGGACCTTAAATTTTTTGGATGCATGATATTTTTGACAGAAACACCAGCCTCTTTGCCAGATGTAGAGGACAAATTGAGGATTTGGAACACAGAAATGGAAAGGTACCTATTTGATTTTATCAATTAGTTCATTACAGATGTATCATGAATAAATCACTAATCATCAATTGATTGATATAATTTGAAATGTTGGGACTCGGCTGTCATTAAATACCCGCGAGAATTGAGATATGTTTTGTTGATTGCTACTAAACATACATTCTGTGCAGTCTTAACAATGGTGAGGCATAAAAAAAGAGTTTTTGAGGACACACAAACAAAATGAGTTGAAGAGTTTTAAGAATTTTTGAATTTTGAAGAGAAACAAGTAAAGAATTTTGTAACGAAAACAAGCATCACAATCCCTCTTAAGATACGAGGAACCGCCCTGGATATGTATTATTATAGTTCAAACTCGTTTTTTTTCCTTCTTTGAACTAATTTTAATAATTACCTTTTTGTTGTCCGGGAGGGACGAATCCAAATCCGGAAGCTCCAACTACGACACCGCTAGTTTCGGGTCCGATGGCCATGGCAGAGGGAGGGAAAAGAACTGGTCCTGGAAAAAGAAAACCGTGAAAACTGAGAAAATTTCTATTGATATTATACATTTGTGAAAATAAACGTGTCAATAATCTGCATTTAATGAAAAATCCAGCAATTTTGCGATAAATGTTCATCTAGAGCCAAGGTTCTTTGAAAAAATGTTTGAAATGATCAAAATTTTCTCAGAAGAGTGGTACATACTAGTTAGACAATTTGCTGTTTAAAAATAAAAAAAAATCTCAGTATCGTAATTCAAGGAAGAATAACTGAATATCTGCCTATACATTCAGCAAAATGCCTAATCTGACTATCCACCTACGTAAAATATATTCCCCCACTTTCATAATTGGGCACAGGTATGCGAACAGCGAAGTGCCATTAATGTAACTATTCGAACGCCCAAGACAGCCAAGCTTCGAGGCCTCTTTCTCAATGAAAAGCGGCAAAGGGGCGGGGGAAGAGGGGGCCTATCAACTCCCCGCGGGAACGGACACAATAAGCTCTGTGGACATAGTTATCTCACCAATCATCAAAGTGAAAGTGTTTAAAGTTGGCGAGTCAGACGCCCCCCCCCCCCCCAGCTCGGGGGCAATAATTTTGACATTAAAAAATCCGTGGAAATGGCCGATAAAGCACGGGAGGCCCTGGAAATGGATAATCCCACGCTTGCGCAATCGCGACGCCCCGAATCTTCGAATCCACGACCGATTTTGCGGAGCTTAGTCTGGCCGAGAAAATAATTTAATTACGAGTCGGGAATTCTTTCCGAGAGAGAGGGAGTGAGGGGAGGGGGAGCGTAAGCATGTCTGTCATGGCACAAAGAGGCGTATCGAATCGGTAACTCGGATTTTCATCGATGCCCGGCGTGGCGCCGCGATCACAGATCACCAATCAATCGAGAAATTCAGAGGCAAGGTATCTCGGACATCAGAGCAGTGCAAATAGTGAGGCGCGAAAGATACTCTCAGGGACTCGCGACACTTTCTTATGGGTTGCGGCACTCCGATAGCAGCTAACGGTTGCTGTGTTCAACGATTTGGAGACTGAGAGAGATCGACAAACTAAGGCCTGTTTGTCAAATCGATTTTCCAACATGTTGCTCATCAATCAGCACTGAAAAGTGTTGTTCCTCGAGATTATCCTCCCATGTAAATAAATTTTACAACCTACTTTTTTTATTTTTCTCAAAAGTTTGTAATACAAATTTACGAGGTTTTCAAATTTTGCTTATATTTTCAGTATCTTGGATGTTCGTGATGCATATTAAAAAATTGGAGGCGTTTCCGCTTCACAAAGACTAGACTGAGTTGACGGTAGCGCCTTGATGCAACTATACGTGTCCCACGGATGTGCGTGTTGCATGTTCAAAATTGAAGGCACTTTCACTTTTCTCACCACTTCAGAAATGCATGGGAGTTGTCGTTAGTTGTAGCACCCAAATAACAGAGTACCTATGTAGAGAAACTGAAGTATAGCATCTCAATCCTTTCACTAGAAGAAAGCGTCGCTCTCTGTTTGGCCGAAGAATTTCTGGTATTCCCGGATTTTTTTATTTCTAACTTTTTCAATCATTTCAGATTGATTTGATGAATATTTTTGCCAAGAATTATTTTTTTTCTGTCAGTTTCATTCATCTGGGATGGTGTAACATTGCACACAAGATTTAAAATAAAATATTTTCTCAAAATATTTTTAATAAGATAAGATCCATATATGATACTTAGTATTCTTCCCTTAATAATTAAAATAATATAGTATGCCATCAATGATGCACTGTTCACCCAGATATTTACTTGGTCATGGTCAGTGTGTAGCAAAAAAAGAACTATCCACATTACGCATGAGGCCGCAATAGTGCAAACTAAAACGACTGAATGCTCATTCCAAATTAAAGATAAAGTTTTTTCTCTGCGAACTGTACCTCTACACCTGAGTGAGCACGAAAGCATCATGGGGGCAATTAAAGCGCAGATCCTGACGTAACGGTAATCGAATCAATAAAATACTCTTTAAAATAACTGCGCTCTGCCTCTGAGATAATCACACGGATGTTTATAACCGTTTAATGAAATGATTTTCGGTCCGCGAAACAATTTCTTTCGATCCAAGGCTACATCTTAATCAACATTCTTAATTCTTCCTCTTGCTTGTCTCCGACCTTCACAAGGCTCGAAGTTTTCTAACTGTCCGAAGGTGCAGTCTCTGATTAAACTGGAGATAAATATTACCGGATTCAGTAATTGGACTGTTCATTGCGGAATTCAGGTGCAAGTAAGTTAAACTCGGTATACTGAGGGAATTTTTCTAGAAGGGAAAATTGAGTCATGTAAAAAATGAGGAATTGAAGAATAAGACCTGCAACAAATTGTATTCTGTATTCAAAAGAGTATCTGATGTAGCAGATAATCAGATGATATAGTGTATATAATAATGTTTATTTTATAATTGATGCGCATATTATGATAATTTTATGGGCCGTGGATGCACTCACAGGGGAAAACGAATTATGTGAAAAATTGTCTATCCAGTTTGAATCGTACCAAAAGTTGTACCTTCAGTTGGACTGATTCACGAACTACTATTTCTGATTCATCCATCGAAGCACCAATAGCATAGAGAATCTAATGACATGTATTTCTAAAGAGGCAAACATTTTAGTTCATTTTTTTGCAGTGCAGTTCGAGTTAACTATTAGCTATGTATTTCTTTTTTTCAATGTTAACGACTTCACTTTTTTTCGCGGGAGAATTTTTTTATTTTTTTTTTTATAAATTTATTATCCTGGTCTAAAAATGAACCAAGAATAGTCCGCAGAGTTTATCAGTGAGGAGAAATTAATACAGATGTCAATTTTGATTCCATCCTTGGCTGAAGGCTCAAAAATTTCCCCACGCTCTCATTTACAATCCAAATTACCTTGGAAATTGGGTGTGGCCCTGCCTGTTAAAAATGCTACTGCTCTATCAGAAATATTAAAGTTTTGTAATCCGAGAAACCCATACATTTTTTTAAATACATAGTATTTTCGGAAATTCCCTAGAGTCTTCGTCATTAATTTTTGCAACATATTCTTAAAATTCTTCTTCATTTCTTTGCCTCTTACGGAGTCAAAGTGCGGTGACTTTGACACTCGAGAGCACAAGCAACGGCGATTTTGCAAACTGACAACACTATTTTTCTTCCATTTAAATCCATTAAAAATATCGATTTTAGGCGAGTGCCTCATCAAGAATCAATTGTGTTACATACATTTAAATGGAGGGCAAGACTCAAATTTCTGACCTAATATTCTTGAGAGTATTCAAATTGTTTACAATCGAAAGCTAAAACCTGGATGTTTTGGTCCCCAAGCGAATTTTTTCGCTTTGCTGAAAAATTGACCTTCCACCATCAATTGTCCAAATTTGCCTGAATCTTTCTCATGTGAAATTCATCACGTCCCATTTTATCATTTCGTATGTTTGCATGGTTTGTGTAAATTGGAGCCAGTGTTTGAAACTCACAGGCGCCAACGCGCCAAATGCGCCTAAAAAATCGGCCATGGTGCCTAAAAAATGAAGCCTCTGCGCCAACGTGGCCCCTAAAAATTGCCCCCTAAAAATCCGAATTTTCATATTAGGTGATTATTTGAAATTTTCAGCACTACAAGTAAAAGCCTTTTTTATTCCTCGCGATTTCATCCTTAGTGCTTTTGTCCTCCCTAAGGTACAGCTTCTTATTACTTCTGTTATGAAAACATCTTGCGTCTAACTTTTCACCAAATGCGCCGTAATATATAGGTAAAAAGTCAATTTGGCCCCTAAAAAATCTTCAATGGCGCCTAAAAATCGGGCTTGATGCGCCACGTGGCTCCTAAAACTCAAAGGTGAGTTTCGAACACTGATTGGAGCGATATGAATTTCTACCCTACACATAGAATCCCAGCAGAATCCTGCCGAAACTTTCCTGGACTCGAGACACGAAATTTCAGCTCGTGATATTAGAGCAGCGAGGCGAAAGCGTCATGATCACGTATCATAACATGTTTAAGCCGCACGCGGTTATGGCGGAAAAATCAAAATTGGATTTAGGCCCCGAAAACGGAGCTGGATGTGGCTGTTCACGACGCCCAGAACGGCCTCTACGTGCCGATTGTGCTACACGACCTTTTTTACCAGCAGCCCATCTTCTCCTTAGCCACCCCCTCGTGCTCATCCCCTTCCCGCTGCATCACTCGGCGAAACTTTCATTTATTTTTAAATTAGCACTATTTTATCCTGCCTTTATATTCTCCCACACCCTTGTTTTGTTGCGTGCACCTTTCCTTCTTTCGATGGTAGGGCGCACAGTGGAGGACATCTTAGGGAGAAGTCGGGCATTCAATTTTTGATAGAAACAGCAAATTTTGATGTTTATTCCGTCACATTACACATTTTAAGGGATGTTTTTTGAAGGGAATTTTTCGAAAAAACCAATGGCACCACTTCTAAACTTCTACGTTTCACATTAGTAAATATATAAGCTTTGAAAGTTATTCCAGATCATGTCCGACTGAATCCCTTGACGCACTCTATTGTGCGGGTGTGAAAAGCTTCATTTTAAACTGAACTCCGTAAATCGTTGATGGTCCCACCTTGCACATCCGTTACTCTTTTTCTTTTAAAATATCTCTCGGGCATGTTTTTCTTCGCTATCAGTTTTCCCTCACCAATTTGTGTGTGCACTTTCCCTCCCTCAAAGTGAAAAGATACATTTCTAATCCGGCTCTTGAAAATCTATTCATGGTTCTTCTCTATTAATTGTAAAGAATCAACCATGGATAAACTATGAAATGTAAAATTTCCATCAAAGATATTCGTATAATATTTACGCACTAAATTCACATTTTCATTCTTCCCTTATGGATTTATTTATAATACTATTCGTAGTTATGATGAATTAATGCATTTTCTTAAAGAAGTTGTTGAAGTAAATGATTTACCAAAATTGAAAATAAAATGCACGTTTTTAATGTGAGATGAAAATTCCTTGTATGTCCTACATTTCCAAAGGGGCTTTTTTCTTATTTTTTTCTTCTGCTTTTCTTATTTTTCCTCTTTGTCTCAAATAACGCCATGATAAGAAATCAGCTGATGAGAAACGTACCTCGGTTTTCTCGTGGATCCCTGGACTGAGTCCTGCTCAATTCTTCTCCTCTGAATGATGGTCCTCCGAATGTGTCGAAGAACCCTTGGGCTGTGACTAGACAGATGTATAGGAAGCAGCTAAGGGTGACCTGAGAACAGAGATAAAACACGGTGTCAATGATCGATAAGTGTGACATCCTGAAAAACAATAATAAATGACCACATTAATGGCAGAGACAAACGGACGGGTTTGACGGTCAAAAGTTTCTCCTGGGAGATCCAAAGGTGAAAATTCTTGAAATGCATGGAAAGGACATTTTTCGGGAAAATTTTAAGTGACGAGAGGGAGAGGGTCCGGACCCCCTGATGACCCGTTGACCCTGACCCCTGATGGGCCCTTTTTTGACTGCCATTGGACCAAGTATCTAGGGTGAAATCTTAATAAGTCAAACCTTAACGGGACCTAGAGAAATTTTGACTTAAGTGACTTTCTGTCCAATCCGTTTTACCATTTGACATAAAATATGCTCGGACATTCAAATTAAGTGATCTCAAATAACTTTAAGTAATTTTTTAGGTGACTCAAATTCCTTCAGTAAATTTTCAAAAATCTCTTTACTTGCAGCAATTCATGCAATAATTTCAAATCCACCGATTATGAAGCCCTTACTCCTGTAATCCCTTCATAAATAAAGAAGAGTCATCTTAAACCTTTTTTTGAAAAGTTTCTTTCTGTTAAAATCGATTCTTCCTGTTGATTTTTCACGTCTAAAGTCGAATTTTCGTCTGGTTACCCATACATTTTTCTGCAACTTGAACAGCTTTTCCCCCGCGCCAAGAGTCACGAATTCGTCTGAATCGTATTTTTTACATTATCCCTTATGGGGGTGTCTGGGGGCCGAAATGTTTTTTGACTCAAGCTGTACATAACCTTAAACGGACGCAGTTCGACTCGGCGAGATTTCACCGTACTTCTGGAACCTATTATGAGGTTCATTCGATCGGTTTGTGAGCGAATTCATAGTAAAATTAGCTAGTGCGGATCCAGCATGAGCGTTAGACGGAAGAGCGGGAAATTGCTCGAATCAAATTACTCGCCCGGGGGGGGGGGGGGGGGGAGACGGAGGCGTCAAAAAGAAATGAGGATGACGATCAGTGAGAGTAGACAAACGGTCAGCGCCTGGCCCGCGGTGGCGATGCTGGCTGCTATTGGGGCATTGGTCACGGTTAGTTGGATAATGAGAATGCCCGCGTCCCGAGCTTCAAGCTCACAACCGGTCACCAAACCACTGAACATCTTCCACTGGGCTGTCGGATCAGTCGAAAATTAATACATTAATTTTATGTGTTACCGAAGAAAGCAGTGAGTGCAAAAATGAAATTTTGAAAAAATGGATTCTGTATAGCACTTGAGCAAAAACTTTTTGCAAACAAATCTTCCGTTCCTCGTAAAATTATCAATAATCGTACAAAAGGCTCTCAGAATTCGTTCGAACGATAGAAAAAAGACGACTTACATCTATGACTGTACAAAAAAAGGGTCTTGGCCCTACGTGTGGGGCAAGATAGCAGTGGGGGTGCCTTTTGGTTACGTTTTAAAAATACGACAAACAAATGTTAAGGTCAAAAATTGGTAGAAAAGGGTACCAATTTACTCAAAACAGCAGTAAGTACAGATTTCTCACAGAATAATGTGGATTTACCGCTGTTTTGTCTGGCGATGTCATTTTTTACGCATTTAATGCTTTGTCGTAAATCTTCTTATTTGCGTTTATTATTTTTCCTTTTTATCTTTTTCTTTACGATGTGCTGTTTCACCTAAAGAAGTCAGTTCAATTAAAAAAGTTGAGTAGATTCAATTTCGAAAATGTCGGCTTTATTGCTCTCTCAGCGTTAACACAGTAGAACAGTGAGTCCCCTTAGTCTTCACAATTCCAGGATAGCAGGCTTGTCTACCGCGTGCATAGAGGATCACTTCATTTTCCGGCGAGCGGTTTTCCGCGGCAAAGCGGCAATGGGGTCTCTCATCTCCCTTTTTTCTTGGGGTTATGTCATAATCGTAGCACGCGCACTTTCACTGATTTTGATCCCGGCCCGCTGCCCGGCGCGGCGCGGCGGAGCGGTGAGCCTGGAGCTCATCCTCGTCATGTTGTGCGGGTGGCGATCCGTCGCGTCCACGTCGGCGTCGGCGTCGTCCACGTCGCGTCGTGCTCCGCAACCACACCGGAACTGGTCAAGAACCGGGGCAACCGCCCCGCCCCGCTCGGACATCGACCGCGTAACAGTATAACGTCGGATGAGCGCCAAGGGTCGCATTCAGTCGTTCTTTAAGCACCTCTTTTCCATAGACAGCTCGTTTGGTTTTTGGATTGGAGCAGCTACTTCAGAAACGTTTATGTACCTACATCTGACGTCTATTATATAGTCTATTATAGTATGAGGTCGCCCCACTCAAACTTCTGATACTGAATTTCAAATTTTCGTTTCAGTAATTAAGCTCCTCGGGGAACTAACACTTCAAAAAATTAGGGGTTTAAAATCAGCCTCATTTGCAAAGGATCTTCAATTGATTTTATTTCAAGCAAAGTAAATTATAATCCCTGGTAAAAATTTGCGATAAGAGCAGCGTTTCAAAATACCATAGGAATTCTTATAGCCGGCTAAGAAGGCTACAGAAAATCATATAGCTGGCTGTAGAATGCGGAGAAAATCATACGGCCGGGCTATACGAAGCGATAACAAATTATGCAGCCGGGCTATATTTCCTATCGCCGGGCTTTACACTTTATCGCCTGGCTGCTGCTTTTTCGTCATCGATTATAAAAGGCTATAAGAAATTGTGTAGAAATTCGTGTGCTTTGGAAATCATTAAGTTTGATACGGAACCACCTTAATATTTACAAAACACACATTATATTTTCCTTTCATACAATTTTTTTTTCCATCAATTAAAATGAGAACAATAATGGATGTGCAAACATTTCAACATCATGAGTTGAGTAACGCCGACTCCGCCAGATAAAATATTAGAGC
This sequence comes from Bemisia tabaci, assembly GCF_918797505.1. Classification (NCBI taxonomy): domain Eukaryota; kingdom Metazoa; phylum Arthropoda; class Insecta; order Hemiptera; family Aleyrodidae; genus Bemisia; species Bemisia tabaci. The sequence continues at coordinate 15,895,660 of NC_092793.1, read as the reverse complement.
TTAACACAAAGCGGAGCGGCGACGCACTGGCGCCTACAAACCTAACAGGGATACTTCACGCATTGCGCAACGCGTGAAGTATCCCTGTTAGGTTTGTAGGCGCCAATGCGCGTTTCGCGCTGGCTGCCCGCCTGCCGCGCCGCAGCGTGCCAAGTGAATTCAAAAGGCCCAATCTTTAATCTTCAAGGATCACTTTTTGGAAATTTCTGGAGTGAATTGGAATTACTACTAGAATCCAAAACCTCAGTTCTGTGAAACACTGTTCGAACGACAAAAAAATGACTTGAACTAGTGATTCGGATTACGGAGCGAACCAGTCTGACATTCGAATGTGTGGAAAAAAGAGCACCATATAAAGAAAAAAAGATTCCGTTCGAATCACTTCTTTCCTCCGTTAAGCGTGTGCGGTGATGATTAACCGCCTGCTCGGTATCTGGAAAAAAATGTGGAGCTTTGCATTCAAAACGGAAAGCCAATGTGATGAAAAAAAAATAATTATTTCCTCAACAAGGCAGACCTTGAGAGCAGAACATTAACCTACCAGTTTTAACACAATTTGCATATGGAGGTAATGGGCTGGTGGGTCTGAACTGCGGGTTTGAGTGTGTTCTGTTATCTTCTCTAATCTTAATTTTATTTATTTTGGATTACCAATGGTAAAAAAGACCTCAGTTTACGGAGGAATATTTTCCAGAAAAACTTACGTATTCCCTCAAATTCGGTCAAAATTGAGTTTTTAGCAAGACGCTTTTTATAGTACTGCAAAAAATAATTTGCGAGTGGTCTATTTCATTTTTGAGCTAAACAGTGGGTGCAAAATTGCATTTTCATTAAAAATGTTAAGCCCTGGATATAACTGATGAACATTAATAGCATGCGCCTTCAAATATATTTGTTGAGCTGCATATTTTTAAGCATCATAACTACAATATAGTTCAACATTTTCGGGCGTTTTTTTCTGCCATTTTCGAGGAACATTCCTCTATAGTATTGCACCAATATACTTCGATTTGTAGTATTTTAATATTTAGGTACCTTATTGTCTCGTCTAATGAGCAGCTATCAAAGTTTATTTTTCCTCTCGTTATATAGTTTTTTGGGGGGGAGGGGAGGGGGGAGATTAATATGAAGTTGTGTTGCTCTGAAGCGTCCTGGTTTTTAACATATTTTTAGAATTAAACCAGATTCAATCGTTTTTTTTCACTAACATTGAAGGATTATAAATTTCATATTACTTTAGCGTGCGTTACTAAACTTTCAAAATGATTTTTTTACTGTGAAAGCCGCAATTTTACAATTTACACACTAATAAATCTGTTAGAATGCCATAACAACGAAGTCTCAGGACGGAGAAAGCGTGGTACTGAGTCAATGTGAGTATGATCGACAAATGTCCAGTCCACATGATGTCAGAATTAGGTGCCATTTGGCCAAGGTCAGTATCGGGGCCTGGAACTAGATCAACGTCGCGACTCGTATATTGGTCGATTTACCCGCGACAATGCGAGACTGCAACTGCTGTCGCTTGTTTCGATAATGTTTCTGCAACGCTGAGGTAAAAAGCTCGTAAATCCCTATGTAGATATGCGATTTTTTTCTAAGCACGGCAGTTTTGAACTCTGCTCGATGCTTTCATTTGGACTACATTTTGCGATTAGGAACTACAATTTCTAGCCCATCCATAAAAACACTTTTGTGCACAGGGAAACCAACGGTACATACGTCGTTTCTAAACAGAGCCAGATATTTTAGTTCCAAATTGCAAAATGCAGTCCAAATTTTGTTTCAATTTGCATACCAGGGTCTCACAAGGGACAGAGAAAATTTTATAGGGATAGGGAAATTAAATTTTCTCATGAAACGAATTTTTCTCAGCTATTCCCTAAACAAAGTAAAAGGAGGGGGCTTAGAGAGTGTCTCTCGGGTACTTTACAAAAGGATAGGGGTAGGAGTCGAAAATTCGGTCAAAACGTCTTGCGTTGCTTGAACGGTCCTTAATGATGAAAGAAAAATTAAATGGAAATTTGCTCCAAATTCGTCAGGATCTATCTCCTCTAGAACATAAATTCCTCGACAGCAATTAATCATGTGACTTTGGATTCGACGGTTAAACAAATACCCAATTGAACGTTAATGCGACTGCGAATTCCGAATTCCGACTCGAATATGCTAAACGGTAATGGCTCGAAGGTTACCCCGATACTAATCGAATGACTGCAACTAATTCCACGCCATAAGGAAAATAAACGAAACGAGTTTTCGGAGGTTCGGAGACAGTTTACGCTTTGCATGAATGAACAGCTTTAAATAGGTAAACACCCGCGAATGTAGGTCAAGTTCGCTGACGCGCACTTCACAGGATACTTTCTTTTAAACTCTTGCTAACCATTCCATTTTCATTTTGCGGGGAATGCGCTCATTTTGATGCAGATGCTGGAAAAATGTTTCGTCTATGTAACTAAATTCTAATGTGTACTGATTCTAAATCTAAAACTATAATCTAAATTCTATCAGTTTTACGTACAAAGCTTTTCACTCTTATAAATCATCATTAATACTTCTTCATTCAGACGAGCTGCTCATAAAAATAAAATCAATTTTAGGTACATAAGACCGGTCAACAAATCAAAATTTTAAGATTTTTTTTGAGGGGAGACGGGTGAAAAAACTTTAATGTTACATATCCTCCAGGACTAAAGAATTGTCAGGTAGGTATAACATAGAGAGAAAGTAATTACTTGAAGGAACGCTGAAAGTGTTCACAAAATCACAAATGCTGCTGGCTTCCCTTATCGCAATCTTAACAGAAGACACACATCTTCAAATGGATAACTGTTGCCGCATGGAGAATGTTTTGTGGCGTACCTCGAAAATTGAAGGAACAATAGCAGTGACCGAAGCCTTAATATGTACACGCTTCTTGTTTCTTCCGGTTCATTTAAATTTTCATTCAAAAAAACGCTACTAATCAATTAGAATCCCAAAGTGTTTCACCGTTGTGTTTCACTTCAATTTTCGCGGTCCAGATGCGCAGCCAGGTGCCCAGAGACTAAGGAGAACTACGCTGCCATATTTCCAATGCAAAAATACGAATTGTAGGAAAACTTGTGGATATATTTATTCGAATTTTCCAAGGCATTTGATTCGCAATTTGAACTTAAGTATCTGAAAATTTTAAGGTCAAGTGATCATAACCATTTCCAAAAATAGATTTTTTATCGGAAAAAACTATGGAACGTTCAAATGTTCATACGGCGTTCTTCCCTAGCACTGCGGCTCGGCTGACAACATCGTGGAGTACTTATCGATCAATGAAAACGGCACATTTCTTTCGACACGCGCGCGAAATACGAAATGTTGGTGTGTTCCATTGAGCAACGGCGGAGCTTCGAGTAGGGGGGAATAAAATAAAAAATTAATTGATTATTTCAAAAGAGCTAATCCGAGTACGTGATCGGAGGAGATCGGACTCGGGCTGGCCTCCGTGACGTCGACGCGGGCCTGTCACAATGGGCCCTCGTTCGGGGCCCCGGGGGCCGGGGGCCCAGCGCAGTCCGGCTCAAAGTTGTCTTTTATTCGGCCGCATCTGGAGCACAATTCGCGGGAGTTTACACAATTTACGCCCCTGACCTGAAGCCGGCACATCGGCTCATCCGTCGGTGACACAATTGGACCGAGTTAAGCACTTTTTTCGTTTACTTCGAAAACGACGTATTTGCCTCTGATGCACCTGTGCAAATAGGTGCTTTATTTGTACTTGGTTCCTAAACTGGGACCAATTGTCGTACGGCGCCTCGGGCCCGGTAGCTGAGTCTCGTCTTCGCGACAACCGTGGTCTATTGATGATGGCCACCGAGCTTTTGAAGTCTACCTCCCTTCCAACGGAGATCATCATCGAACAAAACTCATACACTCACTGTTTTAAGGATCCTTAGCCTAGACTCTGGTTAGACGATCAAATGGACGGATTTCAGTCTAACTACATTTTACATCGCCTCAATTTCTCAAGTTTCCTAATTTTAGTGTTAAAGAACTACAGATTATAACATCTTTATTAAGCCCTCTGGCAATTTTCCCTAAATTATGTAGATATACCCACAAAGTTTCAAGTCGGAATGTTGCTTGGTTTTTTTTGTTTAGAATCTAGAACTTCAAAGAACATGAAGCAACGTCTGTTATAGTTACACTTATTGGACATAATTTTGCAATTGGGAACTACAATTTCTGGCTCATCCGTAAAACACTATGTGTGTAGGAAAATTAACGGGATATACGCTGTTTCTTAACCGAGCCAGACATCGTAGTTCCTAATTTCAAAATGTAGTCCAATTCTGGTAAAACTCTTCCAATTACCTAGTTTTTCTACTGATGGACGCGGAATTAAGCAGATTTAGCCTAACCACAACGGACCTTGAATAATTTCCTCTTATATTTTATTTTCCTGGAGGACACTGAGCAACTCTGTGTCTTGAAATTTTGTGAGTTCATTCTTGCCGATGGATGGAAAATTGGCAAAAAGTTTCAAGGCTTATTGTTAATTAGACTTTTGTCACAAAAATAAAACATTACACTGAAAAAAAATTCTCGGCGTTTTTACCAAGGTCCGTTTTACCTTCTACCTTTTACCGGTTTACCTTTACCATCTCACTTTTTTCACCAATTATTGGTAATTTTACCAAGACAGACTGGTAAACTTACCTAAAAACCGGTAGTTTTACTGTTTTTTTTCAGGTAAGAATACCACTTTAATTGGTAATCAATTCCCGGTAACTTTGGAATTTCATCTCGGTAATTCTACCATAGTCGATAAAAAATATTGGCGTTTTTACCAAGGTCCAGTAAAATTACCGAGAAAGTTCAATAATTTTACCGAGATTTCTCGGTAAAATTACCAATTCCATAAATGGTAATTTTACCAAGACAAAACTGGGATCAAATAGAACCCTGATTTCTTGGTAATTTTACCCTTTTCTTAGTAAATACACTGAGATTTTTTTTTCAGTGTAGAGGAAATTAGGCAACTCGAGATGCAGCTAGGCTGATTCAAAATAGTGAATGAAATCACACATCTTAAAAGATAATACTTTTCCACACACTTAATCAGTGGCGAGGGCGTGCATGAAAATACGTCACCCACACTGATGAAGTCATTATGGATCTCAGTGACATTCGCCCTTCGGGAGCAATTTCAATGTCCTCCAATTTCCGTTACTCGAACGGAGCCCAGCTCGCAATGCCATCCCGTTGCACAAGAATATGACAATTTCAGAGCACTCGGGTGGGTGGTGCCTCGGAGGATTATGTAAACGAAAACCTCATAAACTTGAGCCCATGGAGAGGTGGTGGCACGGACACATTTGCATGTTGTTTTGCCACATTTCACGTTTTAGTGCATTTCCCAGGATGCAGTCGGCTGTTTCGTTGCGCAACGCACAGTTATTTTGTTGCGAGCATCTCTCTTGAAGGAGATTGCCCGCACTGAGCATCCTATCCCGTCGAGCGTATGCTTTTCATGTTGCCACATTGAGAAAAATGTCTTGTTTGATTCAAAAAAAATTATTTTTAAACACATCGACCGTGAATAACCCCTAAAGCACGTAACTCCTTAGTGGTGTTTAAAAATCTCTGCTCCTGTTTTATTTGTTTGAAAGAGAAAAAATCAACATCACTCCTGCAGTCTCCTAAGAATTGGAAGTTTTTAAAAATGATCGTTTAGTATTTCTCCATTTTAAAAACAATGTATGTAAAAAAAGGAAGTCTGCAACGTCGCAAACCGAGATACGTGGTTAAACAGTTTCACCTTAGACATGCCGCGACAGGAATTTCTTGTTCCAACAACAGTATAAACAGTGGGTTCGAAGAGTACTTACACAATTGCTAAGAGACGATCGGTCACTTTGAAGATATTTCCGATTGATTCAATTATAATTCCTGTCGCGGCATATTTAGCAGGGACATTTTCCTCATATAGTATGACAATAATGTCTTTCTTTGCCATGACGCAAACTTAGGTAGGTCTGTCTTGTATGACGAGGCTGTAAATGTGCATGAAAGTTCGATTCGGCAAAGCCGCATGTTCTATCCCGTTGTTAACATCAAAGAACTAGGTTTCAAACATGCTTTTTCGGAAACATTCGATCACGACCGCCTCACACTTTAACCTTTGCACCCTGTTTCAAAAAAGTGTTTACTGACTCTATTTCACCGAACTGTGCCCTATAGATTATAGATCGATGAGAAATTTTTTTTATAAAATAACAGGATCAGCTTCAGACTGGAAAATTGCATTTGTTGATAAGGTCTCAGAGCTTTAATCGATGAAAAAGTTACGTTTTGGAACATGTTTTCGTCCTAAAAAATTGTAACAATTCCTCATCATGTTCACAGTGATGTAATATAACAGAATATTCCCTTTACATACGTTTTCCTTGTTTAAAATGTTTTAAGAAACCATTTGGTACTCTTAAAATGAGTTCATCGTGAAGGGAACTTAGAGACGGATTAAAACCCAAGAATAATCTAAATCATCGCATCGTATTGATGAAATAAAATTTCTCTGCCGTTATTAACAATTTGGGAATGTTCAAAAAAGTTGGAACTATAAAATACGAAGTATTTTTAACAAATTATTAGTCAGCATTTTCGTCGTATTCGATATATTATTCTACCAAGAGGAGATATTTTATGTGGGACTTTACGGAATGGAAGGATTCTTGCAGCAGATAAGAGTGCCTAAATTCCAAATTGGCAGGAGGAACTTATTAATGAGTAATCTGGTTGACATTTTTACCGTTTACCGACACGTAACGTCAATATACCGAGACGATGAGCTTACATTTTTTATGACGGAAGAAAAAATGTAGCTTCGGGATCCTCACGTTTCTTCCAATACGACGTTTTAGACCCTAGTCAATTTCGCTGGAGATAATGGTCTCTCTTAACGTATGCTCGTGAAACAGAACCGTCAAACACGAAAACTATCGTCAGAGAAAGCTACAGCTATAGCGGCGAAGAAAAATTATACTCATCAATTACTTTCAATTTCGCTAAATTTTTGGGGACCGTAAAAATTAGCAGACAAAATACATTGGAAAGATTCTGAGATGGGCTGGGAGTAACTTTCGTTTCCGTATGGTGATTGATTGTGCTAAGTGCATGTTCGTTGCTTCCGAGTGAATTCCACCCGGGTTCGTCCACAGAGCCGCGTAGTACCCGCTAACAAATCGTCGCTTGGCTGACATAAGGGCGTAACTACACATTGAGATGAACACGGAAAAACATTGAATTGTATAGAGGACAGGGTTCATTGCTGAGTATGTAGTTACGCTCTTATGTCAGGTAGGCAACGAAATATCGAAATCCGGAATATCGATGCCAAACAGTTTAAAACGATTCTGATGAACAACTTCTTGAACGAAGTTCATAAACCTGAACACAGCATTTCGAAGATCAGCCGGGGAATGGGAGACTCATAACTCAAAAAAATCATGATGGCTGATTAATATTGCTACGAAGCATCTTAAAGAATAGAAATGGAGTAAATTAAAATTTCGTAGATATTTTTTTAACGGTAAAAATGTTTATGCTCTTAATTTATCCCTATCTTTCTCTAACCGTGGATCCTCAACGTTTATATTATAGCCTTCGTTAAGAGAATTTTAACTTTCGGAGAATGTAGCAATCATTCTGGTATCAAGTACTGTGCGATTCGGTTAACGAATTCTGATTTTCTTTCTTTAAATTATCTGATTTGTCTCGTCCCACGTGAATCTTCGGACTCGTGGAGATAGCAAAGACTATTGAAAATTTTTTAAAACGCTCGTGAAAGAAAAAAACTTCGAGAAATTGTTAACATCTATGATTAAGAGAATATTTTTTGGGTATATTTTTAGTTAAAAGTTACGAGAGGAAACATTTAAATGAAAATGAGTTGAAAATTCTTAAAATATCTCACGCATTGTTTCATGCTTAAAAGCTATGAAAAAAGTGTTAGAAATATTTTTCTGTAAAAAAAAGGTAATTTTTGTCATTATTAAAGTACTTGTTTACGTAATTTACAAAAATAACCAAAAGGGTTTCCATGAATAATTATTTAAACCCTTTTTTTGATTCTTTGACAAATGCTCTTTAGAGTTTCTTGCCATTAGGGTAGGCCTCCACAACTCTAAGTCTTCCTAGTTTTTTAGCCATTTCGATGCGATCCATACGGAGGCTGAGCCACAAAACCGGACACAGGGACGAATTGCCCTCAACGCACAAAAATAAAGGTACAATCTTCTCCATGCATGAATGCACCGTCTTTTCGAGATGAGCTGAAATTCCTTACGGTGAAACGAGATCGCCAAAGCGCATCAAAGATGCCCCACTGACCAAAACCTCTTGATCCCTCACTAAACTTGAGCTGCAGACTATTACCTAATCTTTTTTTCAACACTGATATTAATTGTGTCACCGCGACGGAGACGCTTCTGCTCATAATTTATATGAATTCACCAACCACTATAACATCCTTTTACGGACGAAGACGCACGAGAAAGCGGTCCAGCGGCGTAATAACCCGGAAGATGCGTTACTCCAAATTTGTATGAATAAATTTCGTCGGCGACGAGCAAAACTATGCGAACGCCATTTCGCAATGGAGGAACAAAGGGAAAAAATTCGACGAGCTTACATAGTTTTTCGCCTGGAAAAAGAGACCGCTTGCCTCGAATTTCGTGCGGCCATTTCGCTGCACAAATTCAAGGATGATGAAGACATCTTCGACCGCCAGATTATATCGAATTTATAGCGTGTGCCCTGATTGACTTCGATCACGTTGCCAAATTGTGCCAAAATAAAATTGCGCTCCAATTTTAATGCCTTCCAGTCAAATGACTGTCATTGGACAATCGATGTAATTACGTTAAAGAAAAAAAGCAAATAAAAAAAATTATAGGTTCGTAACTTTTTCTTAAAATTTTAATCATCAATTCAATTTTTTGAGGAAAAATCCCTTCGCATAATTTGCTGTGGTTTCAGGAAAAAGTAGAAAAGATGTGATGGGGTAAAAAGCGTGATCATACTTGATGCTTATAATTTTTACTTTCATCTTATCCCTTGGAGGAAGAAACGTGAAAAATGAAAACATCTTTGACCGTTTTGCAAGAAAATGTTTTTTTTTTTTTTTTTTTTTTTTTTTTTTTAGCAGAAAACTATGTTTTAGGATAAATTTGATAAATCATTTTGCCTTAAAACCTCTCTTCCTTGACTTAGTTAATCACATTTCTTGAAAGTTTGAGGGTACGTTGTTTTTCAGATGCCATTGATTTACCGCAAAAATTCCAATCAATATCTTAGGTTATTTTTCCACCCAGTTTTTTATTTGCTTGAATGAGTAGATCTAGTAATTATTATTATCAAATACCAAAATGAATGTGATTAAATATTAATTCAATTCATTACTTAACATAATTACTTCATAAGCGTCCTCATCTGGCAACGTATCGAAGCTTGACAAGTTCACACATTGAAATACCTAAGAGGACAACTGATCCGTATAACGGGTGATTTATCAAGTTTTAATCGCATTATGTCATTGGTCGTTCGTCTTTGTGACTTATCCAAATTCCAATCCAGGACCTGTTAGCCCCCCAAAAGCACGTGGATGACACAAGGGCTTATGAGACAAAGGGCTATGGTGACAGCGAACTATTGGGACATCACTTCAGGAGGGTATATGGAATTCCTTTTAGACATAAATATAGTTGCACTCAAAAAAAAGGAAATGTCGAAGTAGCATTAACCGCCATGTTGAAATGACATCACAGAAATTATGTTGATATAGGCTGCACTCCCCGTAACCCAACATGGTTTGACTTAATTCTACATTTGCCGTCATGTTGAATCAACATGACCGAGAATGCTTCTACCTGTCATGTTGAATCAACATGACGGTAATATTCGAGTAACATTACGCATGTTAATTCAACCAAATTCATGTAAATTTAGCATTATGTCAGACTGAAACTGCATTACACATGTTGTTTTACCATTCCTTTGGTTGAAAGAACATTAACATTTTGTTGAATTAGCATATGCAGTGTTATGTTACCATTTGCTTTCATATTGTTTCAGGAGTACCGTGGTGCTCTTGAAACATCATCTACGTACTGAAAAGGGGGATGGCGTGTTCTCCTCCTCTCCCTCCTCCTCATCTCCCTCCTCCTCATCTCCCTCCTCCTCATCTCCCTCCTCCTCATCTCCCTCCTCCTCATCTCCCTCCCCTCACTCCCTCCCCCTCCCTCCACCTCCCTCCCCCTCCCTCCATTCATGATTTCGTTTCATAAGCTAGACATCTAAGCCACCTGACTCGATAGTCTTGACACTTAGACAAGATTGTCTACTCACTGCGAGTAACGTTCAAATTAAAAATAGCGTACCTATTTTTTATTCAGAGAACTGGTACCATTACTCTTTTCAAACCATTCGTTGGTACATTCTGAAAAAGTCTCTTAAGAAATACGTCCCAAAGTATTTACTTAAAAAAATTTCTGGATACCCAATTGATAAGGTAAAAACACAATTGAGACACTTTCGGAAACAAAATAAATCGACTCGAATAACGCTATTAACGCTCACCATGACAAATAAATGGTAATATGGTAATAATACTTACACATGAAACAAAAATAATTACTTTTAAGTTGATGATAGTTTATTATTCTTCGTTCAAAAACATTTTCGCTCGTGTGGTTAAAGCTCTTAGAATCATACGTTTCTAATTATTTGATTATATTTTTTATTTTCAATGTTTGATTTATTTATATTATTAATTATTATTATGATATAAAATAAGAATAAAAATGACAATCGTAAACACTGAAGAAAGTGAACATCGTTGTTGGAGGAGAAAAAAATAGTTCGTGATAAATTGTTAATTTTTATATGGTGCATAATGTAAATTCCTTTTCGTAAATAGTGAATGGAAAAAAAGAAAAACCTAACAATCTGATGCGGTATGCATTTCACACAACTTAGACGGCAAAAAAAGGAAAAAGTAATTCAGTGGGATATGGAAACACTTAAAATTCGTCTTTTGGAACCACAAGCCCGGATGGCTCGGTTGGTAGAACACTCCGCTTATAATAGGTAGGTCCCGCGTTCAAATCCCGAAAAAGTCGGAAAAATTTGATAGGTCGGATGGGATGATTCTGGGTTGAAAGTAGTATCGGAAGTATAACTACATTAAAATACGATTCAATTTTCATAAAAATAACGTAATTTATTTTAATTTGTAGCATTTGACGTACTCGTATATCAACATGATTGTCATGTTAAATCAACATGATTGTCATGTTAAATCAACACGACAGCATGTTAAGTCAACGTGACGACAGTCATGTTGATTTAACATGACGGCTATCATGTTTCTTCAACATTTTTGATTATGTTCCCGTAACATGCTGTAAGCTTGTACCCGTTTTTAAGACGCCCGTCATGCTGAATCAAGCTTGCTCAAGCTTAAAGTAACATTTTTTTTTTTTTGAGTGTGTGTCCATTAAGTTTGTCGCCTAACTTCTTATGCTTGGAAAGACACAACTTTAAGTATTAGCTAATGACAGAGAAGTTGTTAATTTGTTTCATGCTGAAATGATTTGGTCTTCTTTCTTTTTCTAACAGATTGAGACAAACAAATAATGTGGCATTTACACAGCACTTGATTATGATGATCACTTGTATTGAACGAGTAATAGAGCCACCCAGAAAATATTTTAGGTGGTTGGGGCTAATATCTCATTTGAATCCTTTGCATGTTAGAATCTGACCATTCAGAAGCAATGAAAGTAAACGGAATACGACTCAGTTAAAAAAAAGAAAAGAAAAGTAGTTCGATCTTCAATAGCAGCCCTAATTGATGGCCCATCGCAATAAATTAAAATATTCGTGAAATATGTGAAAAAGCTATGCAAAATTTATGACCACTTAACCTCTAAATATGAGCCCCACTAATGGTGTAGCGAAATTGGAAGTTATTTTATGTCCATAAATATTTGAAAAAATATGAACTCTTCCATCAATTTTTCAATATTGGACGGAGACCCGGTTTACCTTAAACAAATTGCTTCATTACATTGTTTTTCCCTATAATTTATTTAAATTTAGTATGTCTTTACAGCTTTCCAAAATACTGAAGCCAGAGTCCAAGCACCAAATGAATTCTTGCATATTAAAGTGAGACTGACAGTTTACTATACCATCCTGATTCTTGTATTTATCTCCATTTCCAAAATAAAGACGACCGATCCCTTGTCACATTTGAGAAGCGCGTGAAAACCCTTCGTATTAATTTCCATATGCACCTCTCAATGCGACTAAAATAAAATATTACCACCAAAAACACTATACGTTTTGGTGAAAGCAGTCAAAAAAGTATGAAGAGAATAATTTTCTTGCGGCTGTTTTTCCTCCGGCCAACACACCATACGTCCCAACTATCATCAACCCCAGCGAATCCTTTCCCTGGCGAATAGGTATATCAATTCATTAAAAAGTTGCTTTTTTAACTATTTTAAAAGTTGCAAAATGTATCATTTCGCCATTTTTTAAAGCTTATATGTTCAAAACAATTGTAAATAAATTGTAACGTTAAGTATTGATATGACACGAGTTGATAGTTCGGCTGCACTTTGTTTGAGCTGCGCCTCTATTTAAGACTCAATAATAATAATTTGATTTCAACGCAATTGTAATGCAAAATCGAATTCAAGCATTCCTAATTAAGTTGAATGCCACAAAAAAACCTCAGCCTCGTTTACTTTCTATGCGCTCGAGAGAAAACAATGGGTAAAATTAGTATATCAGTGGCGTTCGTTATGAACTCTTAATTGGTAGTAGTGATAACCAATAATAGTGGTTTTTTCACAGTTTAGCAATAATAGTACATCGTAGTGATGAAGATACCACTGTCAATACGTAAGACTACCACTCATCAAGTTTTCATATGGAAAAACACTAATGTAGTAAATTTTCCCGCTTATTTTTTCCTCATTGTACTCATTGAACCATGACGAATCGGTCATTTTGAGAGTGCGAAAAATTCAGTCTCTTCAGGGTGGGAGAGGAAATGACCGTAAAAAATACTCACAAATAAAACTCTTGCGGGATTCATGTTGCTGTGTTGTTTAAGCGTGGTAGCTTATATACAAAAATTTACACTTGCACCAAAGACGATTGACACAGACACACAAGCACAGAGCTCACAGCACTGGGTACGAACACGAGACTTCAAGCCAGCACAAGACGCGTGAACATAACCTGCAAAGCGCGAAGATCGCGAGTCCGAACGAAACTGAGTGGAAAAAACGGCGGGTCGGTGTCGCGAGTCGCTTATCAGCAGGCTGACTGCATTATTAAAAGTGAAAAGTGGAAAATAATGTGTAAAGCGGTGATGCAATGGCTCTTTATACCGGAGACGCCACTCTGGGAGGGGGTAAGACGGAACACGAGCGCCAGGGGAGGGAGGCCAAGGAAGGAAGGATTTAGCGGTCATTGTCAAGGAATCGAGTTATCTAATTGTACCGGTCGGTGATTTAGCGGCGGCGCGCGCCACAGGTGCCGGTGCCCCTCCTCCCTCCGCGCGCACCTGATTTGGCGGGAACCGGCGCGGGTTCGCCGTTCTCGCCCCCGCTTGACCCGACCGGTTTCCTGAGTACTCGCATGTCCGCAGGAACTCTGTTAGCTCCCGCCACGGCAGGAACACTTTACTTCTTCTTTTTCAGAGTCCTCACCACTTGCCGTTTCCGCGCTGCCGACCTTGGGAATTGTGTTTCTTGCGCTTTTTTCTTTCGTTCATCTCGTTCTCAGCCGGTGGATGCGCTGCTTGCCCCGTCCACGTGGGCCCCTCGTGGAAATATGAACGTATTGATGTCAAAAGGAACTATGTTCCACGCAAACCCTATGCACATAGTTCCTTTTAGCATGAATACGCCAAATATGATAATATGAACCCTTCACTAATATTCCGGCAATACTGGAAAGTTACATCAGTAAACATTTTCTATTAGACTAACAGAAATTCCCGTCGGATATGCCGTGACAGGAGTTCCTTGCTGATACAATAGGAAATCTATTTGTTTTAAACAGCATTCCATAGCATAGCATAAATACGTCCAATATGATAATATGAATCCTTCACTAATATTCCGGCAATACTGGAAAGTTACCCCAGTAAACATTTTCTATTAGAATAACAGAAATTCCCGTCAGATATGCCGTGACGGGGTTCCTTGCTGATACAATAGGAAATCTCTTTGTTTTAAACAGCATTCCATAGCATAGCATAAATACGTCCAATATGATAATATGAACCCTTCACTAATATTCCGGCAATACTGGAAAGTTACCCCAGTAAACATTTTCTATTAGAATAACAGAAATTCCCGTCAGATATGCCGTGACGGGGGTTCCTTGCTGATACAATAGGAAATCTCTTTGTTTTAAACAGCATTCCATAGCATAGCATAAATACGTCCAATATGATAATATGAACCCTTCACTAATATTCCGGCAATACTGGAAAGTTACCCCAGTAAACATTTTCTATTAGACTAACAAAAATTCCCGTCAGATATGCCGTGACAGGGGTTCCTTGCTGATACAATAGGAAATCTCTTTGTTTTAAACAGCATTCCATAGCATAGCATAAATACGTCCAATATGGTAATATGAACCCTTCACTAATATTCCGGCAATACTAGAAAGTTACCCCAGTAAACATTTTCTATTAGAATAACAGAAATTCCCGTCAGATATGCCGTGACAGGAGTTCCTTATTGATACGATAGGAAATCGCTTTGTTTTTAACAGTACTCTTGTTATGTCGTTTTGAAGGGATTTCCGGTTGTTCGATGAGAATTCCTCTTGCGACATATTTAACACAAGCATTTTTCCGGTTTGTGCTTTCAGAAATTATCGATGGTGGGTTACTCGATGGTTAGGTTCGATGGTCCGTGTTCACAGGTTTACGTAGGTTTTTAACACTGAGTCGATGTTGAATTTCTGAAGTTTAAGTTGCTCACAAAATCAAGGCAGAATAACATACATCAGAAACTCAGAGTAACACGGAGCAACGATACTGAGACGAGAACTAACACAGGCATACAATAATAGGGTCATTTCCCTGCTATAGATCCTTTGTTTTTCAACACAATTCCAATCTGGTGTATATCGCTCTGCCAAACAGTATGTGTTTTTATAGAGTTCAAATATCTTGCAAACACAGGGCTTGTGTTTATTCAACCTTTAGATTTCTGAGGAGGTTGATACTTGAATCAAAGCTCATTACTCACTGCGTAAGTGTAGCTAGAAAATTGTGTGCAGTATGCGTAACACTAAGCTTGATCAAGAACTATAGTGAGCTCCTATTTTCGTTGCACTGCGTTAAAGTCTCCGAGAAATATTTCACCAAATTTTGTGTGGGTGGCCACAGGCGCCCTCAGCCCCTAACAAAAAATTTGATGGTATATTTCTCGGAGACTTCAACGCAGTGCAACAAAAGTAGGTGCTCACTATTGTTGTGGATTAGGCACTGTGTTATGCTTATAAATTGAATAAAAAAGTGGCATTTTGATAAATAATTATATTTAAGTGTCTTATAAATTAGCCAAAATCAATGACCGCAGCCTTTTTTTAAGACCCCCCCCCCCCCACCTTACTACTTTTGAAATAGACCCATAAATAACAATTTTTTTTTTTTTTGGACGGGGACGAATTCACAATCCAGAACCGCTACAATCCACTAAAGAAACACACACACAAAAAAAAAAAAAACATTTGCTGATGAAAATCAATTTTCTTCGATGCAACGCATCTTTATTGAGTGCTTTAGCAAAAATAAATGTTTCACTCCAGAAAGTCAAGCATCATTTTAGTCCCTGCTAAAAGTTTGTTTTCTTAAAGCGATCCCTCTCGCAATTGATATTCTATGTCCTATTTCTGTCGTTTTTTTTTTCAAAATCTTTCGATACACATATGATGCAATCAGGCTTACGCTAGCTGGGAAATCGCTTCATAATTAAGACCAAAACAAAGAGGGTGGGCGAAAAGATAAAACGCGAAATGAGTCTGCAAAAAACACATTGATTGTAAATTACATCCTCAAACGTCATGAGAGCTTTCAGGAGTTTTCCGGGACGACGTCACCTTTTGCAAAGTCACGGACAATTATTGGCACTGCAGTGGAAATCAGCAATTTATCGGCAAACTTTGTTTTTCCGAGCTTTTTATCCTGGGTCAAAATCGAACTGTACGCATTAGTGAGTAAGGTCAGCCTCGCGTGAGAGGCACCTCTTGGACAGGTTACATTCAATTTTCCATTATTCTTCGGTTAATTGTTGCCTCCACTCCCTCTTTGTTGAAATTACAGTATTTTCATTGCTACTTAATCATTGGCTCGTCAGTCGACAGCTTGTTGTGGTTGCCCCTTCCAGCGGAAACAATGCATTAGCGAGAAGAGATTGAATCCATGCATGCGTCACATTTGATGCGCATATTACTCGACGCTTTTACATTTTTTTTTTTTTAAAAAAAAAATTCCATCAGTTTTTGAAGGTTAATTTTTTTAGGGTCTCGGTGTTTTTTCAAGAATTTCTGTCGAAACCTTAAAGAAAGCAATATCCTGGTTTGATCGCAAAATGCGTATTCGAGTTTTCAATAAAAAACACCCACCAACATCCTGAAGATGAGCGACAAGAGGTTACGTTTTGGTTACTCCTTGGTTATTTTTTCTTATTGTGTACATTTTGCTGGAAAAGCCAAAATTTGCTGAAAAGGTAGACTTTTTTCGAGGGGGCCTCGCTTTCGGGGCTCGGCCTTCGGGGGGCTCACAGAGTGTTCTTAATTTTTGTGTTAATGGAAAGTGTGGGTTTCCCCTGTAATTTTGTAAGTCTTAGCCTAAAACATGACAGATTAACATTTTAAATATTTTTTTTTTCTATATGGAATTATTTTTTGAACTGCATAATTCAAACTGTCATAACTCCGGTTTGGTTTGATTTATTTCTTTTTTACTTGTGTGTTTTTAACTAGCGTGTTTTTCACGAAAGCAGTAATTTAGTCTCATGGATCATTTGTCAAAAATTAAATTGAAAAGTTGCCATGTGTCGCTTTATCAAACCCTTCTTCAGTCGAATAGATTACTGAAACCTCATCAACTATCATTGAACCAAAATCGGTGCCGATCTGCAGAAATAACCTTTTACATGAATGGTGCTCAGTCTCCAAAATATTCTATCTCTGATTGCAGCTGAGTTAACTCATCTCTGCATCGTGCATGAAAAATCTTAGGAATAGCGCAGCGTCTCCATTAATACCGTAAGAAATAACCACGGCGCTAATTATTAGCCACCCAAGGCAATTAGATTGTTGCATTGTTGCTAATCGAGCGAGCCTTAACCGGGCAAACGACCTTCAAGGCCTCGCAGACAAAACAACAAAACGCGGGTCAGCTCAACTGCATGTCAATAATCCGGTCGCGTGGCAGGCTGGTCAGTCTTCCTTCCTGTAAGTTTTTTAAGGCGGTCTAATCTGTCGAACCCAGAGAGCACCACTCGAGGGTGTGACGCTAAGAATAAAAACATATTGTTGACGTTCTCGCAATGGTACTATGCGTGCATCCGTGGGTAGCAATTCGAAGAATGAGGCAAGAATCCCAACGCTTTGGTGACATTATGAATGGATAATTTACAATTAAGAGGAATTTTGGATTGGTGGAGATATGGGGTTATTATTAATCTGATCAATGTAAGTAAAAACATTCGATTACCGCATCTCTATACTCGATCTTAATCATAAGAGTATCGGGTATAAATGGCGCATGAAACCTGCCTGGTAAAAAAGTTTTAAATTTAAAATCACTTCCTGAAAAATCAGGCGTTGACATGGAATGGCCTGGAGACTTAAACGCAGCGTTAGAAATGTTGAGACTCCCACACATCCCGCACAATTTTATCTGTTGATCCAATGATCTTGAACCATCAACTAGTACCTTTCAGTTCATTAATTCTAGTTGTCTTTTAAGTCTGCTCTGCTTTTTTTGAAAGAATTAGTTTCATTCTGTAAAGTAAATTGATCTTATTTTCAAAGGTTTTCTATTATCTTCAGGCCCCACGAACGTAACTTTAATAGTATATGTATGTATCTATAAATTCTTTAGATTCAGTGAATGATTTTCTTCCATAACTTAATCAATAACTTATTCTCGAGCTACAATAATTAAAAATTGATGGCAAAAGCTTGGCCCAATCCAAATTTTATGTAATTCTTCCGTTCTAACATTTCGTTCAAGTCACTTACCTCGTGGTATGAACAGACGTTAAAATACATTGACGAGACATGGCTCCATTAAAACAACAAGCATTTTAATCCTCTTCCTTGTTCTTTAATTCGGCTCTCTCACCTCCTGATCATCAAAATTGCTCAGTAATCCCTCTTAATATTTTTTTCTTGGTCCCTTTGCCGCAAAAGCTAGCTAGATATTTTTATGTGGACCCATAAAAAATGAAAATATCCAAAAATTTAACTCTTATTAAACTAGTCGATTCTGAAAATCTTGCTTTCCGTAGTCATAATAATGACTATTCTGATTTCCATTTTAAGTGACTTGGAATCACTGCTGCGGCTAACTTTTATTATGTATTTAAATATGATATGGGAATTCAAAAATCGGAGGTTTATCGAGGGTGAAATGTTTCGGCATTCCTGTAAGATTTTCCCCAATTTTAATTTGTTTATTTAAGAATTTTCTTAGTCGGGTCGGTATTATTTCAAACGATGTCTCGTAAAATAAAGCCCCTCATTTTGAATGTCCAATTTCGCACGGTCATTAATGGGATACTATTGATCGGAGGAAATTTATTGAGTTATAAGTTGGACCAGAGAACTTTATTGCGTGAGTTACATACCTCCGATAAATACATATTCCGATAAATTAAGTGATGGCACTTCTTAGAAAAAATTATATCAAAATTAATTGAAGGAAACAGTGATTTTCCTCAGAGCACCCTTTTTGACGCGGGTCTCTTACACACTCGGGTATCCGCAGACTCTTTAATAGTCCTTTCAGAATATCTTGAAGAATAAATTGAGAGCGGTTTAGTTCATTTTCGTACTATTAAAGAGCGTAAATAAGTTGCATTTTAAATCGACAACTTTGCGTCTTGAAGATGACGAATTAGATTATTTATCTTTTACTTCAAAACAGGAATTTTCTAACTAGCAAATTGAAACTGCCATAACTCTGATTCATTAGAGATATTCTAATCAGTACTCAATTTTGAATTTAAGTGGACTGTAGTCCCTTTCTCTGACAATCGGATACTTCATCTGTGAATCTTGCAACTTTATGCGATCTTGCTTGTAGCAGTCCAAATTTCCATTTTCAGTTACGGCAATTTTTTTAAGCTATACAATTTTACTCTTATTGGTGGATTATCGTCGCAAAATGAACCTCTTCTTCCCAGGATTTTTTTAAATTATTTCCCAGATTTTTCATTGCCACATAGCGCCGCGGGTTAGGTTGCACAGCAGCCAGAGGAAAGTGGGTGTTTTCATTGGTTGATAATATACAAACCCATGTAAAGAATCAGAAACACATTTCCTCGAACGGCATGCTCACTGATAATTTGAACCAGAGACTCATTATATAACCTCCAAACCATCAACTTAGGCGGCGCGGAAAATCCCAGAAAAAAATGAAAATTACCGCCAAAACCGGGAGAAAGCGAAGAGTGGCGGCAAAATTTTTCGACACGCATCAAATCAAACACAGAGACCAGTTCTCGCGTAAAAATTGAAGTAATACAATAACCGTATCAATAAGCGCAATAAGTGCGTTGCCAAATGAATATCCAGCCACTATGGACAAAGAGGACGAAAAACACACTTTTAGACAACACCGCAGACGTCTAAGTTTCGATGATGCTCAATTACTCATACCCGCATGCCCGAAGAAATCACCATGCAGAGGGAGGCACATACGTTAGGAATCAATGCTAAAGAAAAACGCTGTATATGCAATCAAATGTTGCCGAATTTTCTCAAATAATGCATTTTTGGCACACAAAAATTATGAAGAGTTTTCAGAGAAATTTTGAGGCGCGCTAAAGTTTTCGCATTAAATTATTTGAAATATACAAATACAAAATACACAAGCTCTCCAGAGATACATTTTAATGCAAAATTTGGCTGGCTGAGCTGAATAGAACATGGTAATTGATTAAAAAATCGAGCTATAAGCCAAAAATAGAATAAACGAGTAATATTTCAAACTGCAAAACTTACAAGAAACAAAGTTTGTTGGCGGCCGAAACGTTTGCTTTGTTTCTTGTGAGTTTTATATTATTTCTTGTCTACATGTGGTTTGAAATATTACTTGTTTATTTTATTTTTGGCTTGTGGCTCGATTTTTTGATCAATTACCATATTCTCTCCAGAGATTTTGCTTTTTCTTTGTAGAAAATTGGCGGCGTCCGAATATTCTTGCGACGTTTCTGCTTAACGTGGCAGCATATTGGTCACTCGTAAGACACCCAGACCAGGAGCAGGAAGGAATAAAGTAATAATGGCTGTATAAGTATTGAGCAGTCCGTCTATTCATGCGCAAAGAATAAGTGGCCCGTGATCGACCAATTACCCACTCAAATCATAAACTCCAGACTGATTCACGCATTATGGCCGCCTCATTCATGTGTTTGCCCAGAGCACGATCGAAGAATCTTGTCAGGAGTTCACGTTATTATTTTATATTCATATCCGGAAACATATTGGACTACGCCGAGAAAAATTCTTGCTCCTGGATTTGGTATCGTTCCCACGGATTTGTATACTTAAAGTACTCTCGTCTATTTTTTTGAATAATTTAAGATTTTAACTAGCTAATCTACCAATCTTGCCTTTTATATTGAAACTTATACTACTTCTAATTAAATAGATGGAAAATAGAAAAAAATATACAGAGACAGAGAAGATTTAAAAAATCCAGGCCAAGTCGAGAGGTTAAAAGTTGTTGAAATTGTCATTGCGGGGAGACACTTCAAAGTCATGGTTAGAGGAGGTTTGACCCTCTTCCCCCAACACTGTTTTCTCCAATTTAAATTTATGTTAAACAATCGATTCCAAGTGAGGTAGCCTGTCTCACTAAATTCGATATTTTCAATAGATTTAAACGGAGTATTAACAGCGTTACCAACTTGCTGGAATCGCCACCGCCGACGTTACTATTTGCAGCACGATCTTTCGTGTGTTCATCTTTGCTCTTAACGAGGCTGCGCAAATTACGGAAGTATAAGCATGCATGCATAGACATGAGCCGAGCATTTGAACGTGGAAACCATGAATTTCCGGACTATAGCATTAGCTGTGCGTAAATGCTTCAGCTTCCCAGAAAGGAAGCTGCAACGACGGGCTGGGACATAGTCACGCGGAAAACTATCGATTTCGGTTTGATTGCATTTTATGAAAGGCATGCCTCTTTGTCCCATCCGGAAACTCGGATCTGACATACTCCCGCACAAGGGAAAACGTCGTATGAGCCTTCAAACGATGCTGAACTGCTCCCGATGATTCAAGAATTTCTGGGAAACTTGTGAATACTTACCTTCAAATCTTACAGTGACCTGAATCCGATATTTCATCTGGAGTATCTGAAAATTTCAAGGGAGAGGATTCATAACTTTCGTCACAGATGAGTTTTTCATCAAAGAAAATTTGGCAACTTTCGAATGTTCATACGGCGTTTTTCTTCCGGCCCGGCAGCATGACTCTCAGTGGCGTGGCGTGAATGAGCGAGTATCGATAATTCCCCATTTGTAGCTATGGTAAAAAATCGATTATTAAGGTGTCCGTTGCGAGCACCCTGTTTATCGATCTTTTTCCATAGGTTTAAATGGCAGATCGATCGATACATCGCAAAACACGCCACGCCACTGCACGGCTCTTGACAATCGGCGGCTGAGTCAAGGTGACGAAAAAAGAAAACGACATACGGAGTCAATAAAAAATACGCGAAGCAATTATGCGCACAGCTAAATGGATCTGCACCGGACACACCTAGGTCTTAACTTGCAGAACGCAGCGACCCTCAAACTCCGATGAAATTTTTCACGGATGCGGAGTTGAAAGCGAGTCATCATCATTTTTGTTCGTCATTAATTATGGATAAGCGCTTTGAATATTCGAACTTTTAAGTCTTGGCAGAGCTATTTTTAGACATCAATACCGGATTGCAACCCAACGGTCGGGTCTTCACCAAGTTGGACAAGAGAGATTTAAATGAGAAGAGTAAATAAATGCTTCTGCGATTAGTGCGTCGTTGTCTTTATGCCTTCTTATCATTAAAAACTATCAATATTAGTCCAGTTTGAGCTTTGATTGGTTGAGTTGTGCGTTTTGCTGTCAATTAATGGGATCCACATCAATATCTCGGAAATATTTTTATAAAATCCAGGTATTGCTTTAAATTTTGGGGGGGAAAATTGTGAGGAAAAGCAAAGCAATTCACTTTTGCCGTCTCCGTAAAAACAGTTTTCCCTAAAAACGAAAAATACTGAAAGCAAAATATGTCATCCGGATTGTCAAATTGGACAGTGCCTTTTATCACATGTAAACCCTACGTGGCTTTAATGAAAAGTTCTCGGTAAGGATATCTCGAGCAAAGCTGACTTGAATGTGCTTCCTCACAATTTTACTCATGTTTTACTTATATTATATGTTTTACTGTATGTAAGGATAGAACCGGTATTTAAGCAGAACATGTCCGATTCATCGCTATTCATTTACCGCTTGCGAGTATCACGTTATATAACTCACGTGTGTCTGAGGAATGAGAGTAAGGTGACGAGGGTAGTGGTGCAAAAATGAACCCAGATTTATCACTCCTAACCTAGTCACGTAATTCTTGGCTCAAGGCCCGGAAGGATTCGATGGTGGTTCAATCACAAGGACTTGAACCACCGGAACTTTCTACTTCTTAAAATATCACCCTGTGTTCTTAATTCATGAGTGTGGGCAATTTGCATGACCAAAAAGATGTACCCTTTCCTTAGAAAAAAAGATGTAAGTCACCAAGTAAATTGATATGCCTGATAAGGAGTGGATAAATTAAATTTTAAGGAATCAAGAAAACTGCCTTTCTCTCGGAAAGTAATTTTAATTATTCTTTTTCTTTTGTCAAATTGTCGTAGTCCCTTGCAAGGATCCGTGTTTAAAGGTATGCCGTTGAATTTTACCGGAAATTTGTTACAATTGTCCTTTTTATGATACTATGTTATAGGATCTTTAAGCCTCCCGTAATCACTAAGTAAAAAAAGTGGGGCCTTGTGAGGGAAGGAGCCGTTTAAGGAAAGTCGTTCCTGAATACGATCCTGAGTAGTTCTCCGGTACTTCTCTCAGAGTGATCATATTTATTTATTTTTTTGAATTGGCGGCGTTGCATGTTCACGTCAGATTTGAGAGGCGTCAGAGGAGTGATGCGCGGACTCAAATGACGGGAAAAATCTAATTTCTCGGCGCTAAGCCGCAGCAAATGACTTCACGCCGCGCCGCGGCGCGGACGCCCGGCACCTCGCCGTGGTTAGACGGCTGACGACGCGGATGGCGTTAGGCGTTAGGACTCTGGGGACCGGATCAGAGACGTCCTCCACCCCCTCCTCCCCCTCCTCTCATTCGCACCCTCCCGTCACGATCAGGTTCCCAGATCGTCTCGTCAACTTTCCGTGCTTTGCTGTGATTTACGAGTAGGAAAATTGCTGATTTTCAGCATGATTCGGCAACACTGCGCGACAACTTTCCTCCGCTCCTCACACTGCGTCTGCCCGCCTATCCAGATCCATCTGCCTCGAATTAAAATATAAACAAATGTCATTCAAATTCGGCTTCTTGATTTTTTTTATCTCAAATGTTGTCAGGTTTGGTCCACTTGGGCATTTTCCACGAAATCTCATCATAAGTGCAAGACCGGTACACCCTGCAGAGTACTTGTATATGGAAGAGTATTGCCATGTCCGTGCCGATTCTGATTGGTTCATCAATTTTATGCTCCCCATGGAACTCTTTATTGGCCCAATGTAAAGAGAGTCGATCAAGAGGAATTCGTATTATCGGGTACAAAATGGATTATAATCACACTAAAAGTGTAATTTTCGGCAGAAATATCAATCAAAGTTTGGTCAGAACTCAATTATTCAGACATTGAAAATAAGAAAATACAAAAATCTCTGTCACATCCAGAGCTCTGTCACCATCTTGTTTGTCAATGGGTAAAAACTAGGAGAGAAAGTGATACCATCAACCATGAAAGCTTAAAACTTGCCGACCAGTGGGAGAGCGGCACACTTTTTCTGTAGTAAAAGGATTGAGATGGCAATACTCTCCCATACATATGTGCTCTTGGTACATCAGGAAGGTGCGTACCAGTACCTTGGTACTCTAAAACTAAAATTGTAAATACAGATTGCACGGACGCTGTTATAGTAGTGACATCAACACGGTCGTTCAGAAAAATGACCTCTTTTCGCAATAAAGGCCTCCAAAATATCAAATACGTACGACCATGCTGACCAACATTCGCTTTTTAAAGCATAAGTAGCAGAAGACAGGGATAGTAAAAGAGAAAAGACTTGGTGATCGCATTAGTTTCCCTTCAGTCTTCAGTGTATGCAACACGAGCGCCTAGGTGGGCGAATAGTGGTATCACCTAAAATAAGTTACCACTCCGCAGAAGACATCTCGAAAACATCATTTTTCGAATAAGGAGAGGTAACTTGAACTCATTTTTAGTTTCCCTTCATTTTCGAGCGTAGGCAACACGAGCCCCTTGGTGATCAAATGGTCGTATCACTTTAAAGAAGTCATCATCACTCAGGGCACGTCTCAGAATATCCGAAAAAAATTCTCATTTTTAAGGCATAATAATTGAAAGCCATTGAGATTTTTTTTTATGTATATTCTTAGAGGTGCTTGCAAACTTCTTAGAAGTTTTTGAAAGATAATTGAATTCTTTTGATTGCACCGACTATAACTGCTTGAAAATCTCATTTGGGCGTATTCTTAGTTTTCGTTTTAAAAATCAGTCTTGAGCCCTGTTCTTCTAAGTGAAATTTCCTAGCTTTTCGCGAGGGTATCTTGTTATAATCTCGAACAATTTACTGCGAACAGTTTAATCGCAGGGAGTGTGATTGAAAATGTATACAAAACTTTTCTTGGATGTTACCGATGGCATTTCTCATGCTATGCATCATACGGTTGGGAACAATCTTCGGGCAGTATTATAAGGGATGGTGCAACTTGGCGACGCCGATTATCATCAACTTCTAATTTTTCCAGCATTAACATGACAAATCTATCACATAGCCTCATGGTTTTCTCATCATTCTGGTGAAAGTTATAAGTACTTTAAAATAAGTAGAAAGGGCTTACGCAGCGCAGTGGAAGCCAATCATGGCCGGATTTACTTACTTGCCGCCCATGGGCCACCTGTATTTTGCCGCCCCCTTCTCATTCGTTTTGAAACATCAATAAAAACCATCAAGTGAACTTGCCGGAGGGGGAGAGGCGTATAAGACGCGTTTACTCGTGTTGGTCAAATTTTTTGCAAAAGCCCTGTCAACACTACTAGCAAAAGTTCACGGAACTTGGCGCGAAAGTTAAGTTCCGTAAACCTATCTCTGTATGGACAAGGCCCTCCATTTATAAAAAATGAACCAAAAAATTACGAAAGAACAAACATAAATGTGGTTTAGTAATTTTAACTTCCGCCGCCGCGCCGCGCTGACCGCACTGTGTTTGGCGCGATGCGTGAAGTATTCCTACAGTCTTACATGCGCTGTGCGTTTCGGGCCGACCGCTGCTGCACGCACTGTGTTTGACGCAATGCGTGAAGTATTCATGCAGTCTTGTAGGCGCTAATATGTGTTACATGCCGACCGCCGCTATTTCATT